>NC_086246.1:39730000-40036388 GCF_036321145.2 Pelmatolapia mariae | reverse complement strand
TGGGTCTGTTACCCCCCCGCGTGGCGAGAAAAGGACTTTTATTGACTTTGTGTGCATCTGACATCATTTGAAGCAGTGACACTCTTGGGTACGATACATCAGCCTCCCTCCTCCCACACATGTTCAGCTCTATAAACACATGCATATGTCCACATGCACACGCAATAACACCAAAGGGATGCTGATGGGCAGTTTCACACGCTTAAAGCTTACAGAGTTGTTTTAGGACAGCTTTTAGTTTCTTTTATTCTTCCACTAAAACACATCTGTTTTCTTTAAATAAAATATAAAATTAAATTGTGATTTTTTTTTTCCACATCCTGCAAATGATGCTAGCTGTCTTCCATGTGTCGCTTGGATTTTTTTCAGGCCTAACGGTCCCCACATGCTGAGAGGAGGCACATTGGAAATAAATAAAGCTTTTGTCAAACGCCTGCTGGCCCTCGTCCCAGTTTCTTCATCCCATCCTCTTCCTCTGTGCGCCCCTCCTCAGGTAGCAGACTAGGCTGACAGCTCAATACTGCCTTTATCCGTTTGGACACCTGTGCTATGCATGCACAGAGTGTCTGCTTGTACTGTCTTTTCAGTGTGTGTACGCATGGCATTCACTGTGTGTTTTTTCTAAACACGAGTCTTTCTCTTCGAGTCTCCGTATCACAGTTCATCACGCGACGCTCGGGCCGCAGGAGGCGGCGAGTCTCCCGTCACGCTGTTTTGCGCCACGGGCCGGATGCGACCCTGCTGGGCCGTTTTGCGGGCGTGCTGCCGGTCCCAGTCTGTCGCCACGGCATCATCGTCCCAAATGGTGGAGGTCTCGGTGTCGCTAATGTACCCCGGCTCTCCGGTGTAGTGTGTGGGATAGATGAGCAGCGGCTCCACGGAGAAGGCCTTCAGGTCTCGGGGCCCAAAGTGAGACATGTACTCAACGCTGAGAATACAGAGGAGAGGAAGAGGAGGGGCGTAAGAGACAACGTTGAAACAAACTTCATGATGATAACAGCAAGTTTGCTTTACTTTGGCTGCAGACAAGAACGCAAATTCTTTGTACATGAAGTCAGAGGAGACGCTATATGGATAGAAATATTGCGCCACACCTCTTAATATTTAAATAAAGCACTTAGCCACTGCTACAAATGTTTGTGAAAAGATGGGTGGTCCTAAAGAACCCCCTGCAAGCATGCATGCTGGGACGCCACCATTAACTATAGGTGGAACCAAAGCAACTTACTAGGTAGTAGTACAGGGCTACCTACACATCACACCTACAGGAGCTGTGCGGCCACGAAGCTCCTGGCGCACAGTTTTTGTGCTGATGTTAATGCGAGAGGAGGAGGGTCAGCACTTGGGACATGTGATCTGAAACTTAGCTGTGTTACTTAAAATAAGTAAACTATTTCTTCCTATTTTTACTCTTACTTACTGCAATTTGCATACTATACACTAAAAGTGCTAAGAGCTTAATTAAGGTATTGATGGGTCCACACTACTTTGCCTTGTGCAGAGAGGTTTAAATACAATTCTTCATATTTTATTAGAATGTTGTCTCTGTGCAGATGAATTCAGGGTAAAAAAAAATCCAAACTTTTAGTAGAAAACTATTTTGGAAACTTTTTTTCTTTAAAGAGAAAAGTTCAAACATTTTTCAACTTTTCATTTAATACTTTTTAAACCAAATGTAAAAGTGAATATATTTGGTTTGTGGTGTGTTTATCTTTTTCAAAATCTCACTTACATGAAACAGACCGGGCAGTTCTAATCACTTGTTTAAAGCCCGTTAACACTCCACAAGGACGGTGAAACCCTACACCTTTATTAGTGCTGAAAGGAGCTGACCTGCTGCCTCTTCCACACAATGAGGTCTTTCACTCTGGCTTCACTGTCAGATATTCCTCTTTCTCCTGTCTTTGCGTATTTGTGAGCAAAGACGGGGATGGAAGACAACAAAATCCCACAGGAAAAATGGAGCTGATAACCCCTGCTGTTTACACACTAGTATCGTACAACACATGGCACTTTTTCCCCCTCACACTTTTCCAGATTTCTCTCACAAACTCTTTCACTGTTGAATACACACAGCGTATTTGTGTAGTAATCTATACACTCCACGCTGGACACACATCGCCGTATATTTATATAGTAACACACACACTTGCACAGTGTTCATCTTATGCACAGCCCCACACTGGGAACTCTATCAATGGGAATCCTGTCCCTCTTTCCCCAACCAGCAGGAAAAGCCGTGCTGGTCTACATTCCTCAAAGAGAGAGGAGGAAGGGGGTGGAGACGTGGGTGACACAGGGACGCAGGAGGTGTACAAAGAAGTAAATTTTGCAGAGGAGAATGTAGTAAAGCGCTAAGGAGAACATGCAAAGAATGGTGGAAAACAGGAGAGCCAGGAAGAGTGGACGCCACATAGTGGCAATGACGGTGCTACGCTAAAATAATGTGGAGGGACTGGACAGGAATCCCCAAGGGAAAAAAAAAAAACGAAAGAGAAAAGCCAGCATTGTGTCTCGTGTAAGACACCGTACCCAGTGAACCCCCAGAACAATCCCAGCCCTGTGGGCGAGGAGCACAGAGAGGGGGAAGGAGCTGGTGCTGGTGAGAAAAGCAAAGAAAACGGGACAAGAGAAAGTGAAAAATGATGGAAGCAGAGACATTAAAAAGAACATAACAGACAGATGTTGTGGTTCACCACCAGAGCACAAACTAGAAATCTACACACTGCCGTGCAGTCTAAAAATCACAACATAGAAATGCGCACGCGTGTCCGTGTCTATGTCTATGTATAGATAATTACTGCACAGAAACTGCTTTATTTCTGTGCTGCTTCATTGCCCTTTGAGTATGACTTTTTATGCATAAACTGGATCCACGCATGCCAAAAGTCCATACACTTTTAAATTTAGCCTTGGCTATGTCATCCTCTCCACGTGGATCACCTGATTCACTCTTAGGTAAGAGTGCAGTGCACCTGCGATCATCTATTTGTGGTCCTCAGTAAATATTTGCCCGTCTGTTCAGAAACCAGACCGTCTAAAGGGTCTTTGTCTGAGTATCACACAGAGGCGTTGTGTCCTGTACCGTTGTGCAGTCCTTAAATAAAACCCTCTTCCTCTGCATCCCATCCATGTATTTACAGTGTATCAGATTAAGCACATTTCACGTAATCGCTGTAATTTAAAATGAAAGAACAGGGTCGTAAAGACAGACTTGGGGTGTTTGTTGAACATGATGGGCAGGAACTCGTCAACGGGGAGCATCTTAGGCAAAGGCTGAGCAGCCAGCAGCTTTCTGGCCCCTCGGTGTGACAGTGCGTAGCCGAGCGTCCAGTACGAGTAGTCAGCCTCGACTAGGTTGTTTACACCCTCCACCGACCGCTCCGGCTGCTGCACCTGCATGCGTTTACGGCCCACGTAGCTGAAAACAGACCAAGACAAATGCAGCGTTAACCAGGCTTCGTTTAAATGTGTTCGAAGGACACGCATTCATAAAAATAATGAAAAACCAGAAGATTTCTGATCTGAGTATAGCTAATGTCAAGCAGGTGATCTCACATCAGGTCCCAGTCCAGCTGGGTGTTGTCTGTGTCATCCATTATGGCCTGCAGCCGTCGCTTAAACCTGGGCTCAAACCTCACGTCATCCTCTAAAACAAGAACCTTCTGGAGGTTATGCTCCACCACCTGACGGTGACAAAACACAAACACTGGGGTTAAAATGAAAGCGTGCCACGAGTGCTGCTCTCCTTAGATTGATTTTTGGCCATCGTTTTCTGTGGTGACTGTTTTTTTTTAACCGAAAAGCTGAGTCACCTTAACTGTGTTGGTTTTTCCTCGTTTTACTGTAGTAATCAACAATGCTGTGTCTGTCTGTCTCTTCTTTGGACAGTCATGAGTGAGATTAACAGCTTACAGCCATACCACCCTGAGCACACCTGAATGTGTCTGATCTCGGAAGCTAAGCAGCATCAGATCTGGTTAGTACTTGGATGGGAGACCGCCTGGGAATGCCAGGTGCTCTAAGATTTCAGATGGGGGGTGGCGACACAGCAATGGCCACTCTGGACCAAAATTGTGCAGTTTTTGTGCTTTTCATTGCGACTTCTGAGCCACATGGACACCAAAACAAGTGGTGTTCATTTTACTTCTGCACAATGCTCAGCCTTTTGCACATAACTAGTGCACTGTCTTGTTTCCGTATCATTTTGTTCTGTCTGGTCTTGCACTGCATTTTTGCAATTTGTGCGCACTTGCACTTTATGTAGTCCTGTGTTGATTGTCTATTATATGTAGCACCATGGTCTTGGAGGAACGTAGTCTCACTTCACCTGTGTACTGTACCACTGCACATTGTTGAAATGACAACAAAGGCACTTGACTTGACTTGATCTGTTCATGTAGGTCATGAAGTCAGGCACCAGTCTCTCTACATCAGCCAATAACTCCCTATGTTTCCTGCTCCCTCTGTGAGCTCTTCTCAAACTTACAAAGCACCTCCTTTTCATAGTGTTACTTATTTAATCAAAGCCACTCAGTCATGAGAAAAAGAGATTTCGCAGGTCTACATAGAGCCTTGTGAAAAATCAAGTACACTAGATGATTCAGTGTCCGGCAGCCTCGCCTCTGTCAGTGCGCCCCAGGGTGGCTGTGGCTACAATGTAGCTTGCCATCACCAGTGTGTGAATGTGTGTGTGGATGGGTGGATGACTGGTTGTGTAAAGCGCTTTGGGGTCCTTAGGGACTAGTAAAGCGCTATACAAAATACAGACCATTTACCATTTACCATTCAGCACTTTCCAGTTTCATTGTACTATTGTACTAGATATGACTGTGTAATTCAATTCAATTCAATTCAATTTTATTTATATAGCGCCAAATCACAACAAAAGTCGCCTCAAGGCGCTTTATATTGTACAGTAGATAGCACAATAATAAATACAGAGAAAAACCCAACAATCATATCATATGACCCCCTATGAGCAAGCACTTTGGCGACAGTGGGAAGGAAAAACTCCCTTTTAACAGGAAGAAACCTCCGGCAGAACCAGGCTCAGGGAGGGGCGGCCATCTGCTGCGACCGGTTGGGGTGAAAGAAGGAAAACAGGATAAAGACATGCTGTGGACGAGAGACAGAGATTAATAACAGATATGATTCGATGCAGAGAGGTCTATTAACACATAGTGAGTGAGAAGGTGACTGGAAAGGGAATAAAGAGTTATTTTACTTGTAACACCACTTTTAGCAGCAGTGACAGCATTCAACTACAAATATAATCTATATAATATAATATAAATATATATCAAATGATCTCAAAGTTTTTTCTGTTAATTAATAAATCATTATATTAATTTTAATATCAGGGTGTCAAACACCAGCTACTCCGAAGGAATTAAGTATCCTGTAAAACAAAACTTTAGCAAGTGGAATCAATGCTTTTAAGTTTGAACACTTTTTTTTTTTAAAAATCCTTCTTTATCTGATTTAGTGCTTTTGCTCTCCCTGGGCTCACCTGTGTCCATATAGAGTGATGGCTGAGGAAGCAGCCGATCTCCCCTCTGGTCAGTACCCGACCAGAGTACGGGTCCTTATAGCCTGGCAACATCTCTATTCCCAACCTCTGCAGCTGGGATGTATTCAAAGCCCTGAGAGAGGGAACAGATTGAAAAAACTATGAAAAACATCATATAGCTACAGTTTACACTCACTGCTTTGTTAGTCATCAGTAAAAACAGCCGCGGTGCCGTGCAAATAAACACAGGAAAAGGGACTAGAACATTCTCATTTGTGGATTAAAATAAGCAGAGGAGGAAAAGCCAGTCAAGTGTATTTCTACAAAAGCAAAGTATCTGTAGCATAAAAACACGCTTTCGTGACTAAATTAGAGAATGTATGGCTTGGACTTAATCATCATTGGGTTCACGGATGCGTGTTTGTTTGGAACGTACTTCCCGTCCACTGCGTCTATCAGCGTGGAGTGAATCCCCAGTGCGGCCATTGTTTTCAACATCCTGGTTCTTCTGTCCAGCCGGCGCTTGAGGTTGATCAAGAAAATCTAAGCAAGCAAAGAAAATAAAAAGCATAAGAAAAAACTGTGAAAGTGCAAAGAGACAGTTTTGGTTGCACTCTTGTTCCTCTGGGCAGAGCCAGCACTCACTGAAAAAATGATTTTTAACCATAAACATGAAGGATTTAATCATTAAAATGTGACAGTATAAACTAATGTACATTATATATAACATTTTGCTCTTAATTTACATGTAATCAGATTACTCTAAGTCAGCATTCTGGGCACAAGCATTTCTTAACTCACTTCATCAAAGCCCATCCTGCTCTGGGGGGATGGTGGAGAGTACAAATACTCTGACGGCTCGATATCGTGATCAACTGTTGACACAGAGAGGAGGGAGGTGAAGGGTTATAACAGGATAAACAGGATTAGTAAAAGCCTGAACTTCCTCTTGATTGTGATGGTTCATTTGATTAGGTTTATATGAAAGCTCAGCAGAGGGAGGAGTAGTAACAGAAGTCAAAGGGAAAGAAAACAAGAAGAAATGGGGGTGGCATGGATAAACAGAGCAGGGAGGGCAGCAAGATCACAATCATGGAGGGTCATGGCGGTCAAGAAAGAGAAGAAGCCAGGCTGAGAGGCGAAGTAATCAAGGAATGACAGATAGCAGTCACAATAAGTGTGTAACAGAGTGTGTTTGTACTCACTCAGAGCCTCTGTGATGGTGTGTATGAAACTCTCGCTTTCATCTTCAACATTTTGCTGTGCCTTGAGAGGGACGGGCAGGAAGCCATAGTGCTCTCTGTTACACACATACATCTGTACACCTAAGACACACAAACACACATACACAGGGATGTAAACATAACCTCTTGACCCAAATTAGACTACGTCAGGCCCTCGCCCCTCCTCTCACGTTAACACAGTAAATAATCTCTGAAACTAAACAGAAACTCTTCCCAACCTGAATGAGAGCGAGAGGCTGCACAGGCTTGAAATCATATAAATACACTGATCGGGCAGGACATTATTACCACTGACAGGTGAAGTGAATAACACTGATTATCTCTGCAGCGGTCAGTATCTATTAAAAGGTCCAGGGAAGGAAGAGTGGCGACCCAGCAACAGGGTCATGGGCGGCCAAGGCTCACTGAAGCACGTAGGTCCGACCCAGCAGACGAGCTGCTGTTGCTCAAACTGCAGAAACAGTTCATGCTGATAGGAAGATATCAGAAAAGTTCTGGTATCAGAAAACTCTGCCTCCAAATTCCCCAGTTGCAGCCCGGTCGATTATCTGTGGGATGTTCTGGACAGACAAGGATCCACGGAGGCTCCAGCTCACAGCTAACAGGACTGAGAGGATCTGCTGCTAACATGCTTGTGCAGATACCACAGCACAGCTTCACCGGTCGACTGGAGTCCATGCTTCGACAGGCAACATCTCTATTCCCCACCACAGTATTAGGCAGGTGGACATAATCGGTCTGATTGGTGTATGAGCTGATGATGGTTTATGCCGAAACATGCTTCATGCTGCAGAACGTTTGAGATTTTATTACATTTGTGAATGACTCTGGTCTAATACGTGCAGTGAAATAATGCACAACTGCAGGCACCTAAATGCACAGCTATACATGCTGAAACAAATTTTGAAGAAGACGTCTTTGTTTCTTTCTGTGTCTTCGGGTTTGCATCTGTTAGTGCTTTTCCTTCTTCCAGAAGTTCAATCCTAACAGTCGCATTTGTTCTGTATCGGATTGTGCAAATCCACAAACACTGATTTGGTTGCACACACTTACAAACCTCCCCCATGTTCAGCAAAGAAGACACATGGATACATTTATCTTACTCTCTTGCTCATTTACCTTAATTTGACACATGTGCATGAAACCAATGAAACGCTCAACAGTAAACATCTGCACAATAAAAAAGTTTGCAAAAAACTGCAGGTGCATGAATGAAGTCACAGATAGCTCCGAGTTCAACACGGTGAAGCTGCCATGAGGCATTTCTCTCCTTCTGTGGTCTGCTGCGAGCAGGGAGATTCAAACTGACCTGCTTGACGTGCCGAGAAGGCAAACACCATGATGTCATCAAATGCCCAGCTGTAGTCTGGGTGAGGGGGGTAGAAAGCCAGGTCCCTGCTGGATTCACGACGCAGGTCCAAAAGGAAGGTGCTGTGCACCATGGGAACGGGGAAGCAGCCGAGCCGCTTCCACTCCCTGATTGGCTGGTAGTCTGGGGTTCGCTTGTAGTAACCCTGACAGGAAAAAACGGCAGGCTGCTTAATAAATCCGGATTAGTGGATGGACGGAGGGTTGAATTTAACTGTACCTGTGGAGTCATGCCACACCAGAAGTTAGAGTAGAGAGAGCGCGATTCTAACATGGGAGCCACCAAGGTTAAGTTCTCAGCCATCATCAGGTTCAGCACTCGAGGATTTGTCAGCAGGTTGTCGCTGTCCATAAACTGAAGAGGAGCAGGCGAGAGCAATCACAAACAAAGAACATGAAACATGAAAACAGAGATTCCCTACGTAGGTTCCATATACACAGACGTTAGCTTGAACACAGTCACAGCTTCTTCAAAAAACAGCACTCAAAAATTCATTAACCATCAAAATGTAAAACGCTTTAACTGATATATTTTATATTGTACATCAGACAAAACAATCCATTTAAATATAAAAAGTAATTATACACCATTGTGTACACATCTAAAAATGATTTAATGCTCTCACTGCGCAAACAAGTTAAACATAATAACACTTCAAACACACAAATCACATAAACGTTAGCTGTTTGGCGTCTGCTTTACACATACAGTACACTTTGTTATTAAGTTTCTGTCAGAGTAAAGAAGTTAAACTACAGAGCGAATCCCTGAGATATGTTTAAATATCGTCTCAGGTTTTCTAAATAATAAAGAAAAGCTGCTGTAGTGAACAAAAGGCCTCTTTTAGCACGGCTCTTTGGGCTTAGAATGCAAGAAATTAGTGTGTGTGTGAAATAAAAGTTTGTGCTGATTCACAGAAAATGTCTTTCTTTTTTCTCTGGACCCATTGTAGAACAAAAAAAAATGACATTTCTACAGTTGATCGTGAAAAATTTAAATTTCTTTTGTTTTACTTATTTACTTTGGTGCACATAAATGAGCTACACGACACCTTTATCGGTAGGAAAAGCTGTAAACCCCCATTAAAAATCAGTCCTAAGTTTGAGCCCTCTTTCACATCCTAAAAAAGCTATCAAGCAGGTCGGATTGGAGCCCTTGCCAGGCTGATTCTGGCTACAGGGTAAATACCTACTGCGCATTTAAATTTAAACTAAAGAGGTTACCAGGATGTAGTCAGCCCATCGTTCCCGGGCGGCCTTCAGAGCAGCCTGCCTTAGCTTCATTACATGGTTGAATCTGGAAGGAGGCCAGTGTTTAGGGCCCCATTCGTCTGTGTAGGACCTGAGAGAAAAAACACACTTTTTCAGTGTCCACTATCCTATCAACGGGCACAAATGACTTATGAAGAGAACTAGAACTTGGTCTAAACTGGTCTGATGAGTGATTCTCGTGGATTTACCTCGGCTCCTCCATCGGTCTCCACTCCACGTAATGGTAGACGTGCTGAGCTCTCTTCAGCCATTCTCTTAACATGGCGGTGGTGTTGTCCACATTATGGTCTGTCGCTGCCCTAAATGACCAAAGCAGACAACACAGAACTCCATTCAATGAACAGCCACAAGTTCAACTGGAGAAAGAACAGCACAGCTTGTTCACACGCATCTGCTGAACACTTTTCCCAAACACATCACGCCAGGACTGTTTTTTACTGTGCAGAAACGAGAGGAAGTGAAGAAGAGTCAAACACATTGCTCAGAACTGCAGACTGTGGTCAGCTTGATGTAACAAGGAAGAGGTAGGTACTCTCTTCCATGTCAAGGGAAGAGAGTTTCTTCCTAAGTACTGTCCGTTGTTACAGCAGGCAGTTTCAGTGTTGCAGAGCCTCTTTGCTGCCTAATTAACTGCAGTGCTGGAGAACAGGCAAAGTCTCATGAGTCACCGTGCAGGGAAGTGTTACTGCAAGCCTACCATAACCCTGCTTTCAGCCTGACTGCTACATTTTGAACAATTATGAGCACTGACAAAGAGAACCATTAAACCACTCCAACTTTGGGCACAAAGACTTAAAAAAGCAGGAATAACTGCAGCTACAACTGTCTTTAGCTTCATTAAATTGTGAGTGTTGATGCAATGTTATTGGAGCAAACAATAAAATGTTACAATGCAATTACTTCTGTCAAGCCTCACCCTAAAACATGTTCAAAGTTATACCTTAAAGAATAACTGTTTATGATATGATCTCATATGAATAAACAGATTTAGACCCCGAAAAACAGCAGAAATACCTGTAAGCATCGGGGTGTCACCCCTGTGGTTTGCACTATTTCTTTGCAAAGATTTCCACTTGAGCTAACAGCTGACTCAGAGGAGACAGTGTGACTACTGTATGTGTGAGCAGGAGCTTGTGTGGATATATAAATCTGTGCGAGAGAAGTTAAGACCATAAACATGCCCTCGTTGTGGTTTTTGCTATCACTTCACATTTTGGGGCAGCAGAAAAATAAATGTCACCTGCCACAAACTCACTTTACATTTAAAATGTCACTTAAGGAGGAGAGGTCAACAGATCTGGAAACAGACGCCATTTGAATGTGTGCACACACACACACACACAGATGGAGTTTTCCACTGCTTGCTGTAATATTCCCTGTCTCCAAAATCACACCCAGTTTTAGTCTGGATGAACAGAGATAGAAACACCAACACGCCCAAACTTCGCTCCTCTCTTCTCCTTCTATATTTCTCACACACACACACACACACACACACACACACACACACACACACACACACACACACACACACACACACACACACACACACACACACCTGCTCTCTGTACAATAAACACTTGCTTACATGCTCATTATCTTCATATAATTACATGTAAATAAATTACATCCGTGAAGGAAACAGATGTGCAGTCTTGCATTGCACACGGAGGTTAGTCCGACCATCAGGGCGAGCTTATGTTTGGGCTTTAAGTCAACTTCAATCAGGCCAATAAACTCTCTGTCCGACATGAACAGCTGGAGAGAACCACAAGCTATATGATCAATAACTCTAATAGCATGTGTGGTGTGTGCACGTCAGTACTTGTAGATGCGTGCGGCAGACCACGAGGATGTTCAGAGCTGTGTTTTACAGCAGAGTGGCTGTGTTTGGACATTTTAAATATACCCGTCTACCCGAGTGCGTCGAAAGTCAAACGTAAGTAAAAGCAGGTGCACAATTTTAAGCAAGAGAGCAACAAAGGCAGAAAGAAGCTCTTGATGAATAGCTGCTGAACACATTGAAACACCTGAGTCTCTGGTAATAAGCAGATGTGCCCACACATTACACATTTTTTCATCTGCTAAACAGCATTTCGCTCCAGGACATGGATATGTTCCCACATGCCAGCTCTGACGGACAGATCCAGCTCCAGGCAGAGGTTTGACAAAACAGAACAATCCACGGCATGAGAAACGGGGACGTAATGTACAGCGAGCACGTGCATGGATGGGACGCAAAGGACGGGCGAGATGTGTGGAACGAGTGACTGAAAGTGAAAGGAGAAGAAAAGTGGCTTTGTGTTTGGTAAACATACGCTGAAAAAATCATTTTAAACTGTTTTCAGTTAAGACTGAGCACTTTAGTGAATACCTCACAGAGCTCATTAAAATCACTTCCAAACCAAAGATTGTCCTGGCTTTGTTTTGCCCACACCATATTAAAATACTAATGATGCTTTTGTTCAATCTACAAGGATCTAAATCTCTGCAGAGTTCTATTTTATTTTTATAGGCTCTTTTTGGCAGGATGCTGTGTCCAGGTAACCGGCCAACTGAAGGTTGATGGGTGTCTTCAAAAGAGCAGCAAACAGTCTGCAGCCTCTTACAAATGGTTTGGAAAATATGGAAATGACCGATTTTAGAATAATTGTCCTCTGTTAAGAGGAATTTGTAGCTAAAGCCTAAAAGTATAATATACATACGTGTATATATGTTACTTGTTCAGTAGCTGGTAGAATGAACTTTGGCTGTAAGAACTCAAAGTAACTGTTTTCTGAGTGACTTTATCAGTCTCTCTCATCACTGTGGAGGAATTTTGGCCCACTCGTCGTTACAAAGTTGCTTTAGTTCATTGAAGTTTTGGGGAATTAATTTATGCACAGCTCTCTGACGATCAGCTTGAGGTCTGGACTTTAGACCACTGCAGCAGCTTGATTCTTTTCTTTTTCAGCTGTTCTGCTGGAGATTTGCTGCTGTGCTTGGGATCATTGTCCAGTTGTATGACCCAGTTTGGTCTCAGTTTTGACCGTGGGACAGACATCACATTTGACTCTATATACAGAGGATTTCATGGTCCACTCAATGCCTGTAAGGCGCCCAGGTCCTGTGGCTGCAAGACAAACTCACGCCCTCCACCACCGGCTTTACAGTTAATACGAGGTGTTTGCATCTCCACTTGGATCTATCCAAAGAACACTGTTCCAGAAAACTTGCAGTTTTACATAGTATGACCCAAACTGTGGACTCTGAGATGGAGCTCTTGAGGTTTTTTTGCATGATCTGACCTTCAGCTCAGGTTGCTGGCCTTATGATTAGGATCATTGATAATGTTGTTCCTCATTAGTTTTGTTGGCACTGCTGGGTGCTCACACTGACTGATGATCAGTTAATGAAGTGCAGTTGATTAGCAGCACCTGCCTGTGTTTCACACACTGATTCTGCAGCTTGGCTGTTTTTCTTGAATAAATAAAAAGACAGTGTGTCATTATTTATGAGTTTCTGTTTATCTGAGGTTGTATTTTCCTAATGTTAGACCTGTTAAGGACCAGATTATTTCTATAATGTCCTGATACATAAAACATTAGCATTTATAGTATTTTTACAGTAGCCGTGTACAGCATCACAGCTTCCCTCTGGGTACATAAATACAAATTAAGCTATTGAGAATGATCCGCAGCTGCTTTAGGATTAAGTTTGCTTTCTGACTCTTTCCCCCTGAAACACATCCTGTTTGGCTGCCCCTCCTGCAGCCCAGCCCCTCTGAGCACTAAGAGCTCTGAGCACACTGTGATTTTCCATTACCAACATTGCATCTTAGTGTTCCTTATGATTTCTGAACATGAGAAACTTAGCAATGTATGAATCCAAGGAGCATGTGCACACAGTGTGCACATGTGAAACAAACAGACCGAGGCTTCTGTCAGCCGGGGCTCCAACTCATTCGATCTTACTGCATTCATTCTTTATTATGAGGCAACTATCATCCTTTCTGGTGGATTTCCTCTACCTTTAGGCTGGATCAGCGAGACCTCAAAGAGCCTCTGCAGTTTCTTTCAAATCCTTCAGCTGTGCTGAGATGATACTTAAACCTCTGCAGCTTTTTGTCCCTTTAGCTATGGGAAGTAAGATAAAAATGGATGTGCAGGCGTCAATGCACAGGGATGCAACACGATTCAAAAACTGGATAAATGCAACAGTTTAGGATCTTGGATTTATATCCCCCTCCTTCATCATTCCATACCCTTATTATTTTCCTCTCCTGCCCGATACTGTATCCTCATCACCTTTTTTTAAGGTTAGGGTAAGCTGCAGCCTCATTATTCTGTTGCCTGCAGCCGTGGGGTTAGGCTCAGCATCTGGATGGCACATGCTTCCTGAAGCCTCACCTACACATCCCATCACTCCTTCTCTCTATCACTTTATGGAAGACATTTATTCTTCACTTGTTATCACTCAGAGCTTTTCAGCAATCTGACTTTTAAACTTTAATTCCTATTGGACCAATCACATGCTGCATTCCCGTCTCATACCGACCCCAGATTTCATGTTTCACAGGGCTGGTGTAAGAGCAGGGGATTAGTGTAAAATAAAGCAAATCAAAGTAGCACGTGCACACAGCGTTACACGTGAGACAAACAGAGTGTAATAAAACACTCTGTTTGTCTCACGCGATAAAAACAAATCATTTTAAAAAATGTTCATATATGAGTCAAATATTTTTTTTAAAAAAAGACTCTGGGCAATGTTTTGTTAGTAACATTGCATAAAAATGATTACCAACATTATTTCACACACTCTTCCTTATGGTTATCCAAGCCAGAAAGGTGTGCCAGATATTCTGGCTTTAAGCACAGAGGCTTGACTCTGAGATTGCCCCATTGAGGTAAACACAGTTCTGAAAGGCCCAGGAGGCTAGTATCAGCTGACTGTTTATTCAATAAACTATCTAATATCACTGCCAATAATGACTGGGTGCTGCATTTAATTAGGGAGTAAGAGTACCTCTTACAGGCGTGAACACTGATGCCTTTAAAACATAATAACTATGATACAGGGTGTGCTTCTTTGGGTTGACTTTGCTATACAGTCCGTAGGCTGACGTGGCTGTCGGCTTCTTGACGGCCCGGTGGGGCAAAGGGGAAAGAGGTGGGGGTGGATGGGCAGAGAGAGATGGAGGAAGAACAGAGAAGAGTAGGGAGCGGTGAGCTGAGACGTCTGGACTGAAATTCCTCATGACTTTCAGGGTCAACAAAAGTACCCAAGGCCAACAGACTCGCACTGTAGTGTAATTTCTGGCATTCATATTCAAGGCTCGAAAAAGATAGTCATCAAATGTTAGAGAAGGACAGCACTGAAGCACAGAAGAAATGAGCCCCTCTCATACAAGCCTGCAGTCTGAGAGCAAATTGCTCTACCTGAGATCTCGACAGGTAGAGAAGGATTTTAAATTCATAGGATATGTTAATGTGGTTCTCGCTTTAATATCACGTAAAGGTCAAAGGATTCTGTCATTCAACCTGCCGCTATGCATGAGATCATGTGACATATGATACATGAGTTTTCTTACCACGGCAGTTACAGGCCAGAGCCCACATATACAGAAAGACATCCATTCACATTTTAGTAAACTCAATAGACTTATAATTCAACTCAATAGACAATATAATTATCTCAAAGTGGTTTAAAGTGAAGTACATAATTTTGCTTTTAGATCCTGTTTACATGTAATTAATAATCATATATTATAAACTAATACAGTTCTTGCGTGTGCATCTGTCCTATTTTGGTCATCCTTGTGGATCGAGCTGCTGACTGAAGCTTCTGAATCTGAATAACTCAAAGGAATGCATGTATGAAAGAGCTTTGACAAGGGAGCAGCTAGAAGTAAGACATGCATTTAAAGTTGCAGCCCACAAACAACATAAAATAAAGGTCAACCAGCAAATATACTACAACAAGGCGATACACTAAAAAGTGGCAATCCCAGGCTCTAGTATTACATTTTCATGATTTAAAAAAATTCATAAGACAAAGTTTAACTGATCAGTTTCACAGAATTATCTCAACGTACTGCTCTATATGCTGTTGATATGATTGTGTATGATTGTGTATATCTCCAATTCAGTGTCGTCTTGTCATACAGTCGTTCCCTGAATCTATTTTTTAAACTCACAGGACACCATCTCAGTGTTCATAGGAAGCTGTTCTCAGTTTTTTCAAGTTAATCTCAGGTGAGTTTTGGCTTTTTTGGGCACCAAAACCCTAAATATGTGTTCTAATGCTACGGATATGTCGAGTTAACATGTGTAAACGTGTAAAGTACGTTCAGCCAGTGAACCACATCAATACTTTCTTACTGTAAAAAGAAAAGTTGGAGGTTAAAATGAACAGAAAGACAGAGAGAGAGAAAATCAGCAAAACGTTGAGATGGAAGAAGAGATGGAGGACCAGAAGGATGTCAGGGAAAGAGTGGAAATGACACAGTGGGGCAGGAGACAAGTCAGTAAAGTGACTTTGACAGATTAATGCTGCTGAAAGTTTTATTTTTCACCCAAAGAAAACTTATTCAAGTATTCATTACACTTAAGTCTAATGAACATCTTACTAGTTATGAAAACATTTTTCTTTTATCTCACTAATTCCTCCTTGCCTCCCTCTGCATGTCCTTCGACTCAACTAATCTAATTTCATACTCAGGCCTCCCTCATCCTCTAGACAATACCAAGCTGCCATTGTGTTTAGGTATTTGCAAATTCTACTGCTGTTGTGCTGCCAACTTCTGACCATGCTGCTGAGGTGCTGTGGAGCACATGGGGCATCTAAGCAAGAATTCACCGTCTGGAGTCCAGCATGGGAACAATCATTTCCACTCCAGGGGGGGAGAGAGAGCGAGAAAGAGAGCTTGAAGAAAAGGCTGAGGGGTTGGAGAGTAAATCGTCTTTGTTTACTGCACTAGATTGAACAAATATGTCGATGCTAGAGAGAAAACATTCCCATGAAGAGCCCGTTGCTGCAGGGCCGGACTGTTATCAGGTAAAACATCAGCTGCGTCCTTTCAACTTCAACCTTCGAAGTTACCGCGTTTGGAAAATAGTCAGAGGGCCACATACTGTAATAACTTCTACTAATACCACCTAATGGGCTGGTGTTAAATAAAAGCCCTGTTTCCAGAAAGCTTTCAAGATGCAAGAAAAAATGTGACCACACTAAACATGCATCTTGTGCTCGGCTCAATCGATCAGGTAAGAAATCCCAGGAAGCTGATTCTGTGCAGAATCAGATTCCTGGGACAGATTTCAGCTTTTTATCACTTAACGTTTTTTAAGGACTTCTTTGTTCTGAGATGGAGCGCCACACTAGTTCCTTCCAGAGATCTGTTAATAGAAAGATACTGTGAAATCCAGCACCTTTATTTAACTTTTATTTAGCCCATTATCTTTACTGCAGACAGTGACACAGGCCATGGATCATGTGAGTTTTACTTTGTCACAGAAGGCTTGGGGGCAAGACCCTGTGCAATGTGTTGTATGTAACTTGAAATAATTCAACTCAACTCAAAGTAGCTGCACCGCTAAATGTGGCTTCGGTGGCTCTGAAGCCAAAAAGTGAAGAAATGGAAAACTAGCTAACCTTTAAGGTATGAGTAAAATCAGTTTAGGATAACTTCACGTTTTCAAAGCAAACTGTGCTGCAGCTGAGAAGAAAAGAGTTTCATCTGCTCCAGTGAGTTTGTGTCATTACCAGCTGCTTATCTGGAAAATGTCAACTTGTGTATCTGGAATTTATTTAAAAAAAAAAAAAAAATCAGAGCAGATGTTTGAAGACATTTAAAGTTTCCCATGGACTGGATGTGACTGCAGTCTTCAAGTGATAATGAATGGGAGGTAAGAGATGATCCTGGCCTGTTTCTGGCTCACTGTGGGCCTGGTGGTTGTAAAGGGGAAGTAAATGGAAAACCGGAGCAGAGCCAGAGGAGCAGAGCAGAACACACAATCATTATGTGTGTAACAGAACACACACATGTCCACATCAAACACACAGGGTTCATGTGAGAAGAGATGCTGTGCACGTGCTTGAAAATCCAGTCATACTTGTAGAGAACTAAGGAGATCATTAGATACAGTCATATTTTTCCTTATTAAAAAAAACTTGGGAAAAGAAGCACTTTTCTAATCATTCACAAATGCCCACAGTGTCAGCACTAACTCACAACGGTTTATCCCGTCCTCATTATTTATTCCATACGCTTGGAGGAGCTGCTCTTCAGAAAAGTCCTGCTCTGTCCCAACAAAACCTAGAACAATTTCTCCTTCACTGGTGCAATTCCACAGAGGAATGAGCCCCGAGGTAACACACCTGGCACGGCAAATCTGCTCCGCGCTCCAAAACCGATAAACGTCTTAGCCCGTTTTATTCTTTCCACTTTCCTCCACTGTATCAGTCAGAGGGAATATAAAAAGCCTGGTGAGCAAAGGGCTAAAAGAAAGAAACTATGTACTGATAATCCTGCACAGCATCACAGCTACACTCAGCTTTTACTGGGCAATATGACAGAAAACTAGTTCTGCACTGGGAATGCAAAGAACTGCATTTGCAAGGGAATTTTGTGTGTTTGACCCAACAATAACACAGAGGAACTTTAACAATCAGATGACTGCCTATAAGCAAGAACGTGGCGACAGAAGGAAGGAAGAAAACGCTTTCAGCAGGAAGAAACCTCTGCTGCGACCTGTTGGGGATGAGAGGACGGAGAATGGACAAAAGCTGCACTGGGGAAGATATCGCCAGAGATGAATAATAACTAATAAATAAATGTAGTGAATAAACCAGAGAGGGAGGTGTATTTATTACTACCTAACTCTGTGCACTTGTCAAAATGACTTAAAAGATAACGAGTGCATATGTGACGTTATGTCACGTGACGCATGTCTGATCTTTTCGTGATGTCATAATGACGTGGCAGATCAGCCACCGTGGCATACCTGGCAGGATCTCCAGAGTACACGGCACATTGTTCACCAAGGCCTTCAGCATGTATTCACACAGCCGTGGAACATTGCGAACTTTTACACTCATCGTGCCTGAGGCTTTTGGGTGCATGAGGACTTGCAATTATCTCATTATTTAGAAAAAAATAAAATAATAGCTGTGGTTGGCCTTTTAGGGTTTCCTGTTATTTTGCAGCTGTACAATATTTCTGTCAATGAAATGTAATGACAAGAACTGCTCATTATGTTAAACGCTATAAAAACATACCACAAGGACCATTCCCCATTGTGTCTGAGTATAAAGTGCAGTGACGGTCATAAATATGGGTTAAGTGGCTTTACAGGATAATAAACAACATGACATTATGAAAGTGAAAAAGAGAGTCCCCCTGGGAAAAGGCAGCAATGTTAGTGCTCTATTTTCCAGATTTGGGTCCACAAATCATCACGACCTCCAACTGAGCACCTGGGAAAGCGCTTCAGATGAACACAGCCGGCAGGCAACACACAGCAGGCAGCCAGTGAAAAGCAGCATTAGCAGGAAACTAATAGGAGGCTGTGCTGAGTTTGAAGTTTTTCATGCATTGTGCATCAAACATAAACACAGTTCAGTGTACGGGGAAATCTCCATCGCCTCCTTTGAAGATGAAACTCTTAAAACTTTTAACTGGCCAAAGATAAAGCATGAAGTAATCTCAACTCAACCTTGTTTCCTCCTACTGTTACAAGAAGCATCCGAAGAAATACAAGCAATCTAATGTCATTGTTTCCCATCATGTCCGTGCCTATAAATCACAGAGATGGCAACGCCCTTGATGAGTCACTGATTTTGATGCTTAAATCCAGTTTCTCTGACCTTATTGTTAGCCTTTCTAAACATCGGCATATTTCTTTTTCAGTGCCCGAAAGGAGAAAAACAACAAGAGGATCGAGGAGAGCAGATTTGGTGGAGCAAGTGTGGGAATGTGGATTAACTAACCTGCTACCATTGTTGACCACCTTCTCTCTGCACAGCTGCCCCCTCTCCTGCTAATTCCCTGCATTCTTTCACTCTTTAGCAGCAGTGTGAGAGCTTTTTTCAAGCCGCTGCCACTTCTCTGCGAGACCTGTGCCCGCTTGTAGGGGGAAAACTTTTACAGGCAGGCAGATTTGTCTGACCTTCCCAAAACTGGCAGAGAGTGGTGGAGATCAGATTGCCATAGAAACTGGAATAAAATGAAATGGTCATCCCAACATCCACAGCCCTGACAGGAGAAAATCTTGCATTAGAAATAGCTATGTGATGTGGATCCAGTGGAAAATATTTAAGGAACAAACAATTTTAGATTTTTTTTTTTTTTTAATTTAAGTACCGTGAGCTTATTTTACTGAAGACTAGAGAGGAGTCTCATTTAAAACCTTGGTCTTTCCAGTGTCTCCCTCTAAAAATCACCTGAATCCTTCACCACCTTTCCTGATCTGTTCCTATTGGACTGCATTTTATGAAACGGGTATGGAGAGAGAAAACAGTCCTCTGTGGTGTTCAAGCATGAAGATTCCAAGAGCGAGTACAGTGAGGAACACCGTGTCCCCTCACAAAAGCGAAGCTTCACAGCCACAAAGTTTCCCTTTAGGTTTTATCACTTGGCTCATAGACAAGCTGAGGATGGTAGTAAAGCACACCAGCTACGCTCCTGGATGGCTGTGCAACATTAAACCACAGAGTCTTTGGCTCTTACCTCATGGGAACTCCAAACTCATGTCTCTATTTGCCCAAGCAGTCCACAGTCAAACATATAATATAAAATAATAGCTCAGATGCAGTAAAGTTGAGGTCATCAGAAGGAATTTGTGTTACTGTTTTATTCTCAAAGTGTTTGCATCACCCATCTATCTGAGGAGCTTCGGAGACTCTGATGTTTGGGTTTGAAGCTGTCACATAGCAGTAATGAGTTTTGTAAAAAAAAAAAAACGCTGTAAAACGCTCTGACACGTATTTATGCGTTTAGGGATAACTGAACTACAATTGGGCATTCATTGGGCGGTTTGGCTTACACGATGGGTAACAGTAATGATGACAGCAGAGAAGCATAGAGCTGCAGTGAAACATGTCATTTTCCGGACCGACTTAACCACACAGACACTTTTTGTTACCTTAGAAAAATAAGAACTTTATAAACATTAAAACTGTTTCACTGTTTCCAATTACTCCTCCTTTAAATTACAATAAGGCAGCACCACATATTACAGACTCAGTGTTCTGGAGGTGTTGCTCAAAGTATACTGTTCACATCATCTTACATCACCGGACGGATGTTAGTGGAAATATTTTAATCAGCTGCACCTAAAACAGACGTGTGTTAGGTGCTGATATGTTTCAAGAATGTAAAGCTTTTTTGTGCTTCTACTTTGACTGCAGGGTACAGAGATGCCTGTCTTAGCTGATGGGGCCCTTCCTCTGTTAGTTAAACCACTCACAAAGCCATGGCATCTCAGGCACTTTGGCACTTTGCTGTGTAATGAAGCCTCCCTCCTCTTTGTGAGTCCCTCTAGTGCCTCTGTGTACTCTCCTGAGGGTCTTTCAATTAGACCCTCTGCAAAGAAAAGCAAGACATTCGGCAAGGGAAGGCTGGGAAACAAAGGAAAACACCAAAAGCCGGAGACCAACGCCAACAACACTGCAAACCTTCAACACAGAGCTGTTTCCATCTGCCATTTCACATGTTTTGCACTTGGATATTTAAGCCTGTGGAAGCCAAAAATCACCCATCTTTGATTTGATCCATCAGCCCGCAGAACCCACATCCTGGGCACACGCACACACACACACACACACACACACACACACACACACACACACACACACACACACACAGTTTACGCATGACTTCCCGTCCTGCTGTCAGACCAGCTCAGTGTCTCCTTTTATCCCCTTCACCTGCAGCGTCCCTCTTTGATGGCTTTTCATTATCACAGTCAGCTCTATGAGACCAAACGGAACACAGGACCTCACCTGGGGTGAGGCCCCTTCATACCCGGCAGCCCCGCTGCTTTAAAGCCCCGTTTCCGCAGGTTTGTGCCGAATCAGACAGAAGGAACCGTGATTAAGGGTTAAGTCGAACCTAACATGCACAGCAGCTCTTTCATCTTCTCCCACAGTGTGCAATTTGGATGCCGGCAGACACGCGAGTTAAGTACATCATAAAACTCTGCAACAGGTCTCGGAGGTTTCCAAGAATTAACGCGCACACCCGCTGCTTCTCGTTACAGATGCTCAGCATCATGTAGCTCCTGGATGTGCGCTGAGAATCTACGGGCCACTGCCCGGAATAAAACCCGGGTTTGCAGCCTGTGAGTGCGGCTCTCACCAGATCGCTATGCGCTCTTTCGGGTACTCCAGCCTCTCGATGCAGCCCAGGTAGTATGGCAGGCTGTGCGCCGCGTTACGAGCCACGATGGCGATCATAACCTTTGGCTTCAGCAGGGAGGACTCGGGCTTGACCTGCTCCTGCACCGCCGTCACCAGCTCCGACACTCTGCCGGGCACCAGAGCGCACAGCAGCGCCCACAGCACACCGGCTCCCGCAGTCCCGGCAGCTCGCATCGTCGCTTCCAAAATCCGCCGCGAGTCCAGAGAGTGAGGCAGGGAGAGAGGAGTGAGCCGAGGATCAGCCACGCTGCCAATGGGAGGGAGGGAGGGAGGAAGGTGTGGGTGGGTGTAGGTCTCCACACCTCCTTACTCCTCCTACATCCCTGAGGGCTGCTGCTGCCGTGGAGCCCTCATCAAACTTCTCCATTTACTCACAATCATCATTATTATCCAGAGTCTCACGGAGCACCTTGGATTCTAATAAATTGCCTGCTTACAGTAAGCTGATGATTCTTTAATCATCTCTATCAGTTTTTAGTAAACTGGGGTAAGTGAGCCCCACTCGCTGTACTTCTCCTCATTTCTCCTCCTTCCTGCACGTTTTCCTAAATGTTTCTTTCCTTTTCCACGCCTGGAGCCTTGACAGCCTTCTGGATGCCGCAGAGCTGGAGACCATGAAGTCATCAACTCTGACATCAGCTTCGCAGAGTGCTGCACTTTTTTCCCTCTGGAATTCTTACAGCACGGTGCAAAACTCTGCAGCCAACCCGAATCTTTTATCATTTGTTAGAAAAATGGGAAATAGAAGCATTGGTTTACTGAAACATTTAAACATAAACGGAAATATAGTATATGAGACAAAGGCAGCCCTTGAAAGGGAGCAGCAGTGATGTTTGGTGTGAGCAGCTCTCTATCAGCTCTGTGAGGGTCTTCAGGAATAGTTCTCCAGTCTTCTTGAAGGACATTTAAAGCTCTTCTTTGGATGTTTCTGCCTTTTCTCTGTTCTCTGTCAGAATGATCCCACAGTGGCTGCAGACACTCACTGTTGTACCTCCCTCCTGACTTTCTCCATACACACTGATGATGGTTTGAACTAAAATTTTTAAATGTGGATTCATCTGTCTGTCGGGCCTGTTTCTGCCAACTTTCAGTCCAGTTCTTGAGTAGTTCTCAGACCTTTCCTCCCTGTTTCCCTTCCATAAGCATGGCTTCCTCACAGCGACCCTTCCACTGACACCATTCCTGATTAGGTTTCAATGAGCAGTAAATGGATGAGCTGAAGGTCCAGATCATCTCTCAGGCCTTTCCTGGATTTTCTCTGTTTCCTGAGGACATGACTTTCAGATATTATCACACTGCTGTAGATATTTTCAGGCCTCACACTTCTTCTTTTGTCCACGACTTGTATGTTTTTCTCACATTTGTTAACGAATCATCTGAGTGGTGCAAACACTGAAGATACGATTTAAAAATGATTCTTTCCACAGTTGCTGTTTATCTGTAGACACTAAATTGATTCATCCCTTGAGTTAAGTGCCATTTTTATGCTTGAATGATTCATTACTTTTAACAAAAATGGTCAGATACAAGGACTGGGACTGAAAGCAGAGTCAAAATCAGTCAATGTTTCAAGAAAAGAGCTTCAGAAAGCTGGAGAACTATTTTAAAAAACAAGAAAGTCTGGCTGTTCAGAAGAAAAACATAAAGAATGAGGGTGGTACTGTGGTCAGCACTGTTGCCTCATAGCAAGAAGGTTCTTGCATCAGGTCGGGGTCTTTCTGTGCAGAGTTTGCATGGTCTCCCTGTGGTTGCATGGGTTTTCTCGAAGTGCCCCAGCTTCCTCCCAAAGAAATCCAGTTAGTGTGGATAAGTTAATCTAAATTACCCATAGGTGTGAATGTGAGTGCAAATGGTTGTCTGTGTCTATGTGTTAGCCTTGTGACAGACAGGGTGTACCCTGCCTCTTGCCCTAAGACAGCTGTGATAGGCTCCAGCCCCACCTGTGGCCCTGAAAAGGAGCACTCATTCTTTATATTTGTAGACATCCTTAAATTTAAACTTATTCTCATAAGTGAAGCTATGTAGCTCTGTAGCTCTGGCGGTAGAGCAGGTCATCTACTGATCGGAAGGTTGGTGGTTCAATTCCTGGCTTCCCCTAATCTGCATGCCAAATTCAGATGCTTGGGCAAGATACTAACCCCAAATTGCTCTCCGATGCATCCATCGGAGTATGAATGTGTGTGTGCACTTAGAAAATATGCATGGGTGAATGCACAAGCTTTGTAAAGTGCTTTGAGTGCTCAGAAGAGTAGAAAAGTGCTATATAAGAACCAGTCCATTTACTATAAAAGTTTCTTTGTGGACTGACATTCTTAAATTAAATGAAGCCAAAAGTGTACTGTCATAAAGCCGAAAACTTGGGTGTCTTTTTTCTTTTTCCATTTTAAAATCTGAAGGTTTTTCAAAGAACTTCTACACAAGAATATTTATCTCCACATGTTACCCGGCGTGCGCCTGCAAAACCTTAGTACAGATATAGAAAACAAACCAAGCATAAATAACAATACATACAATGGGAAATAATGTAAAACACATTATCATCAGACAAAGATTCTGTTTCCTCCAATCAGAGAGGAGACACAAGTTAAATAGCAGGTCTAAAACCAAAGTCTGTGATGACATTTAAAGTGTTTAAAGCCAAACTAGAGGCCTTTTTTCTTTGAATAAAAACAAAGTGTCTAATTATCCCATCACACGAGGAAAATGTGTCAAACTCATATGAGAGTATTTCAGATACAGAGGCAGAAAGTCACAGTCCACTCGCTTAGTGTGTCTAAAATGCTCCGCCTTGCACTCCAAAAGTCAGCCTCTGTACAGCCATCTCTACATCCTATTATGATATTATATCTTCTGCTCTTATATGATTACAGTAACCCTCGGGTAACCTGTTTTAATTATAGCTCACTGACAGACACAGACAGACAGACAAAGCCGGCTTACTGCTGTCCCTGTCTTGACTCAGTTGTGTTTATGCAAGCTAGGATCTCTGCCACCTAGTAATGAGAGTATTCTGCCATGTTGTCTGCTGTTGGATGCTCTCTGTCTGCGTGATGCCTCAGCTCCCTCTAGTGCTTTCCATGAAGATATGAAGGGCGATTCAGAATCACAGTCCTGACACCCCACCCTTACAGATTTTGGACCTGTCCTTTTTATTGCTGCACACAGCTATTTTAAAAAGGGTCAAAGATGAGGATGATGGCAGCTTTCTCAGGACCACATAAACAGCAACATTTAGGTCCAAACTCTGGCCAATCTGGACCCGGAGTCTTCAGGTTTCAGCCTAAAAAAGAAGAAAATGCTCATAAATCGATGACTAAACCCGTGTTAGTCACTGTACTTTGCACTTTCTCTGCAACTCTCGGAGAACAACCTCGCCCTGCTGGACCAGCGTCAGTTTTAGGCACCGCTGGCTTGAATTCGCTCTTCTGTCACAGCAAAACATCTGCTTTGTAATTTTGGTTGCGTACTTGACGTGAAGCCATTTGTCTTTGCTGTAACTGATCTGTGGATGACAGATAGAGCTGAACTCTTTTTTTCCCCCCTCATGTTTGGGAGAAATGTGTTTTAGAAGCTGCCAAGGTTCTGGGTTTGTTAAACTGTGGTTGCTTAAATAACCGTGCTTTCTCTGCTCTGGCTTGAAATAGAAGGGTAAATCCTTCCTAACTGAAAAACTAGAAAACCGTGTCAGAGAAAGCTGGAGGATAAACATGTACTGCTATTTTCTCTACCAGGAGGCTTATAAAAGCAGCTGAAGAAAAGATTGTGCTTACTTTTACAACAAAGCAAAGGTTATGCTTACTTTATTTTGCTGTAGTTTAAAATGGAAAATACAAGAGTAAAGGCACAGTCGTGTGAAACCTTACCGACCCAGCACATACTACGACAGCTGCACACAGCAGTCTTTTAAAGCTGTTTTGCTACGGCTCACTGGAAGCAAGTGATTTCAGGAGAGGAGAGGTTGCAATCCACTCTAGTTGCAATGCCAGCGAGCTGATTTATATGAGTGCGTGTGGACTCGTACATAGGTGGGCGCTGTAGGACTTCACGCCTGCTTGCTGGGCTGTCTGGGTGATGTACACCTCTAATAGATAGTGCCTGATCATGCAGAGAGCCCTTTTCAGAGTGTGCACGGGCATGTGTCAGCATCATGGGGAAATCCCAAACCAGCAGATGGTGCTGCCGGTTTATTCTTGCTGAATTAGATTTCTCTTTCTCACACACATACAGTCTTATCTTGAAGAACTTCAGATGGAGACTAAACCACTCATCCCCACTTCCAGTGGTCAAATTTTTCCCACATGTGTCAACTAAAAACAGCTCCTATTCCTGACACACAGCCTCCTCAGGACCACTAGACTCAAGGCTGAAGTCTTTCCTCCAGCGCTGGCTGCTTACTCAGCTGATGGGAATTTGGCAGACTGCAGCAAAATACAATACAAGTGCAGAACCAGAAGCCAATCAGGCTGTGTGGCTATCCATTTCACTCCTTCCTGCACCGCTGGTCACTTCGGTGATGCATGGAATCTGCAAAAATGTGCTTTTTCATCACAGCTGAGCCATCATCAGATCGTGATGTTGACATTAAGTAGACGCATCCAAGCGGTTGCATAATTGCTCATGGGCGTGTATGCGCTCAACAATTAGCTTCCTGAGATTTAAGTAGGTCAATTCTTGTGGGTGTGCAGCGTGAATGCAAATGCATCTAATTCCACCTTTCGTAAGCCTTGGTCTCCCCCTCGCGCGAGCTGCGTCTTCTCTAGGGTAATCCATAGCATGGATCCTTAGAGGTTTTACATACGCCTGGTTAAAAGACACGGACATATTATTAACTCACGCTGTAGATGGATGGAAACTATATGCATCTCCACACAAAATGAGAGCGAGGAGGTTCAGGGGTTGACATTGTGTTTAGGTATGTTTAGAGCTCACAGAGAGGATTACTCCACAGTGGGTATTAGGCAGCCAGGAAGTGCTGGAGAGAGTTAAGACACTGAGCAGAGGCCTGCTGGGCATCCAGGCAGGAAGCCATCCGTTTGCCTCTCACAGCTGACTCATACTGTCTACGTGGGCAACGTCTGCATGTACACACACACACACACAAACATGCACCATGCTCCCACATGCAAGGAATATTTATACGTTTATGTGGCTGTCATATGCAGGCGTAGACATGTTCACCTGCATGTGTGAGGTGATTATTTTCTATCCAAAATGCAGTACTGTCTACACATGTGGCTAAAACTGAAGTTAAGCCAGGTTAATTTTTTATAATACATAAAAATTATTCTGCCCTATAACAGTATCTCAAATTTAACGCCCGTTGGAGTGCGGCAGTCTTAAAACTTCAGCTTTAAATTGATTCTTTTTTACACTCTGCTCTTTGTCCTATTAAAAATTCATCGATATAGATCTTCTAAAAGCTATCTAGCCTTCCTCAGACACCTTCAGCAGATCCAAATATCATAGTATCTTATTTCTGCCGGTCAGTTTATTTTCCTTTGATGCTAATAATCCCAGGATGATTAAATCTGAACATTTTTTTACAACTTGTGGAATTTTTAAATCTACATCTGTAATCTGGATGAAAACATAAGTCATCCAACCAAGAAAACTCAACACAAGCAGAGCTGGAGTCTCTCTCAGATTAATTAGTGGGTTTAAATCTCAGTTATTGGTGTTTCTCAGGAAGTGCTAAAGTTTTAAGGCTTTCAAGGGAAGTTTAAAGTCACTGCAGTGTCGTTCCACTTTTAATTCATGAAAGTGAATTTAGCTCAAATATTTTTTTAAGAATCTGGATTTAAATCACTCAGAAAGCCAAGAACATGTTGTACCTTAAAAAGACTTTCACACTTTGGGCTGTTCTCACACACACACACACACACACACACTGGAAGCAGGGAGGAGTGGGCTCTTTATTGGTACTTACGTCAGGGTGGAAAGAACATTTTCTTGCCCATATTCCTGTCTGAGGTTAACGGGCAACATCCGTCTCCTCCTCACTCTCTCCCTCCTACATTCTCACCTCCCCGACTCCTTCATTTTAATTTCTCGCTCCCCCTCTCCGTGTCTGCCTCCAACACTTTTATTTCTCTGTGTGGGAGAGCCTTGCCGCGAGCGCCGTCCCACAGGGAGCCTTTCACGCTGCCGATGTGCTCAGCGGCTGCTGATTGTAACCTCATGCGCCCCTGCAAGTGAGTCATGCAAGGTAAAGAAGGAGTTTGTGTGTGTTAGAGAGAGACAGCTATTAAAGACACAGCGGGGCCACCAAATGTTCCCTTCATAATGAGGAGATCGGCTCTACCAGTGTTACCCACTCAAGGCATCATAAGTCCAGTCCCAAGTGTGCACATTAGGCCGAGCTCAGGAGCACTCTGGGGTTTACAGTCATGTGAAGAAGAAAGCACGCCCGCTGTCGCTGGGAGGAGTTTCTCTGACCGGGTCTTAGAATCCGGTGATTACAAGCCAAGGTGAGCAACAGCATAGAGTAACCCACCAACAGCTGCATTTGTGTATCGTCACTGTTATTTTCATCACAGAAACAGCTGACACTCACCTGTTTAGCTGTGCTCGCCTCCACCTAGGCTGCCTCTCCACCTCCATCCACTACTTCTCCATCTCTTTAGTGCTGATATCACATTTTCCCCAGCAAACCATCCCTCAGAGAGCTTAAAAAATGATTTTTTTAAAAAAAAAAGGATTCAAGGTAAAATTTCAGCGAAGTAAAGGCCAACACCACAGCCTCAACAGACCCCTGTTCACCTTTACCAGCATGAATGATATTCATTCAGCTGTGTGCCTGCAGCAGCACACTCCTACATCAAGTCTCAGGGGATATACGAGCATATGATTTAAATATATTTTATATTTATATGATTTAAATGTGAGACGAGGTCGTGTCCCCCTGCATGTTTTACAATTAAGCTTGTAGATCATGTTGTTTTAAGCAGGATTTCGTTGCCTCCTGAAGCTCTTTGAATAATCTTTGTGTTTGAGAGATGTCACGCTGACCTCCGCTTGACAGTTGGGCTGAATTAGCTCATGCACCCGGAGGGCTCACATTTATATACATAAATAATTTCATGAGCCGTGATTTGAATACTTATTGGAGAATTGCTGACACCTAACTGATTTATTTTGACCTAGAAAAAAAATGTGAGTGCCCACGAAGTTGTTGATCATGGCCAAAATATGTTTATATGTATTTATTAGAACGCCTGCAGAGCAGACTGCAGTACTGAGTCTGTGCCAGCAGGTGGCAGAGCACAGCGCTGCAGTTATGAATGAATGCGCTCTGACTGCATGGCTTCAGGCAGCATGACCACAGAAAAATAGACTGACTTCTCCCTCCTCAGTGCACTGCCGGCATCATGGCGCTCCATTACTCTGCTCCCAGTAGCGGGGACGCGCACACACACATTAACATGGTACACACAGGATCAGAGCTTCTGCGCTTTCTATTTTTAATAGAAAAAAAGTATTTAAAATAATACAACAGTAAGTATCCAGTAAAGATGACAACAGCAACAAAACAAAACAAATCAAAGAAAGAGAAAAAAAAGTGATTAGGTCTGTGTCTCCACGGCAACCATGCATCCTCCCCTCAAGCTCAGCCCAGTTTGCTGCTTCAGTGCCAGTGTGTGTGTGTGTGTGTGTGTGTGAACACTGAGCCAAAGCAGAAATATGGAGCTACATGGAACACCTCTGACTGATGCACATGACAGTCTGCTGGTGAAATGAGGAGGACACATTAATGTGTTTGAGTGACTCATATCGATACGCCGAAAGTGTGCTGGAATGAGTGTGTGCTACCATATATACAAGAATAGACTGCACGTGCTCGTTAGCACGGCTCTGCCAGGTTCTGGTAAAAGGCGGAGGACGGATTGGGTTGAGACACAGATGCGGTGAATTATGCAGCTTCACTCTGATTGCTGTGGCGGTGAAGGCGATAATGGCTTTGATGAGGATACACTACGATGGAAGCCAAGAGTAAAACAAACTGAAGAAAAGAACATCATGGAAGGGAAGGGCTTGAGTGAATGATTGGCTGGAACAGAATAAAAAAAAAATTAAAAACAAAAACAGGGTCCTTGACTTCAAGGCAGGAGGAGTTGAGTTTCAAATCACCAGCTCGCTCCATATTCTCTCTTATTAAAATATCCCCAAAATATTCCCCCCTTTCTCCGCCTTCCCTCTTCCTCCTTCACCCGTTCTCTCAGGCTGCTGCGGCCCAGGCCGGCCAGACTGTAGCCAGGCAGGCCAAAGAGTTCAGTGTGGATCCTGGTAGTGTTCGATAACTCCTTCCCTGCGCTTTTTCTTCTCCACTCGTGCATCTTGACACACCCACCAAGATATTCCTCCTTCCTGGGCCTCCGTATTTGGGAAGTTCTTTTGTCCAATTGCAGGGGTTAAATATAGACAGACAGACAGGAGGACAGATGGAGGCCTGCGAAGCCGCCTTTACCCAGCTCGAGGAAACGGCCGTGCCCGACCCAACAGAGGCGAGTCCTTCACCGAGTTCACGCGATGTTTTCACATCCGTCACCGCATCATCCTCCATCCCTCCCTCCTTTCATCTGCCTGTCACTTCATCCCTCGCCACCTCCATCTGTCCACCCGGGGCCTGAAGGGGTGAGGCGCTAAGTAAGGAGGGCTGTATAGTCTCTGAAGAAAGTTTTCTTTATGCCATTCTCTCTCTCTGTCTCAAGCATCCCCCACTCTTTCACTTGTATTTAAAGTATTATCTTTGCCACATGTTCAACAACTCACAAAATCATACCAACATAAAGTGTCCTGTCAACACCCCATTGGTTAAACACTGATTTAGTGCTCTCTCAGGCACACGCACACACACACACACACACGGTGAGGCTCCCTGTGGGGGTGACTCCTTGGGGCCTCTGTGCTATGTCCCATCTTCCTCCTCCTCCTCCGAACAGTAGTCTCTCCCCTGCAAACAAAAGCATGACTATGAGAAGAGCCGACACCTGTTACACCACCCTCATTTACACAGACCACCATCAGTCTGCAGGCACCCGATAAAGTGCTCAAAGGTGGGCTAAACTAGCTGCTCTCCTTTCCTCTGCAGAGCTTCTCCAACTCTCCTCAAAAAAGCTCTGAAATCACAGGACGCCTCAGAAGGACGCCGAGTGCAGTACTGTAATATTTCCACTCTGTATTACTTTATAGTATTGATGCTTTTCAAATTAAAAGACTTTTACTTCAATGTGACAGATATGTTTATTTTTCAGCTTTGCAGATTGCACTCATGATGTTTTGATTAAAACACCAGACAGTAATTAAAGCTCCATTAACTGGCTTATTTTTGGGCCACATTAACATATTATGACCCGACTGCATTTCTACAAGAAAACAGCGGCCTAGTAAAAATCCATCATGTAACCCTATCCATCACACTCTGCAGCAAGTATCACTATCATTCATCTGGAGACGTGTTTTTTCCTCCAGCATTTGCCGTCATTCTCATTTGTGTAGCTCTCTGTTGATGTCAGAGCTGATTTATAGAATCGCATTAAATCTGTGCCATGGCTGGAACACGGCTTTAACTACACACTGCAGTCACAGACCATAATAGCTATGACTGTTCGGAGGCAACATCCAGTGTAAACACAGTACATCAGTCTGATTTTAGGTCCCCGTCACACAGGCCTAGAGACCGGTTGCAGAGCTGTTGCTGGCAGTTGCACCTCCCCGTGATTTGGTCACTCATAATCTACAGGGAACATTCAAACTTCTCGCCAAGTTTCATAAGAGTTTAAAAAAGAAGATGACTGCACTTCTTTACGTTTTTTTAAAAAAATGTTCCACCTCTCATCCAAGAGGCTCCTTCGGGTCTGATGGATGAGAAGGAACGCCTTTGAAAAAAACCGCGATGACCAAAAACCTACACGGACGTACTCTCCGATTTCAGCTGCAACCAAAACAGGTCCCAGGGTGCAACTTTTACTCGCAACTCCTGGAATCAACTCCAGATGTTTGAAATATATTGAATACACCAACATTTTACTATCCTCACGCTGTAGCTACTTTTCCTCACCCACGTTTCAAGGCCGAGGTGAAAATTTAAATCCGTCATAGCGAAGTTGAATCGAGCATTACTCATTTCACTTTGGGTGCTTCTGACTGTTTATGAGCTTGCAGCGTAATTCAAGAGGCAGACTAAGAGCAGCGAGCGCTCATCACCGTGGCGATCACCTGTTCCTCCCCCTCAGTGAGGGGGATGTTTAATGGTTTAGGATCCAGCTGTTACTTTAAATGCCCTGCCCCTCCTTCACTCCTTCCAGCCTCCTCACCTTCTCAATCTTCTCATCCAGCATCCTGAAAAATTCCTGCTGGCTTTCTGACGTGTGAATGCTGAGAGACACAGACACAAATGGAAAAGTTAGAAAGGGGGGGGAGAGGAAGTTGGAGGATGGAGATCAGGAGCAGGAGGAGGGGGGAGGCAACAAATACATCATGAGAATTTTCCATTACACCCCCCCCCCCCCCCCCACACACACACACACACACACACATACAGCACACACACGCACACACAGACACGCTCCCACATCCCTCACCACAGTGTGAGAAACAGTTCTGTTCGGAGGATTTTAAAAGATCATTTAATAAAGAATTAATGCAGCAAAAGACTAAAGACTGCAGCCGGCAGCAGCCGTGATGTACGCACGCAGAGGCTCATCAACATGCACGCAGCGGGGGCCGGCCACGAGGCAGGATTACAAAAGCCAGACACAAAATATCGCTCGCTTCACGTCATAACATTAACATACTGAGGTGACAACTTAATGGAAGCAGCCGCTTATGAACGCATCAGTTCAGCCAGATTCAGACGCGCTTCAATAATCATTTCTGTTTGTTTTCATTAGAACTCGTTAGAATAAAAAGGCTCCGGCTTGAATTCAAGTGAAATAACATTCAGCCAGATAACCTCGGCTTATTTTTCACACGCAAGATTATGTCACATTTTTCCAGGTCCCCTTTCTACTGGCTGCATGGCTCTGAGAGGGGGCCCCCACCACAGTTTAAGAACCTCTGGCTCAAAAGTTCATTTTGAACGTTGAAAACAGCCGAAATCAGCGTGGAAACAGAAAGAGAAACTGTGGCTTCCTCTGTCACAAAACAAAAAAAATAACTATATTACGTAATGTGAGCAAACCGTACCTTTGGCAACATTTGTCATTCAAATTACCGAAGTTGCCCACAAAGAATAGATGTCATTATTTATTCCCACTGCATGTTTACGAGATTAAATCCGCTACTCATGACTTACTTGGATTTGATGTTTGGTGCAGGAACCTCTTTCTGCTGTTTGCCCTTGTGCTGGACATTACTCTTCTCCTGAAAACGCACACACATGCACACCATTAGTTTCCATTATCAGCTGATAGATACGTTTAAAACAAATAGCTACATCACTGGAAGCAAATGTCACATCAAACCTGGATTATCAAATTACAATTCTCACCCAGACGGCACTGCGTGACAGTCATGGGACACGGGAAAGAGGCATAATGTATGTATGCCTAATAAAACTGATTATCGGCTCTGATGAAGGTTGATCACCATGCATGCGTTTCCTGCTGTGTTTCCGCAACATGCATTTTCCACCTGTGAGTCTCTGAGTGAGGATTTCTTTGTGAGAGCAAGCAGCTACAATAATGACACGGATGCTGGTCAGACCACAAACGGCGGACCGACCGGAGGCTTACCTGGCTATGTAAAAACACAGCTTGTGTCTTACAACAACTCATTTGGCGCTATATAAATAAAACTGTATTGAATACAGTGCTTATCTTTTGTGTCTGTATTGAAAATGTGCATGTGAGAAGGTATGACTCATGACTGCAGACCAAATCTACCTACAGGTAAAATAAAATAACGTGAACCTGAATATGAAGGCAGACCTAATCTACATGACGCTCATTCTTTTCAGTCAGTGATCTGGAGAGGATGAAAACCTGTTTTTGCAAGTTTCACCTTTTGAGGATTAATGCATCCAAACATTATTATGTAACAGGGAAGCTGTTCTGCAAATTTCTGAAGCAGAATGACTTTCCCAGTCACGATATAGTACGTCTTTGCACCACTGAAGACCTAAGAGTTTTGCAGGAGGGAGTGAAACCAACCGAGCGATCAGCCCACACATTCCACACACGCCTCATGTTGTCTCTACCTGCATGCGAGGCAAGTTTTGTGTGTGGTTTTTGCACTAAGACAATAGGTGTGTACGCGCAGGCTGGTCAGGCTGACGGAGCCGCCTTTGGACACAAACAGCAGCCTGTTCGCCTCATCTGATGGACTGTCAGGAAAAGGTCTGCGAGTCTGTGAGCGGATGACAGGCTGTCAGCGGATGGTGTGTGCGTGTTTGTGTGTCTCACCAGGTTCTCCTGGTTGCGTGCATTCACTCGGTTTTCATCCCCTCTCATGTACTTCACCTCCTCCACTCCCTTCTTGTATTCGTCTGGAAAGAGAGAGAATGAGGGATGATTAAAGGAGGGAGGAAAGAACAATAACTTGCATTTATCAGAAGAAACAGGGACCAAATTCCTTTCAGAAATAGTTTAAGAACGGCTCGTCAGCCTTACTGTAACCTCGCTGCAACAGCAACATGGCCAGAGACTATTCCATTGATTGTTGTTATAATTGGTTCAAGGTAATCTGATAACTATGACCTGATGGGGTGTACTGAAAAGTGGAGATGACAGCTGAGGGATAAGCAGGAGGACACAAGTTTCCATTTTAGCTACAGCAATTCATATGATGAGAGAGAAAGCAACGACGGGCAGACACCGAGGGAGAATAAGTGAGTAGTGGGTATGTGAAATATGAGAGGAGACGAAAAGGGGGGGAAAGAAAAAGGCGATAAGGAGGAGTAAGCTGCAGGGGATTAAAGATCAGTTAAGCAGCTTCTGGGCTTCACGGACAGCTTAGACGGTTAAGACAGTTAAGACAAACTCAGAGGCAGCAAGAGTGTTGGCCGTCACCAAACGGCGCAACCATCTGCACGGTTCAACCACCGCGCCCAGACCGTCCGGCCTCAATCAAGCCCACAGCTCAGACTCAGGGCAATAAATCATCCAAAGTTATTTTCCTGATACCGTCCGAGCCCCGATGATTAGCCCAAGAACAGCCGAGATATCGCGATGCACACAGTCAACCCACACAAGTGCAAACTGTGCAAACTGTGCAAACTAACGAACGACAGCCGATACTCATTATGGATCTTATCATTAAGTCCATAAACAAATATCACAGTCCTTTATGACTTCCACTCGGGTGGTTCTGTTTCTGGTTTTCACTGTGTCCATGAACACGATCCCTTGAAGAGTTTTGAATGCAGTGTGATCAAACTTTGTGGGGGGCGTAGAGCGGGGTCATGTTAACAACCTGGCTCACGTCCATCGAGGTCTTCAAGGTCAACTTCATGATTTTGTCATGAAAACTGACAAAAAGCCTTAGAACGTGTGCATATTGTCAAAATATAAAAAGTAAGATTTAAAATGTCAGATTTGACCTCTGACCCTCCTTTAAGGTGAACAGACTGATCTGAAGGTCAGAAGCTGAGTTATTTAACACTACATTTGCATTGACAACATATATGCTTACAGGGAATGTCACACAGGGATCGTGTTACTTTATTATGACTTTTTTTAGACACATAACAGTAACAGATTAGAACCGTTTCAAGAAATACAATATTCCACTGGTTTATTACTAAATGTGTAACCGATGGAGTGAATGCTACATGTGTACTATATGCACATGAATATATGGAAGATACTCTACTGTTCCCTTAAAAGTACACAGTGCCCAGAGAGCGAGCTGCCTGGGCGGATGTTTGTGCTCTCTGGCTGCTTCTTGTTGTATTTTAAATGACATTAATGAGCCTTTAAAGACCAAAGTGAACACACTGTACAGTTCCAGTATGACGAGGCCTACTGCCAGCCATGTGTTTATCATGTTTATTGATGATTATTAATGATCAGTGATGTGGGACGCATTGAAATGGTTTTAGTACCTTTAGACAAGCTCTTCATAAGAGTGACCATAACGTGAAATGATATGTACGGCACATTTGCGTAACTCTGAGCCCCGCCTAACCTTGAGCAACAACACAAGCTCTGCTGACTACCTCGTAACTGATAAAAGCAGCTGAGAAGGCGATAAGTACCAGTGGCTTTATCTCTTACACACTTTGTATTTTGCCCCCATGCTCTCTCTGCAGTGTGTCTGTCGGCGTGACGTCCGTCTGTGGCCCCGCGTACCCGACTGAAGGGTTCGCCGAACTCCTCACCAGATGTGTTCTTAAGCCACGATCTCCTGTGTTTTTACATCGCGCACGTGTGTCTTTAGAGCCGAGTATCGGCGTGCAGCTGAACGACGCTTATTCGAAATAATTAGCGAGAGAAAGCGAGAACGCTGGCAGAGATTAAGAGAAAGAGACGAGAGAAACAAATGCCAGTTCCTTTTCTGCTGTTTGTCTCAGGAATGTAAACGAGTCGGAGCAAAGCAGCTCCTGTCTGAACATGCCGACAAACACACACATACAGCGCTGTAACACAGCACAGGCTCACCGAGCTCAGATGTGCTCTGTAAACACAAGTGCATACGGTGCTACTGTAGGAAACAGTATTAAGAGCCATTTCCTCTGCTCTCCTGATGGCAGAGGGGCAACAGCATCAATTTCAAGCTATATAATCTGTTTTTTAGGGCAGAGACAAACGAACAGAGGGGGTAAAATTAGCAGCAGCTGCTGGATTTACACTAAATCAGCCTAAACTGGAATTTTAAAGCAAGCATTGAGGAGCATGTGGCATTATAATTTGGGTGAGCTGCAGCCTGAGAGGTTAAAGTGTTTGAATGTTCTGCTTCTGTCACAGGATAGTAGCTGAACGCGACGATAAACGGCAGACAGATCAAAGTGACCCAGCTTGCACCAATCAAGAGTCATCACATCACAGACTTTGCTTCGATTTAGATAGGAGCAAAGAAAGTGGTCACGCTGCGTGAGTTGTATGTGAAGTGTGCGTGCGTGTGTGCGCGTGGCACGCTGTGTCACAAGAGATGACATGGGTGTTTCGTCACATCGATGCTGGGCTCGCTTTGGGTGAGAGGGAGGGAACCCGTCGGAGAAGGGAAAGATGAAAGGGAAGAACTATTTTGAGAAGCCGTGATTTTGTGATGTGGACGTCGTTCACATCTCTGATTACAGAGCGGCGCTCCGCGCTGACCTTAAGGTACCAGCAGTCAGAGTGTGTGTGCGTGTGTGTGTTCACATGTGTGTGTGCACAAGCATGTTTCATTGCAGATAGAAATGGAAACGTCTTTGAATCAGCACGTTTGTCATTTCATGCGACTGCAGTGTCTGTTTGGGTATGAGTCATTTAAATCGCCTTATTTAGGCGTGTGTGTGTGTGTGTGCGTGTGTGTGTGTCTGCTCTCATAGCTCTCGCTGGCCTGTCCTGTGGCTATGTCACTCTGTCCTTCCTGCTGTGTGTCCTCCCTCTCAGCCAGCCTGGCTACAAGCCATCATCGGTCTGGCCGTGACACTCACACCTGAACGCAAACCCTCATCTCTAACAGGCGCACAGACACCAACCATCGCTCGAAATGACAATGAATGTCAATGAAATGACAATCAGCTTTGAAAGGAGAAGAGAGAAAAAAATTGTTTATGATATTTTGAACAGAAATCTTGCCGGCAGGGATAAAATGATGAAAAACAGGAAGAGAACGATCTCAAACAGTTTATTACTGCAAGGCCCGTTTAACATTTCAGTTGGAGTCACTGAACTATTGGAGGAAGGTTATACAGTTAACTACAACTGAACTAAAGCACTGGCTGTGGGAACACATTAGGCAACACCTTGCTAACGCTTCAGAACCATCTTAATACTTTATGGCACAGATTCAGCACACTGCTGGAAACATTCCTCACAGCTGCTGCATCCATGATGTTTACCGCATCCTAAAGTTGCTCTATTGGATCAGATTACAGGGAACTCATCATCACGAACAAACCAGTTTGAGACTATTTGAGCCATTGGAAGATGGGTACGGTGTGGAATGGCTCTTACATAGAGCTTTTCTACTCAAAGCATGTCAGAAAGCCTGGGGTGGCTTTAGCTCAGGTGGTAGAGCAGGTTGCCTACTAATCGGAAAGTTGGTGGTTTGACTCCAGTCTGCATGCAAGATATTAACCCCAAGTTGCTCTCCACTGAAGTGTGAATGTGTGAATGTTAGCTGGGTGAGCTGGTGCAGACTGCAGCTTCACTTTCCTGTATGTAGCTCACAGGAGCCGTTGCAGCCCATGTGCTTCAAGCTTCAACATGCTACAGATTCAGAGATGTTCTTCTGCACACCTAGTTTGTAATGAGTGGTTATTTGAGTTATTGTTGCCTTCCTTCCAGCTCAAAGCAGCCAAACCAGTCGAATCATATCATCTCTGTGACGGCGGAGACGGCCACGTCGGAAAATCCCAGCAGAGCAACAGTATCTGAAACACTCACACCAACAACTACATTTACAGTCACTTAAAATCACCTTCCTTCCCCACCCTGGCAATTAGTCTGAACTTCAGGTCATCTTGAAAATGTCTACATGCCTCAGTGCCCTGAGTTCCTGCCATGTGATTGGTTGATTAGATGGCTGTATTAGATTAGACTGAGAGGTCACGACTGACTCAGAGCCCTTACATGTTTATTAAAATGCCAAAAAGATACTCTGATATCTCATCTCTGAGTAATACTCCCCCACATTATCACCGAAATAGCAAACTGATAACACAACTAATAAAAGTTATTGACTCATGATTAATCAGTAAAGTAAGTAAGAGATGCAGGAGACACGCCGGGTGCCGGTATGTGTTCCCAGAGACTGACACAGCTGCTCACAAATGAAAGTCAGTTACAGCTTGTCTCTCACTGTCACTAAAACTCTTCCAAGATGAAAGGAACCTGAGGAAAGTCTCATCTGTGTGAAAACAGTCAAACTTCACGTAAAAAGAAATAAAACGTTAAGTGGAATTTGCAGTGTTGGGACCGCTTCTCAGAAATATCCAACACTGAGACAGATCATGCTTTTGTTTGATGAAGGCTCTCGTCTGATCTATCGTAACGAGAAAGTTACAAGCAGAGAAGATTAGCGCAGGCTCTCTGCTCATCTGCGAGCTGAGCTGATGGATTCAATAAGTAAACTTTACTGCATAAACACGACTTTCAGAGAACTTTTACATACGGATGAGACCTCCTGTATGCATAAAGAGCTTAAACACTTCTTGTGTGCATTAGAGCCTCTCCTTGATTATCCCAGTGACATCAGGGGATGGATGGCACCGAATTTCCTTAATTTTAAAGGAAAAAAAGACTGGGGTCATGCTTTTTAAATCCAGTAGCTCCAGCTGTATCCCTACCTTTGACTTTTCCTCCTTGGCCATACATGAAAAATCCAGCATCACTAATTTAGGTGTGAAAATGGACCCCAGCCTAAAACTTAACCATTGATCCATGCATTTATCGCCTCTCGTCTGGATTACTGTTACTCTCTGTGGACTGGAATTAGCCAGGCCTCCCTCTCACGTCTACACCTGTTACAAAAACGCCGCTGCACGATTTTCATGACCCTGTTTCGGCTTGTGGCCTTCATCGGGGTCATGATGAAGCCGAAACGCGTTGGTCTGGTAACCTAATAAAGCTTCACGTCATCAGATCTTTGTCTTCTCCATGCACCTGGGATGTAGGTGAAGTTGTGCCAGAAAAGCAAACGAGAGCACATAACTCGGATTTTAGCGTAGTACTATTTCAAATCTGGCATTTATGAATGTAGCTGATTCATTGTTTTACACTTGTTCTCTCATTTTTTCTACAGCACTTATGTTGTTTTTAAGTGCTTTGGAAATAAAGTGATGATCGTGATGATGAAGTGCATGGGAACAGATATGCATACACAGACACTTAAATGCTCATTTCCAGCTCCATAAATTTTGTTGTTGGACTCCAGAGTAGCTTCCTGTGATTTTCTGTTTAAAACAATCTTTATTTATCTTATACTGGACCTCAGGACATACTTTAAACCAACCTGCTTTCTGATTGGCTGCCCTTCACAGAAGATTTCAGCCGCAGGTGGTTGGTACCAAGGTCGGTATGACCATCCACCATTTTAACAGCAGAAAATGAGGAAAGGAACAACAGGTCAGCACAGGGCTGGACTGCATTTGAGCTGTCTGTGCATGACTCTGAGTTAGCTTCCTCTTTAGTTCAACTTCTGTAATCAGCTGTGGAGCTTGTGGCTTCTGAAGATCACTGAATGAATCAGGTTTTTTTGCCTCCCCTCTGCACCCAGTCCCACTTAACCACTGAGCTGCTGATGAGCCCTCTATTAAAAACGCAACATACCTTTAAAATCAAGGTCCATTTAACCCAACATCTGCTGTCAGGGGTCACACAAAGGTCATTATCAAGCCAAGTTAACCTCTGGTTTCTCAATGATCACGTTCACATGACGGGGGCGGTGCTGTATGATTCACCAGAACCACAGACAGGCCTACTGTCAGCAGACCAGTTGAAAAAACTGACAGATGAGCAGTGTTTAAAAGCTCTGTATGGATGATCATCACTACAAAGAGCTGGTGCATTTGTAAAGTTTAAAGGAAGGAGTGTAATTGAACCGATTAGTATTACATCACTGAGTTCACTGAGACTCGGGAGAATCTGACAGATGAAATTCGTGTTCAGATGTGCGGAAGACAGTGCCGGTTTTTAAAATCTCTCAGCTGCAGCCCCGAGGGTGTTCAACAGTGTGAGAGCAGGTACAGAACAAGTATAAAAGCACAATTCAAATGTCAGCCTAGCGCACATGCAAATGTGATATAAAGGTCAACAAGTACAAACATAGGTGCCTTGTTTTCAGATATTAGAGCTGATAGATTTCTACTAATTTTATCCTCCCTATTTTTCTACTGATGTGCGTCAGGGAAAGACAACACTTTAAAAACTTCCTCTTACTCTCTGCACATTGAGGTCTGAGGCATCTTCCAGGTTGCAGCCTGCTCTGCAGCAGGTTGTGTCTGCAGCAGAAGTTAACATTGCGATGTATACCAGCAAGAAGTGAACTGCCTTCATAATACTGAAAACCTTCTTCTTCTCCTTCTTTTCCATAAGTGGTCATCACAGTAGACCGTCTGCCCCATCCCAGCATCCACCTCTGTCACACCGACCCTCTGCATGTCCTCCTTCACTACATCCATAAATCTTCTTCATCATCCTCTCTGCCTCTGCTGCACATGTGCAAACCATCTCTGCCTCTCTGACTCTGAGCTGTCCCTCTGATGGATTCATTTCTGATGCTGCTCTCACCTCTGGTTCCAAGTCTATCTTTCCATCCCAGGGATTGAACCGGTGACCTTCAGGTCTGTGCGCTGCCCCAGAGAGGGGTCGTTTTCACTCGGCACGCAACGTACACAGAAACTATGTCATTTGTGACTTTGGGCTGTCATTTGTGTTCCTCGAGGTTGAACAGGGAACCAACTGCACAATCGGTTAATTCAAGTAACCAACTGGTCTGGGTTTTTTTTCATCTGCGATAATATTTCCAAGGTCTGATTCTCATTCAGCAGTCCGATAAAGAAAGCCAAGAGTTTCTTTGAACAATAATTTCTGAGCAATCCCGTTTTACTCCCAGGTAGTGATTGTAGTGTTGTCTGCTTGTGGCACAGAAGGACAGTAATGTGTTCAGTCAGTGAGACAGTCGAACCTTTCAGCACAAAAGCTTAGATAAACACTGAAACTGCACACCGCCTTGTTTTCTATAAATGTTGAGCTGCCACATATACAATCAGACATACTTGCTATCTCCACTCTAATCTCCTCTGACTGTAATTATTACAGACATCAGCAGCACGATGTTGTGGAGAGTGTTGCTATTTTCCCTCGTCGTCCCCTCAGCGTTTGTGTAATGGAGCTGAGCCTTTTCCGGTTATTGTGCGAGAGCGACTGAGAGAGGGTTGGGGAGGGGAGGGCAGGGCATTTGGGGGGTGGGGGGTTAGGGTTAGCGGCCACAGAGCACACAAGGACAGACTGATTGCCAGACAATCTGTTGGAGGCAGATCTGCGTGAGCATGAATAGGGCTTACTGTCTAACCGAGCACACCGATATGAAAACATCAGCGCATACGTGAATGCAAACACACCGACGCGCAACCCGCTGGGGTTACACTTGTGTGCGTAGGCTGACCAGAACCGGCCAGTGTTTTCCGCCTAAGTCATGAGAAGTAAACCGGATGCTGCGAGCCAGTTTGGCAGCGGTTGTAAAGGGCGGCGAGTCGAGTGGGAAAGAATGACTGCACAGTGTGTGACGACGACAGCGACAGCAGAAAGATGTGCACGCGAAGATAAGGAAGGGGGGCATTAAGAAGGGAGATGCGTTTGGGGGTTTGAGGCCTGGGATAACTCTAATCCGCACAATCCAGGTCACTTCCATCTCTACCTTCACAGGCACACACACACACACACACGTCGGGTATTCATATCTTGTGGGGACATCTAATTGACATAATGCTTTCCCTAGCCCCTTACCCTTAACCTAACCATCAAAAATGAATGCCTAACCCTAACCTTTACCCTAAATCTAACTATAACCCAATTGTAACCCTGATGCTAAAACCACATTTTGAGCCTCAATAATGCCTTAAAATGTGTGGTCCCCATAAGGGCTGTTGGCCCCCACAAGTATAGTAATCGTCCAATTTTTGGTCCCCACAAAGATATGAATACACACACACACACACACACAAATAGTAGTCCATCCCATGCACTGCCATTCCGGATTCCCCTTTAACCAACTGAGAGTGAGACTAGGGGATAGGATGGGACTAAGAGGGAGGAAGGAGGAGGGGATGTGAAAGGACACAAGGTTCTGACCTAATGTTGTGCCAGAGAAGAGAGGAAAAGAGCTGGGAGAAACACTGGGAGATGAAGGCAGGAAGAGAAGGAGGAGGGAAGAGAAGGGGGTGCAGAGACCCAAAATAGTGTGACAGAGAGAAAAAGGAAGAGAAGAGCGAGGCCTTGAAAGGGGGGACGGGAAGACACAGAAGTTGAGAATAGATTGAAGAAAAAAAAAAAAAAAAGGCCTGCAGCGCCAAAATACGTCACTCTCTTCCTCTCTCAAGGAAAAAAATGTTCATCTCATTGCTCTCCTTCATGTCTCCTTGCCGCGTTCTGGCACTGCTCAGAAGACAAAGCGGGAGACGAAAGGGCAAAGAGAACAGAGAGGAGCACGAAACAGGGCAGGAGCAGAGTTAGAGAGGGGTTACGGGGAGGAGGTGAGAGGCTGGAGAGGAGTTAGAAAGATCAGAGGGAGAGGGGGATGACAGATAGACAGAGAGAGGGGACCTCCTGTGGATCATCATCTGCCACATCCATTCACCCGCCTGCAGCTATACCAGAGTGTTGCTCCTAATTCTTAATCGCTGTTAATCCCTCCACCACCCATCATCTCTCTCCGGCTCCAGCTTTTATTCCTGCCCCTCATTACACAACAGCCGGCTACACGCTGCTAAAGCAAAGGGAGCAACTAAGGACTGTAGTATATTCATTACTAATTAATCTCTCTGCATTTTTTATTAATCAAATCTACAAAATTAGGTCGTGTTTGGGAGACACATTTGTAAAAAGTGAACATTGTTAAAACTGTTGTTCTTTTGAGCTAATCCAGCTGTTTTCCAACCTTTCTGGCTGGTTACCAAAGCAGTATGGACTCATGATGCCCATCAAACACCCTTTGTCTGCTTTGTGACAGCAGTTTACTGTTTACAGTTTCAGAAACCTTCACTTTTAACATGTTTAGCATTTGATGTCAGTGAGAAGACGTTTCTCTGTTGTTCTACTCTAACAAAAACGCAAGAATAGCAATATGGAGATGAAACGAACATACCAGGTCCCCTCCAAGGACACAACTCAACGCCGTCATTTCACTAACTGGTTACTTCCTCTCTTACACGAACTGTCAACACAGACATCTCCAATAAAAGCGGCGATGTTGACAGTTATTGTCTGAATTGGAGAACTTTACACTCTGCCGAAGTACCGTGAGCTGTAACAATGAGGATGTATATTGTGTGAGCAGGTGGGGTAATGGGTCCACGCTGAGCAATCAACTGAGTGAAATGGAGCAGTGAAGATTTTATTGACATCCGTTCGCAAACTAACCGGTGAAGACGTCGCCATTGCTGTAGGCCTTGCCGCGTCCCTCCTCATCGCTGGGCACGGCCGACACCTGCTTGGCCGAGGTGCAGCCCATGGCCTCACACTCTGAAACTTCTCCTCATCGCACTCTCACCTGCACAGAGAGAGAAAACAAGACTTCGTATTCACGACAGACACAATAAAACGAACAGCGCTGTTGTTTTTACAACGCTCTGTCAAACGTGATCGACGGTTTGAGCTTTTATTACGACTCCCGATCGGTGCAAAATGTCGTTTATGTCTTTTTTTTTCATGCAGCACGACCCTCAGAGATGACTTATCTTCATTTTCCCATCCTTTCCATGTCTCTGAATCAGGAAACCAAAGCACACTTCACAGAAGTGTGAACTCACACCTGGTGTTAAGAGGCTCAGTAGAAAGAGAAATGCACATTTATAGCGCATGCTGCAGGTTATTACTTCCTCATAAGAGTTTCTTTCAGAGCTAAATATAGCCACTGCCATTAAATACATGGAGCAGCAGCAGGGGTGCAGTGCAGGGTAAATAAAGAGCATAACCCATCTGATATATGCTTTATGCTTTTTATTCTTGTTATACAAAACACCAAAAAAACAAAAAGAAATGCATAAATAAATAAATGTGTTTGATGAAACTGAACACAAATGTATTTAAATGTGAAAACATACGGAGCTATTCACACCTGAATATTTGAACTTTTGATCTGAAAACACTACTAAGTGATGTTTGTTGGAAACCGCTTGGTTGCCTGCGCAAACAGCAACATCAGCATCCGTACCTTTGGCCGCTTGGTGAATATTCACCACCCTGAAAGTTTTGTTGGTCTCCAGCTGTTAAATGTCCAGTTCCCTCTTTTGCTAAATGCCAAACCATGTTCCTCCGATAGATGTTTGCCGTCTGTCTGCAGTGGGCCGTGAAACTGCCAGTGTAAAATACAGTGTGTCTGTGAAAACTAAATTAATGGGTGAGCTAAAAGAGGGAAGCTGTTGGTCTAAACAACCAAAAATAATTAGCTGAACTATACCAGCATCACAGGAGCTGCAGGTGAGCTGATCAGTGACACAGTTCAGGTGTTATTTAGTCTTTGGATTCATTAATACAGAGTTAATGACTCTGCACTTATCACAGTCGTTAATTGCAGAGTTAAAATAAAAACTAATTACAGCACAGCCCGCATAGATTTTGAGCCAGATAGCAATGCTGATTTTTATTAGTGAGAAGATAATATTAATATAATGCCCAGTATCGGTGGCTGCAAACGAAAAATACCAAGTTCAAGGACAGGGGAGGAGACACAAACCAACCTCAGGGGGTCACGAGTCCAAACATCTGGCATCAAAATCTGCCAAAGCTGCTGAAAGTACCTCTTCTTCTAATATCCTGCCCAAAAAATGCAACATAAAAAGAATAGGTACATATTACTATATATAAATAGCTCATTAGCAATTTCACACATGCTCTGCACCCCTGAACTGTATGACCGAGGTGTTTAGCCCACCCCCGCCCCAGTGTGTGTGATCTTTGTGCTAATGTCCCGTGTCCTGCTTCCTGCACGCTCTAGCCGAGGAGAAACCTCACCTAAAATTACACCAAGCGTTTCCAGTAGTGACAGTGCATGTACATCATGAGTTATCTGAAACGTATGAGAAAAAGGCAACTTCAGATGTCCCCTCCCTGATTTTTCCAACTGTCCAAAGTTCATGAATGTAAATGTCTGACTAACTGTATTTATGAAGTTACACAGAAAAGGAGAAGCGATGGGATTTTATGGGAACTACATAACAGTTTAATGTGAATATTGCACCACTATCTGCTCAGTAGTGATGCTTCTCTGCTACATGAAGCCAACATTGCTGAAGAGATAATCCCTTCCCTAGATTACACTAATTTGTGTTACCATCCATTAAAAACAAACAAAACAAAAAAATTTGTTTGTTTGTATCGGGCACCATGATATAAGGATGCACTGATCTGTTGACACAGAGTGAAAATCCAATAGCTGTGTTAAATGAGCGAGGTGTTCCTACGATTATTCTTATATGGAGTGTTAACATCATCAGGATCAACAACAAAAGTGTAAACAGGACTGCGATGCATAAAATGAACGATAAAGTCTCTCTACATGAGCAAACGCTGCTCTGCTACTGACTGTGACACAGCAAACGCAGAGCAACAGGGAGCCGCGTTCACCGCATCAGCATCAAGCTTTTCCAGTCCGGATATCAGATCCAAATATCAGATTGGTGATCTGATCTACCTGGAAAATCGGCGATACTAATACGGCTCTATGCTATTATACTGTTTGGCCTGTTCATGCTGTTGGTAAACTGATATACTTAAAATTTGAAATGAATATTTTATTTATAGATAGACAGACATTGTATATATGCTAAAAAGTGTCATTTTAGCCCGTTGCTAGGCGGTTGCTAGCCATGCATAATGAAACTTTTGTGGATATGAGTTTGATGTCACTCCCCTGAAACACATTTCTTTTATGAGGTGTTGAAGGTTCATAAATGCTAAAAACTAATCATTTTCATCTGTTGCTAGGTGGTTGCTACTCAACTCGATGCATTTTTAATGCCTAATATAGATGAGAACCATCAGATAAGTAGTAAAGCACCTGTAGTTCAAGTTTGAGTGCAGATGGTCCCGGAGGAGTTTGCAGACAAAGACACTAACAGACTGATTTTATGCATTACAGTAACATTTTCAGCTAAACTGTAACCTGTACACCAGTCTGACTCGGCCGCTAAGTTTCTGTAATTACTTCAACGCAACTCAGAGCTTTGTTTGAGAACAACGTGAGGGCATGAACAAACTAAACCGAACTCATCGTTACTCTTTAGAAAATAAGAAAACCCTTCCACCCTGCAGAACAGCTAACACAAAGCTGCAAGCGCTACCGTCAGTGAGTTGCACACGCTGTATGTAGATAGCTTTTGTGTCACTCACACATGCCATATGCTGTCTCTGACAGGCCCATCTGACTGCTGCCACTTACAAAAATGCGCGCACACACACACACACATACACACAGCTGATTAAATCTGTGCCGCCGGTACATAAATAATAAGAGGCAGAGTGAAGAAGAGGCTTTTTGAAGACACTGAAAAGAGAGAGAAAAAGACAAAGAGAGGGAGGGTGGGTTGAGATGAAGGGGGACAAAGTGGAAGGAAAAGGTCGACAATAGGTGGACAGAAAGGGTCCAGAGAGGAGGACGAGTGCAGAGCTTCAAAAGAGCGCTGCCTGGCCCTCGCTGCTCCTTCAGAGCGTTTGAAGTTGACAGGAGGCCCGTGGTTACTCCCGTCTTTAGGCTGTGGCCCACCAGCTTCCATCTCACTGGACATGACACAAAGCGCCAGGTGCACAGCGCGCTCGAGTACCTGCGTGTGCAGGTACTATGGAGCCCAGAATTACTGGCCAGTATTATCAACAAACTAAGCTGCTGCTGTTCCCTTTATCACAGACTGCTTCATTCACTGTCACTTGTTACATGGCAGGTTGTCACTCGGTGAGGCAGCAGAGGAGTGTCGAGGAGACTGCAACAATTCTCAGGAACAAACCATGCATAGCAAAAAAAAGAAGCATCCTGAAATTAATTATCTTTCGCTGCTCCTTTGAGACTCTGAGGTGTGTGAATATTCAGTGCAAGATGAGAGAACTCATATATGAATCCCTTTCTCAGCTCTGCAGGAGAAAAGACATTAATCTCTGGAGCCTGAGCAGAGCTTACACATGAATTTCTCTAAGGGCCTACAGGCAAGAGGGAATAATACCTTGCGGGCAAGAATCCAGACACTTAGACACACACATGCAAGCTCAGGATGAGTGTGTGTAGCTGTGTGTAGGGTCACCTGTGGCCTGAGTAGGAGTTCTGGTCTAGAGAGCAGCTTATCAGCCTGTCCCAGGCAGCCTGGGATACCTCTTACTACAACTACCACTTTGGAACAACTCAATTATGCTTCACATGTGCGCATAAAGCCACCATCACCTCACACACAGCTGGGAGATCTTAATGCAGCAGTCTGAGGCACGCTGTCGTAAAGACACAGCAATAATCTCATCCCGCATTATCTGTCTCTTGACATAGGCACATAAATGAGGGAAGAAGCACGAGGCATGCACCTGGAAACGCTGCCGGAGGAGCACATGTTATCTGTCAGAGTCACATCACAGTGAAGTGGAGAATCAAACGCCAGAGATGGAGATAAAAGATAGAAAAAGAACGTGCCAACAAAGGCAACGGGAGAGAGGACACCAAGAGCGAGCAGTCAAGTCTCTCTTCACTATTAGCGTACAACTGAAGTGAATATTAGATGAACAAAGCACAGAAACTCCCTTTCCGAAAACCACCAGAGGACGTACGCTGAGAAATGTGAGCAGCCGTGATAGACGTGAAGTTTCAAAGGGTCTCTAGTGTGTGGGCAGCATCTGTTTGAAGGCTTTGATTTGTGTGTATTGAAACATCAAATTGTGAGTAGGAGCAGGCTTAAAATAGACCTAGCACTCCCAGAGCTATTGTTGTGTGCAGGGATAATGCTAGGCTGTGGATCCTTAGGCCAAGCTGCTATTACTCGGGTTATGCATATAAGCTACAGCCAGAAGGGCAGACTATTACACAGCCAAACACACCTATAAATAAATAACACCAAGGCCAAAGGCTCAGACATTCTTCAGTGGCACATAATTCAAGAAGTCACATCCTTTCAAAATCAGACTTCTGCTCATTTTAACACTTGGTCATCTCACAAGCATCACAAAAATCTATGGCAGGTTTTAACGAGGAATTCTTACATGAAGGGTTGAGTGTTATCATAGATAATATATTTTCAGAGCTGCACAATCAGAAACACATCTAGAGGTGTGAATCACCAGACACCCCACAATATATATTATGTCCTTCAAGTTCAACTTTATCAGTATTTGTTTGATCTATTATGGTGTAGTTATCTCACTTCAGTTATTTTTTGGTGCCAAACCTGCTGAGATGTTGCTAAGACAGAATCAGTCTGCCACAAGTCTGCCAACGGACTGCAAACAGACTGCCAACAGTCTGCAAACAGACTGCCAACAGACTGCCAACAGTCTGCAAACAGACTGCCAACAGTCTGCAAACAGACTGCCAACAGACTGCCAACAGACTGCCAACAGACTGCCAACAGTCTGCAAACAGACTGCCAACAGTCTGCCAACAGACTGCAAACAGACTGCCAACAGTCTGCCAACAGACTGCCAACAGTCTGCCAACAGACTGCAAACAGACTGCAAACAGACTGCCAACAGACTGCAAACAGACTGCAAACAGACTGCCAACAGACTGCAAACAGTCTGCCACAAGTCTACTAATAGTCTACCAACAGTCTGCTACAAGTCTGTCAACAGTCTGTCAACAGTCCACCATTGAACTGGGTCAATTCCATCCTTTTCTGATGAGTCCCCAATTAGCTGTGATAAATCATCAAAAATCACACATTTGTTGTTGCCTGCATGGACAGAATTTCACATTTAATCAAACTTCATAATAATAATAATCATTAATTTAAAAAAATCATAATCTGCACACAAAATATGGAGATACCATACTGAATTGATTCTCCAGCTTTAAACCTCCACCTCTAAACACATTTTGCTCAAAATATGTCTTAAATCACCACTGTAACACGTCAGTATTAACAATGCAAATTTGAAAACTGTTTGTATTTTGGTTGACGCTTTGTTTTGTTTTTTTAATTAAGCCTATTTTTACCTCTTTATGTAAAGCAAAGTGGAGGTAAGTGGCTTTTTGAGGGAACTGCACAGTTTAATTTACAAACTACAACGAAACGCTTCAACAAAAAGCCACCAAAGGCTCGTCCACTGTGCTGCTGCACGAGCCATGCTGGCATCGTACGTTTGCACGTGTTCCACTGTACAGTGAGATCAGTGCATAGACTTTTAGGACTAGCGACTCCAGCAGGAATCAGCCCGAGTTAGTACTGAGCTCTGCCCAATGCGCTATTCTGTGCCACGTGCAAAACCACAGTGGGGCGTTGCTCAGCTTTGATTTAAATAGGGGGAAAAAAATCCACACCACAGTGTGGGGCAGCTGTTGAGATGGAAAAAAAAGTGTGCTCAGCCAATTTTTACCTATTGAAGACGTGTTACAAATAAATAAGTAAAAACTGGGAGTTCTGCAGTGTGTGAGCTCTGTTTTTTCCAGTGTTGATTTAACCCACAGGACGGCAGGACTGAGCTGCTCTGTAGATGCTCAAGTGTGTCAATGGGACAAGCCTGGCGAGTCAGTGAATACACACACACGGGCCATGTTGGCTCACAAGCTGAGCCAACATGGCCCAGTAAACATCCAGTGTGTGAAAAGGATAAAAAGTTCTTAACACCAACTGGCACACGACTGCCTCTGGATCCAGATGCTCAAGATTCATTGTGAGCATATGGGCCAAAACAGAGGGGTAACCCGGTTTAAAGATATAAAGAAGTTGTGATGTCAGCTAGCAGGTCTTGCGTCATTCAAGCCGATCTTACCCCAGATTTGGCGCAGAGCCTCCTGTTGCCGTTTCACCTCGTAAGCAATTTTAAGCAGTTTGAAACAATAATCCTGAGCCAGGCGATACAAAGAGCTCTTCTTAAATGCAGACCAAGTTGTATATTTAACACATGGCAAATAACCAGACCCTGAAAATGATTTGGCAAACACAGAGGCCTGCCCATGCCTGCATATGTTGGTGTGGGACGTGACCTGCCCTCAGGTCTGTGAACAAGCCTCCTTTACAAGTCAGTTTGTTAAAGGAGGAACTCAGAAAGCGCTGTGAGGAAGATGTGAGTGCTTGCACAAACACAGGTCGTGCACACAGGCCGAGTAGTGTGCAGTGCTAGGGTTTCTCAAATGCAAGATTGTGCCAGAGGGAGCACAAGCAACCACAGAGCCTGAAAAACGGGCCAAACAAAGGCGGAAAACAGGTTGAAGTATCGCAGAGAGAGTTTTTGTGTAACAGGTTTATTATATTTATTATATAGCGTGAACTGGACGTGTGCGTTTATCAGTTCCCACCATAAAGCTCCCGGCTGTGATGGGGAAGTGCTTGCTCAGCAGCCATTTAAGCCTCAGGAAGAGTGACTTCAGGGCAGCCTCACCTGTGACGACACAGCGACAGTTTCTATCTTTGCTTCATCGTCCTCACAGCTGAGTGGTGAGCTATGCTTTAGAAACTGCATGTCAAAAACACAAAAAAGGTTTGGATGCTCTTTAAATCTAAAACAAAAAAAGAAAAAGAAGAGAGAATTCAGTGGTTTGAAACGGCTCAAAGCCTCTATTTAATTGAAAATAGTACAAAACACAACATATCATTAGGCTCTTTTTGAGTTTACTGCCAGGAGCATGTCTCCCTCGGTGACATACAGCGAGCGTGGGCAGCTGGACTTTCAGAGTGGTCATGATGTAATACATGCAGACTTGGCTGACATAATTAAGGACTTCCATGAAAACAAAAAAGCTCATCTGGAATGCAGCATGTGTACAACCTGTGTATATCATTCAGCATTAGTGGTGCCTTCTCAGGTGGAACATCTACTGATATCATCAGCCAACTAGCCTCTCTCCCCTTTATCCAAACCGGAGCTGCGACTGTGTGCCCTGTGTCACCCTCGCTGCCTCTGATACTGCAGCTTCGAAGGTGGACGCCAGGTCTGCAACCACTCAAAGTCAGTTAACGTCTTCAAAACAACCTTGGAGCATCAAGACGGTGATAAAACAGGGATGAGATAGAGTCAGTCTGATATCTGTTTGTGGCTGAATGGAGTCAAGTTTACAACTATATGTAGTCTGCAATGACGCAGCATTTAACTGTGATAAACAGATCAAATCTGTTTCCGTCTGAAAGCACACAAATTCTACTTAGATCCAGAGTCCATCCTAACTTCCTTGAGCTGAGACAGAAATTTAGAAATTTGTCCTCCAATAGTGACGTAGGTGCTGCAGGATGGTGACAGCCTTGCTTTTATACATGATTATAACCAGAATACAACCAGCTGAACGGTAACCAGTTGGTTGGAATAACTCCTTGGACTTTAAGCAATTCAATGTAGTCACCACCCAATAATTTTTCCTAGTCATAAGGAAGTTGCCATCCTATTTTTACTCCAGTGAGACGGAGCCAGTAACTGTTTCCCTTGGTTGAGTAAAGCCAGCAGCATGATTCACATCATTTTCATACTCAAACAATCCAATGACCCCTGGTGCACTGTAGATTGAGGCATAATCTTTTAGATCAAAAAAGTGCTTCATCATAGGCTTCCCCTGCAATTTCATGGAGCGCAGCAGCATGACAAGATAACAATACGCGACATTCATTCGCTCACAGCTCTGCTCTGTCCTCCAGAGACCCCATAACACCCAAAATACAGCCAGTGCAAAGAAATATGGCAACACATGAAGCTATAAACCACCACAAGTCTATCCTCTGAATATGGAATAAACACCTGCAAGTGTTTGAGGTTTGGATGTTTTCTCTGCGGCACTCGGTCGTATGCTGGCTCCCTAACTTGGCACTCTGTCATCAAAAATTTGAGAACACCACGGGACAACTGGGCCTCGGTCCATGCCAGGAAAGAGTCCTCACAGCATATCAGAGCCACTGGATCCCTCACTGTAGGGGTCACAAGTTCACAATTTTCTCTGAATTATTCAACCTTCTGTATGTGATGATAGAGGACAACTCCAGAAAAAAGTATGTACGGCTAAAATAAGCAAACAGTAAAGCTCCCTGAGGGAAAAAATATTGCTCTGCATAATTAACACTTTAAAAATCCTTATTTATCTTATACTCAACCCCCTCAGTTCAGCTTATGTGATAAAATGTATGACTAAGTGATAAAATCTGATTGACAAATCATCTCATATGTACTAGTCATGTTGCATAACTCATAGTGAGAACGCAAACACACTGCACCAGCTGACCTAATAAACACTCGGCTCAAAAATCAAAACGCTCCACCTGGAGTCACTGCAAATGACTCGTACGGTGAATCGCGAGCTGCGGTGTGTTGAGCGTGTCTTTGCGTCTCTGTGTGACAGAGCACAGTGCCGGCAACTCGTGGGCCAGTGCGCCATAATATTTACTCTAGCCAGGCAGCAAATGCTGCACCTCTCCTCCTGTCCCACTTTAGGCACTCCATCAGCCTGACAAGCCTGGGAAGTCATGCCAACACACACACGCACGCACACACTCACACAGGCCGGTGGACAGTAAAGGTCCATCATGAGTGTTCTGCTGCTGCTTTGTGTGCCTCTCTTCTCTCTTTTTCACTGTCTGCCGTTGAGTGGCTCTTTCCTCTTCCTCTCACTGTAGTAATGAGGATGACAAGCAGCCATGGGTGGAGGAGTGGACGTGGAAACAGAGGGGACCCTGTTCTGCTGAGTGAAACTGAAGCCCGGCCTTGTGACTGACAATGAGAGGCATATTGTGCAGAACTGAGGCATGTGCTGGTGAAGAAGCTGGAGTAAGCTGTAGACAAGCTGTTACATATTTTTGGTAAGAGGCCAGTGTTGTTACTACAGGCCCACAGAAGTTTGCACGGCTCTCACCATTTCCTTTCAGTGCTGTCACTCAGAGAGAGAGCGAAGAAAGACCAGTTAAGCACTCTAATTGAAACGTGAGCTGCATTAAGCCGTATCTCGGTACAGGTAAAAAAAATCAAGCCATAGAGAAACGAATGATTTCAACTAATGCAGGCTAGACTAGAGGATAAAATGTCTCCTCTGAGGTCTGCTAATGGCTGGCGTTAGTAGCACTCAGTTCCCTGAAAGAGCAAAAGGCAGGTAGTCATTTCTGTGGGACTGAGGCAAAAGCAGGTCAGAGCCTAAGGTGGCTGACTGACAAGATTTCAAGGCAAAACAGCGGAAACAGGAGAAAGATGGAAAAGTAATGGGGAAAAATTCTTGGGCGACATGACGGCGATATAATTACCAGCATCCAGGGAGCGTGAGGGGTTTGGAAGTAATGAAGTAAACCTTAAAAGCTGTACTTGTGAATTTTTGCTCTTCTCCTCTATAGCTGAATATTATTTTCCATGCTGGGTGCAAGTTCTCCAAAGTACTGCTGCTAATTAATGGTAGAGCTCTAAAGGTGGTTTATGTTTTTACCATCTCTGTTTTTATATCACCGATTTTCTTGTTGATCACATTTGCTGACAGACAGCTGTGCAGCTGATGGTGTGGGCCTCCTCCAACACAGGAGGCACACAAGGTCAGACGTGTTTATGTTTTCTTACCCAGATCCATCTGAACTGCCAACAAATCAACCCACGAGGCACACAATTAAAACCGTGCCCGCATTAATAGTCATAAGAAATTACGCATACGAATTTTTGCATAACTGGCAGGACGACTGGCCAAGACCCTTCAGACGACTGTTTGTGTGGGAATAAAACACACTGAATGTTTTGCCTCTTCAGGTGGCTGCAAACGAGCCCGTGTTTAAAAACTCAACATGGCTGGTATCGCATCTGCAATGTTATTCTTTCAGATGCAAACCAGTGCTTTTGGTCGGTCCATTATCCTACACACACACACTACAAAATCTTCCAGCAGTTTACCCTAAAGACACCCAGAAAGACATTATTATGATTTACAATATGGCGATGCCGACGACATGCATATGAAGGATAAGTGTTTTGCCACATGTAGTTCTGCTTGTGATGAATTTGTTATATTTGAACAACCAAGCAAGTTCCAGATATGTTTGTGCACAAGATGCTGAGACTAAACAGGAACTAGGGTTTTGCTGAAAGGTAAAACCAACCTGCACTCTCATCTTTATGCACAGACTCCAAACATCAATATGCAGAATTTGTAGGTGAGAGACCATATTTTTAGTACACAAAGCTTTCTGGGTTCGGCTTGTAGTCCAAATGCTATGGAGCACAGGTAAACTCGCAGGTAAACAGTCGAATCCATCAGATAACCATCAGCTACCATCTTGTGAAGCCTGGAAGACAGACGCTGAAATCTTGGCCCTGATGTCTGCTGGTGGTACTGGAAGCTGGGCTCCAACAACCATGGCTCAGTTCATACATCCTTAATAACAGAGCTGAGTGCTCTAACTGAGCATTAACAGCCACACAAGGGTGTCATAGTATGGGAAGATGGAACTGGTATACCGCCAACAAGAACCCCCCTCCTCCAAAACACTGACCTTTTATATAACTTTTATAGAATTTTTCACCACCACCTACTTGTGCATTAACAGCTCCACAGCTGAGACCCCGTCAGCGACCCTTTAACTAGAGTAGAGATTGGAAAACAGGCGAATAAAAAGAAAAAGAAATGGAAAGCAAAATCAATACTGCAGTTTGTCCCCATGTCTCCATCCCAGCTGGACTCTGAACACGAACTGAACTGTAAACGCAGGCAGGGACACAGAGACAGGACCCTTCGTCGTGTGACAGAAAGCACGTGTGCAGGCCACTCAGCCAATCCCTGCTCACACAAAGAGAGCGAGCAGCCAGAAGACAGACCGGTGGCAGAAACAGCCCTCGTCCACCGATCTGCACACCGAATGCAAAATAAACAGGAATGCACGGAGCAGAAGGAGCACAGCAGCGGCTAATGACACAAGGGCAGATTTTTTGGGCTTAGTGTTGCAACATTTGCTTCTTGCACTTTGTTTATTCGGCCAGGTAGAAAACCTAATCAGCCTGCGACGCCCTCAGTCAAACTGACAGGTACAGTGAACCTGGAGGATTGAGTTGTGCTGACCTTGTGCTTTCCACACTGCAATACAGACTACCTTATCACAGCTGACAGCACTCAGCCGCACCTCCCACAGAACACAATGAGCGCAAAGCGAACACAAACTGGATGGAAGAGACAGTCACGGGAACTCCCTCCCACACCCACAGACAGAGAAGACATCCTGCGGTAACCATGGAAACCCTCCACTTCCCCACAAGATGACACGACAGGTGTTGCGGGATGACCCTATGAGTGCCTGTGTGTTCACCTGGATCGCTGCTAATCAGTTGAAGGTGAGGAGGCCACAGGTGGACAAGGAAGAAGCAGGAGGACTCAGAATAGAGAGGAAGAGAAGGAGTGTGGAGGAGTGAGACGTTTATATTTCAGCCTCTAATGCTAGCCACCGGAACCAGAAAGGCATATGTGAGAAACAAGCACACACACACAGTAACAGATAAACAAGTGAGGGAGGGAGTGTGGAGGAGAGAGGCAGATGGAGGCAGATAGATGGAGATAAAACAAGGCTAAAGTCAGGAGGGGCACCACAACATCCACCCACAGGATTGCTGGTCTGGCCCTGATGGGAGCTGCAGGTGATGGATGCTGTCCCCTTTAACTGTCTGGCTACACCAGAGCTGCACAGCCACCAAACGGATGTAAAGATCTGCTGCTGATGGCACGCTGTAGTCTACAGTAGCTAATGACCATATGGCACATTTAAAGGCAGCAGCCAGAAAGGCGGTTTGGAAACTTCTGAAGTGCCTTTGGCGATCCGGTGTGCTTCATAGTGTCTGAGGAAGCAAGGAAGGATCCATCTGAAACAGACTCGGGTAACTTTGAGCTAATGAGCTGCAAATGGTCTGTGTATCAGATGTAATCCTGGCTGCTGTGACTTTGTTCATACAATCCAGCAGCTTCTGTCTTCCTCTGAGGCAGTCATGAGGAACAAAGACGATCAGCAGGTCGTTCCCCCGCAGGCCAAAAGGCTGTTGTGGACAGAAGGCAGCTCAGAAGTTGTACCACAGGTTTAGCAGCAGCAGCAGAGGTGTGAGCCCCTGGCCGGCCACAGGGCTCTGCTCTGTCCTGGAGCTCGAGCCGCTTAACAGCTGTGTCCAGCTGTGCTACGGGGAGACACTGGGAGCTTTGTTCCCCACAGGGGGAGTCAGTGCTGTGTGCGTGTGCTCACAGTTTCATTTCCACAAAGGTTAACGGCCTGTAGCTTCGACCAAAGCTGCTCTTCCCTGTGAGGAGTGTTTCCCCCCCACACACACGGGCTCCCAGCAGCGGGACAGCCTGGCACGGCCGCCAGGATGTGTGGAAAATTTGAAATGCGCCGAGCCAACGCTGTCCACGGCGAGCGAGCGAGCGCATTCACACAGTCCAAACGCGAGACACAAACACAGCTCCGTGTGGGCTCCTCGTGGATTTTACCACCAGTAACAACAGTGATAGTTAAAAACGAGCGAGAGAAACAGAGAAACAAAGCGTCGTTAGCCCCACGGCCAGCCCCGCCAGCGAGAAACCATCGACAGTGTGCAGGAAGGAGAGCGCCCGGTAATCACGGACACTCGGGAAACAACAACAAAAGAGTCCACGGACAGCAGGACAAACCGCACCTCTGGGACACATCAACAGGCAATCCCCGCTGCTACTTACTCAAATGAACCGGTTCCACTCGGTCCGGTGGAGGAGGAGAGTCGGGCGGTCTTCCGGCTGTGTCGGGCGGGATCTGCGCTATGGAGACTGGAGAGCTCAGGCTCGGAGCCGCGAGGACTGAACGTAAACTGTGGCTTGCGTCATTTCACCAGGATGCCACTATTGCGCGCAGCAATGCAGCCATCTTGCTGAGGAGTGCCCCACCGAGCCACCAATCAGCGCCGGGCCCGAGCTGCACATCACCGCTGCGTAAAAACGCTCCGAAGGCGCTGAGCAGCAGGAGAGCTGCTCGCATTCACGAGACACGCACGTAAATGTGCACATAAACAAAAGTGCTGGAAATGTACCGAGTACTCACCTACCTCTGTCGTGTACTTTTACTGTGTTTTCATTTCTTGGCACAGTATTAAAATAACCGCCAGCGAGTGTAAACATGAGATCGGTTCAGCAGATCCTTGTACTTCTACTCAAGTGACAAAAACAGATTTAAATACATATTTCTGCTAAATATGATGAGCACTTCTTGCAGCAGGGTTTGAATCACTCTGACAGTAATACCATGGCGCATACTGACAATTTCCCAATTACACGTCTGTCACGTTGACTGGAGTGATTTGATGGGGGTGTCCGCCCACTGCACAGAAACCTCTGTCGGAACAGAAGTGATTTTCACATCTCCTGCCTCTTTGTTCCACAAAAGCCAGCATGTGTTCATCATTTCCTCTCAAACAAGATAAAAATAATGGAATATTCTAATCACATGAGAACAGTCGGTGCAGTAAAACAGGAAAGCGACATTGTTAAACCTCCTTCTGTTTGACTTTTTTTATTATTATTATTATTAAATCAAGCACTCTGTGTTCAGACAGCAAGTTCCTCTCATTCGTTTTTATTTATTCTCACCCTGTCAACTTATTGGTTTATTTCTGCAGATCACACAGCGCCCCCCTGTGGCGCCGTTATCCATCCCGTCGTGCTGCTGAGGGTGTGTCTGCTTCACCCTACATGGTCCAGAGGCTGTTGTGGTGTGAACCAGAACCTGAGCAAACAGCCCTGTGGTAATTTCAGTCAACATACATATTTACACCGACACGTGACTTAGTAAAGCCTTCAGCAATATCAAGCTCGGTGCTGAGATCCCGCAGCTTATCCATCACCAATCCTCCTCAACTGTGATCAACGTGTACATACGATAAGGCCCGAGACCACCAAACAAGTAAACCTATGAACACGTTTAAATAAAACTGATTGGTCAGTGGGTTAATTTGTGAGAAAGCAGTTGACCAGCACTGGACTGAGTTAAAGTGGTCAGAAATGCATAGAGAGAACAACAGTGAAGTAATGTGAAGTGGAAAGTGAGACAAAGTTAGAAACAGTGTGGTCCATGTCATGGTCATAATCCATCAGATAGAATCTGCTCAGACAAATAAAACAGAAAGTGTAAGAACCTAAAAACAACTCCCTTATGGCCCAGAGACAGTACATGGGTCGCCTTGGCACGCGATACCATTTGCAGAGGGCAAGAGAAGACATCATCCCCAGCTTCCTTTCGATTCATAAGACTGAGGCCGGTGACACGTGAAGATGCACTTCCTCGCGGTCGCTCCCCGTGGCGGGATCAGACCAGTCACAGGGCAGAATGCACCTAACGTCTGTCAGAGCTCATCCTTTTCCATCTGCTTGAAGGCCTCCAAGTCTTCTCGCCAATCAGCCAGCAGTTCGTCAACTGACTGGCTGCTTGAGTCCGTGTCTTCCTCGGGCTTCTCCTCCTTCTCCAAGTCTCTGTCCTCTTGAGGCTGAGCCACAGCCGCCTCCGCTTCTGCAGTATTGACTTCCTCTTTTGGTGCACTAACTTCCTCTGCAGGACTAGTATCTTCATCCACTGGACTGACTTCCTCCGGAGCACTCTCGTCTAGCTCCACCGTGCTCATCTGAGACTGGCCTATAGGTTCGTGTGAGGTGGGAGTCGTTGCCTCAGTCAAGCAGTCCTCCTCCGTTTCTTTCACATCTGCACCTGAAAAGGAAGCAGGGGCGTGAGACAAAACAGCTTTACACACAAACACTCCTCCCCTCCCTCCTCTGTAATCTATAGATGCCTCCTGGTAACCATTCTCAGTCAAAAATAGAACCGTTTTCATCAAGAGGCTGACAACTATAACAGCATGATGCTGAATGTGAGTCATGTTTCCCACAAGATAAAACCTTCCTCACATAGCTCCAGAACTAAACTGAGAGTCGGCTGCGAAAATGAACCTGGCAGACGGATGCAGTGTGAATTTGACACAGATCTGGTCAGCGATAAAGTGTTTTCAGTCCGTTATTGCTTCTAAAAATGCAGCCGCTTTTTCAGCTGCAGATTGTGAGCGAGTTAAGGAACGAGTGCGCCCGTTTAGGACTGCCGCTAACCCAGAGGCTTGCATGATTCAGGTGCAGATGGGTGCAGGCGATCTGGTCATTATGGTGTCACAGTGGCTCTGTGGTTGCACAGACTCGCCATTAATCAAAGGATCTGAGATCCAGGGTCTGCAGAGTGCACAGCAGATGCTCAGACCCAAAGGCTCCTACGGTGCAGATGTGCAACTGGAAGTCATTCTCATAATAACGGCCTCTCTTTAAACTGTTCAGGATTCGTTAAAAAGATTTGTTTTTACAGCTGTTTATATCAAAGTAAAAGCAGATAAGTGTGGTCAAACCCTGTCACTGTCCTGTCTTCCTGTGAAACCTATGATGACCAAAGACAGAAAAAGCTGCTATGACTTAAACTCTTCGAGGGAGGAAATAGCAAATGACACATTTCTGTGATTGCACCAAGCTTCTCTGTGAAAGTCAGAAACAGAAACCTGAGGCAACGAGCCAGACTGCACAGGATGAAGACCCACAAGCATTACTACAAAGAGGAAAAACAGAGATTAAAGAAGAGAGGGAAAAAAAGCGCATACTTACTGCCCTCGATCAGGCTTCCAGGAAGAGGTTTACCTTTGAATATGGCCGCTGCTCATCAAAAAGGACAGAGTTTGCAAGAAAGAGAAGAAAGCAAGACAGAGAAGAGAGAAAGGCACCGTTACACAGAACAGAGAAAAGGAGGGAAAGAGCGATAAGGATGCAAACCTCCCCCATTTCCCATTATAACCACAACAAGTGGGTGGTTTTGGAATAAGCCACAAGCTCTGAGACTTCAAATGACGCCCGAATCCCTGCACCCCATCTTTATTTTATGAAGCCACGTTAAGGCTCAGTCAGCGGAGGCATAAAAGCACACTGACGTGATGAGTCTCACGAAGCGAGTGGAGAGGAACAAAGAGGAACCATTAGGGAGAGTGTCACACCTCTGTCTCTGGCTTTGTCGCTCAGCAGCACCTCCACCTCTCTGTACTCCTTCAGCGCCTCCAGCAGGATGTTGCCTTCCTTGTGGAACAGAAAGAGGAGAGGCAAGGTGATGTCATCGGTGCTGCGGCCATCCCCCGCCATCTGAAAGAGTGGAGCTGTGTCGCTGCTGCTGCCCTCGTTATCGTCTGCAATGATATAGATTTTTTTGTTTTTTAAAACAGCTGCTCGTTTTTCTATATGAAACATAAAAATAACTTATTGTTTGGGAATCTGATCAGAAAAGTGTTGCTTTGCTGTTTAATCACGATGCTGTGAGCAGAAATTACTGGGCTGGCTGTCTTTGAGATAATTAGGTTGTCGAGCGCTAATCTAGTCACTGAGCAGTCATCTTCAGTCTCGTGTCATCTGCTGCTCGCGCTCACCAATCACTATGCCTCCAATGGCGCCAGCCTTCTGGATGTGCCGGGCCTTCTCTGCAAACATGCACTGACCCCTCTGGAGCAGAGCGATGTGACCCTGGATGTACTCGGCGTTAGCGATCTCACTGCAGCCGCTGTAGGGCTCGGCCACAGTGACAAAGCCCCGCACCTGCACAGACGAGGCGGAAAAGAGGCGAAGTTACAGAAAGAACAAAGACCGACACTAACAGCACGTATCTCAGAGCTCTGCGAGCAAGCACTCGTCTCTCCATCTGTGATCCTGAAGAGGAAACGTGAGAGCCTCACTTACAAAAAAACAACAGAAGGACCCTTTAGTGACCACTTGTAACCCCGAAGCTTGGCGAGCCCACTCACCCCTGTGGAACTTCTGGACAGATCCGTGCCAAACTGTGCCGGGCCGGCGGTCAGCACCACCCTGCCAAAGAATGGATGTGAGACGATTTGAATGGCTCTTGGAGGCAGCTGCTCTTTCTGCTGCTGACTGGACAGCTCCATCATCTCCTGCATGAACCGCACGCCGTCCTCTGCTGCCACTGCGCTCACCGCCTACGGGCGACAGAGCGGGAGAGAGCATTTAAAGGGTGAAAGGACCTGTGAAAGTCTTCTGGCCCAACAATGTCTGATATCTTGTATGTGCACATGCTCTTCTGCATTTATTACTTATAAATTACAAAGAAATATTTTCAGATTTTAAAAGATATATTTCCCCCATTGCTTCCAGAGACTGACTGTGTGGTCAGAGCGGTTCGTAATGAGCTTCTTAAACCTGGTTATTCTGATTCTAATGCTCAGAGCGAAACAGCTGAGAAGCAGCAGTAAACCCACTTATGTCAGCTAAGGATACTGTGTTTGTTCACATCTGGGCTGTGTGGTGTTGACCTGTGTAGCATGCTGGACCAGCTGCACCCTGCCATCCTTTAGGTGGATGAGACTGACTCCCATCCTCCTCAGCAGCTCCAGATGTTCAGGGTTGTTTGCCATGAAGTCCTGAGCCCTGAGGGGAGGACGGCCCATACCAGGTTCCCTGACAGGAGGCATGGGAAGAAGCAGAGAAAATGAAAGACAGAAGAGGTGAGCGACTATAGAAAACAGATCATTACTGGCAGCCAGGTTTAACCTGTTTAGCGTGCATACCTGTAAGGGGCGGGGCGCGGGCAGCTCTTATCAACGGCACTACGGATCGGTTCTCTCAGGATGCGAGGGAAGGCAGGGTCAGGAAACAGGAGGTGCGTATTGGGACAAGTCCAGTCAAAGTTTGAGTCGTCTAGCTCCTCCTCTGACTGAAACATCAGGAATCAGACGTTTAAATCAAAAGGTGTCCATGCTTTCATCACTTTCTAAAAGTTTTGTTACAGCGGAATCGTTTTCATCACCGTTCGATTTGAGGGAGCAGGCGAGGAGTGAGGGGCCATGGAGAGAGACAGGGGCAGCAGGTGTGCCTCAGTCGTGAAGACGTAGTCCTCCACGTCAAACGGTATGTCGTCCGGTTCAGCAAACAGCAGGAACAGATACTTAAACATCTCAGCGAGGAAGAACGAGTCCATTCTGAAAAAAAGACCAAATAAATTCTTTAATTTCTGGGAAATGCAAAGAAGTTTCCTTACTGCACAGCGAAATGGATCCACATGTTTGATTCGGCAATCGGGGACACCCTCCCCAGATTTCTCTGTTCTCCCAGTGTAATTTATAAAATGCTTTCACCACAATCCCCATCCAAAGATTAAATGATGGCACACCATCGAATGTGATAACATTTTGTTTTGTCCATGCATTATCTCCTGCATGCAAATCTAATGTGGTGTAAGCATATCTAAACACAGTGCCTGGTTTCATTCAAATAAGGAGTCTATCGTTCCCACCGATCCTCATGGCTGCCGGTCCGTACATCCTTCATTGCTGCAAAGCCACAGGGAACACGAGCAAAGCGATTGAGGTTGTCCATAATGGTGCGACCTGCCTCCAGGTAGTAAGGGTCTCCTGTGGCCTGGAAGAACGAGAGGGCAGGAGTGTGATCACAACACAAGGACAGCACATCAGTGATTTTTAATGAGACTACATATCTATAAACACATATCAGTGATCTGTATGTTGAAGGGTGCTTAATTATTCCAGCATTTCTGACAAACTAGATAAATTCTCATGCACCTTGAGATGTGTCAGAAACATAGTAGAAAAAGCAGGCTTAGCATAAACTACTGCATGATATTAAACCCGCACTGTGAAATGAGAATGCCTGCATTATGTCACACTACTTGATAAATTACCTTGTAAAGGAAATAGGTGCTCTCTGCAAATTCAGGCCTCAGGGGATGTTGGGCCCAGTGTACCCTGAAATCAGTAGTGAAGGCCTGAGGACAACCGGAGAAGGACAAAGGGGTCAGCACACTCGTGCTAAGCAGCGTAAATAGAACAGACAGATGAAGGGAAAATGCAGCGGTGTAGCAATAAATGCAAGCTTGTTCGTTTCAAACTGTTTTAGTTGGCAGCACAAGTCACATGAGGTTATCTGACCAAATGGTTAAATTTCACTGAGCAGATGAAGCCAACAGTGACAGACTACCTCTGGCAGGAAGTTGTGTTTTTTGGTAACTTGGTACAACATCTCATGAGTCTCGATGGCAGGGCGGATATCTCCCTTCAGCACCTGGGACATAGGAAATGTTAGTCGTGTTACTGAAATGCTAAACGACCAGCAAATGGTTCGAGTTCACGTGATCTAATCTGACCTGCAGCCCTGGGAAGAAGGCCAGCAGAGAGTCCATCCAGGTGCGAGCAGGAAGCAGAGGTTTGTGGATGTGGACGTCCAGCAGCAGAGGAGGCTGGCTAATGTACTTCATGATAGATGCGTAGTGCTAAATGGGACACGCAAAGAAGATACAACCATTAAGATAAACAGAACAGACTACATTTTGTTTTATTACTTATTAACTGTAAACTGTGACCCGGTTTGGTGTGACTTGGCAGGTGTGTGCATGTTTCCAGTCCCGTCAGTGAGAAGAGAAAAGATAAATACAGAAATCTGTCATGTATAAAAAAGTTCAAACTATTCTTCTTGGGTAACAAAATGTTCTACGAGCGTCACGCGAACAGCGACCTTTGTGATCAAGGACTCGGCTCAAGCAAGCAATCTTAAATCTGTAACGCTGCTTCATGAGGGAGATGCCACTGTGACAAATGCTATTATTCACACAGTGAAGCATCAGATTACTCCAGCAAAGAGTGTGTGTGTGTGTGTGTGTGTGCTTACAATATTGAACCGTTCCAGAAACAGGTCGTCTCCCAAGAGGACGTAGGCCTTTAGCAGGTATTCATAATACGAATCAATTCCCGCTCCGACTCCGCTGTCTGGAACACACAAAATCATCACTTTATAAGACGAGAGGAGTCAGAGGACACACAAGAGTTCTAGTTCACCCACAAGATCCTACCGTACTTCAAATCACTTTTCCTATTTCCTTCCTTCAATAACAAACACTGCCCCAGTCTTTCTCTCTCTCTTCCTCAGTCACAAGTTCTCCCTGTACCTGCTCTCTCACCTCGTCGGACCCACTCTCCAGAGTGGATGTTGATGGTGGTTCCCACCAGATTGCTGTTTCTCTGCCTCTTCTCCCAAAGAAAGTCCAGAGCTCTCCGGGCATGGGCCTGTGAGAGGGGAAGGGTGCTTTATTGATTAACCAGGAAAAATCCATCTGCAGCAGCTCTGCACTCTTTGAAGGATTACAGAAACCGACTCTGTGCTTATTCAGCAGTTTACTGCTGCCAGGAACTGAAACAGTGTGGAGCACAGAGAAAGCCAAAGAAAAATACCTGTAATCAGAATAAAACGCTGATTTAAAAAAAACAAAACACAGAGCAAATATTTCCTGATGTGACTCGTTTTATTATATTTCCACGAGCGGCTTTTTAAAAAAAAGGAAAATGACAAGTGCAGAGGATAAATAAAGGCATATTTAGCTGAATGACAACATGACGTTGTGCTTACTGCAATAGTTAAAGGAAACGAGAGTTGGCCTTAAAATTATTTGACTTTATGTGAGGTCAAAAATCTGCAAACTAATGAAACAGAAACACCATCAGGTGCTTCCTCATTAACATCAGCGCCGAAATGAACAGAAATGATGACAAGCAGCAATTTTCAAGTCTGCATGTACTTGTGTAACAGCAAAAAGGGAACTGGGAAGATGTTGTTGTTTTCAAAAAGAGGTGACTGAGCTGAGTTTACTCAGTTACCCTAAATATGTGCAGCCCCAGGCGGGTGGGGGGGGGACACAGGTGGTTACGGTGTATCATCATTAATTTAAGATACGAGCGCTGTTAAAAAAGTACATGTTAAACAAGAAAAAACAAAACGACATCTCACCTGTAAACATGAGACACTACGTGGCATTATAATATTTACATATCATTACATAACAGGGTGGTTTCATAAAGCCAAGGATCTGCAAACTGATCTCAAATGAAACTTAAACTGCATGTTGGGTGTGGCTGCTTAGGACACAATAAGAGCTCTTAGACAGCCGTGAAGTGCCTCAAGGCGATACAACTAAAACAGAGACATGTGGTGTGTAAGTGACTGCAAATGTTAAAAAGACTAACAGCTCAATCTGAATTGGATCAGCAGAAGAAAACGGATGGATGGAAAAAGATGAGCCGATTTTAAATTACTGCTGAAATGTGTTGCTCATAATGCTTTGCTGAGTGCTAATATCCCCGCTGCACCATGTGATCATACGATGGCCACGTGTTACCTCAAACACAGGGTCCCCAGTGAAACGGCTTAAAGCGGCAAACTCCAGGATGATGGTTCCTGCGCATGCTGTGCAGGTGTCCGTTTCTGTGCCCGTCCTCGTCTCGGGCCCCCTGACGCCATGTTTCAGGTTCACCTGTCAATCGGAAAGGAAAAGAAAAACATTATAACTCTGCTTTGAGAGACGCGTTTGATCTTGCGAGAGGATTTGCATGAAAACAAGTCAGCCGAGAGAACGTCTGCATCGGGAAGCGGTGACAGCTGCGAGCGGAGCAGCGAAGCAGAAAATGGAAACATGAAGCCGTGAAGTGACAGAATGCCCCGAGCAAATGCAGGTAACTGTTTGCTGTATGTGAATAAACTCAAACATTTATTTTGTAATACACATAAAACAAAACATCTTTACTAAAGATTCTGCAAGTCTTCTACTTTTTTCATCGCACAGACGTGGATCGCCTCTATGACTGCGTCACATATGACCTGCACTCTTCTTACTGAACAACAAGAAAGCTGCTGCAGAACATCAATAACACCCCTTTTTAAAAAAAAAAACGACATTTAGAAGCCTCCTGTGGACATTTAGTGCATATAATAAAAAAAAGTAACACTGCTAGAGTTGGCTTTTGCTTTATTCTTGCAAGAAGGAATTCAGTCAGTTCAAGGCACTCATGGCGTTGTCCTGAGGAATCCATCGGAGGATCCATACCCTGCTTATATAAGCCCCCCCCCCCCAAATCTGTTGCCAGGCAGAAAACCAGCCAACCTACCCAGGTCAACCACAGTTCAACAGGATATATGCAGCATGTAAGTTAAACAAAAATGTAACTGCCCAGAGGCAGGAAGCAGGACACTGCCTCAATTAGGGAGACCCTGCATACCTGCACTTCTACGACCTGCGTGGGTCAAGGATAAAGTAGGTATAGGAGAAAGAAAGCTGTATCTTAGTATATAACAAAATAACCTCCCACAAGCCTACATCAGCTTACATACAGTCTGTAATTCTGCCCAAGTGTTTCTGTCTCACCCTGGGATAAGGCAGGCCACTGCTGGTGTTGAATGCCGGCAGCAGTCGGAGCCCCAGGTCTTTGGCCATGTGTAGGAGCTCATCCTGGTACCACTGCATGTGCTGACCTCCTTCTTTCAACATCACAGCCATGGAGTGTCCTCCCAGCAGACCTCTGATCAGACGCACGCACAACATCCACATACAGCGAATTTAGTACAACACAATCCTATCATTTTAAAATGTGGGACAGTGCACGGAGTTGTATTTGTTGACTTTAACGATCTGAAGACAATTTAATCCAATCTCACCCGAGGACTCGAATGTTGGTCTCAAAGACGGACACGACGATGTCGTTGTCCAGCCGCACATCTGACAGGACTCGCCTCACTGCGTCTTCAAACTCTGTCGTCTTATTTAAAAGCTGCAAGCCAGAAACGGATGACTGTGAAACTGGGCTCAATTACACATAGTTTAAATATCAAATGAAATCCACTGGAAAGAAAAATAATCCCAGAAATACCTAACAGGGAATTTATATTTAGTATTAAGGACTCTAGACACAGTGCTCAGATTTAATTGTTAAGCAAAACAGCATATGGAATCATCTGTTCTACACAACATGTGATTCTTATTCATTTATTATTTTTCATTAAATAAATAAACATCAGAAGCAAACAAAGCCTACTCACCACCAAAGTGTCCAGAGTATCAATGAGGGTCAGCGAAAACCTTTCAGGGGGAAATCGTAGCAGTTTATCAAGAGTGACACAAACAGACAAAACTTCCTGACGAGCTCCAAAGCAGTAAGGTAAGTAAAGCGCCTCGGACTGCTGTGGTCATAACAAAGGCAGCCTGCTACTCACTTGCCAAGTGCATCATCTATGTCTCCACGACTGGGCTCAAGCCCACGGACTCGTCCTCTGCACGTTAGAGGCATCAGCTCATCAGCTGGGTATGCATGGTCCTGGGAAACACACAAAAACACTTTAGACAAAGTGCTGATGCTGTCGACCGGACGGTGTGTTCGCAGATTTGAACAAATAAATAATGAACTTCACTTAGCTCTTCTGTTTACTCACCATATAGTTCTGATATGCATGATCAAACATCTCAACCACTTGGTTCCTTAAACAAAAGCAGAACAGACAGAAGTCAGCAGGTATAACATCTGCTCAGATGAGAAAAAGCATGAATGTTTTTTCTTCAACTTACTTCAATCTCTGCTTCTCCTCCCGGGACATGGCCTGTCCGGGGCTGCATAATGCTCCCAACAGCATCAATAAGAACAGTACTGGCGGCATTGTGGTGTGCTGGGAAGATTACAGCTAAATGCATACAAACCTAAAGTACACCATCTAATCTTTGAGACCACCTTGACAAATTAACTTATGCCATCCCAATCATTCTTTTTTTTTTTTTTTTTTTTGGCTTTCCCTGTGAGGTAATGTCTAATGAGCAATGCTCAAAAACAGCAGGAAGAGTCAGTTTTGGCTACTTCCACTCTATCGGTGTAGACCCCAAGGAGTGGCTAGGTAAAATGTGCGTCCACAGCTGAAACTACAGGTAAAAATCTCAGCAGGAATGAGTTCAAGTAACCAGATATTTAAGCCTAGCTGACAGTATGTGCCAGCGGCTGGTTGTAGTGGAAATGTGCGCCACCTCTTGGGAACAGGTCCCTGTACGTGTCACACCTGTTTACGTTCCCAGGTTCTCACCTGGGCTGATTCTACACAGGATGTGTGACACGTTGTCATGCAAAACCCTGACGTTACATTTAAAACCCCATTAAGACGAAACCCCGCCGTGCCAAACCAATCCAGCTGGAAACCAAACCGCTGTTTTCCAGATGTTTTCGCCTCACACACCAGTTGAAAATGTTGGGAAAGCTTCTCTTTTTTACGTTATAACGGTTCCCGGTGGTCTTTATGACTCAATGTGAGCCAAACCAGACTGTTCCGAGTTAACAGTTCTTGCCTTATCTGTGTTTATAACTCCTGTCCTCAAACAGCCTGGAGCAAATTAAACCAAGAGTTAAGGCAACACCTCCGGCTATCGCCCGGCCTGTTAGATGAAAAGCTTACTACAGGAGAGTTAATGATTTCCTCCTCTTGACAGCTCTCTATCGTCTGCTACTCAGAAGAAGCCGAGCACTTGTCGGTCTCTAATTAGCTGAGCGGCGCTAACTAGCCGGGCAGGTGACAACGGGCGACCCGGGAATACGAGATGGGTCGAAAAAACACCTCTCCATCGCTGAACGGCGGGCCTTTCCGGGGTATCTTCTCCGTGTTTTTTTGCGATTAAGTTGATAATTTCGCCGTACGGCTGTGTTTCCCCAAGCTAGCTGCCGTCAAAAAACCGGATGCTGTTACGACGAAAACGTCAACAACATCCGCTTCCTGGAAGAGCAGGCGGGGTGGTCGTAGGTTTTCTTTGTCCTGCAGCACTTTCTGTCAGGCTCAGAGATACAGTTAAAGAGTCCTCGGTAGGGATTTTATAATGTAACTCCGAGTCAGTAACCAGCCTGTCAGAAAACACAAAGGCATACTGGTGATGTCTGTATGGGAGTTACACACATTACACCTCCGGTAGCATGACGGTTACACAACGAGGCGGAATAGCTACCTGACAGTCAAAAATGAGGAACAACAAATAAAGTTTGCACTCCTGTGTCGTTCATGAAAGCTCAGAAAAAGTACAATCACAGCGATTAAATTTGCAATCACGGCGTTTAATCTAAGGCAAATAACACAATAATATTCTAATAATTATCAGTACCGCAGACGAAACAAATTCAGCCAAATATCTGTCATTTTATGTGAATTCCTGCTTTCATTATGTTTTCTTTGTTTACTATTAGTAACTTTTGCTTGTATGGCACAGCGTTATTGCTCCCCGCCTGTAAAACTACATATTTCGCTTATGTGACTGTCCCGTGACTGTATGGCCACATGCAAAATCTATTCTAACTTTTTACTACTTTTCTGCACGCGGTGGTAGCGCTACAATTAAGAAATATCCTGATGGAAATTGAATGCACCATAAATGCTGAGTAAATTCAGTCCTATCAATACATTAAAAAAAACAGTCCGATATGTGTGTGCGTGAAGGTGAGGAAGTTATTTAATTTGAAATATATTAATATAAAAGCGGATAAAGTTCATATTTACTTGTTATCCAATTTCCCCCCAACTAACTACATTTCCCATGGATCTTTGCGATGTCACTTGACGTTTAGTTGTTTGATGTTCACATGACGAGCATTTCAGCAAATCCCTGTCCAAGAAAACAAGTTATAACCAGTGATCCACTTCCCTTAAAACTGAAATCTATGCCAGCGGCTCTCAGAAGGAAAGACCGTGCAGGTAAGCTGGAAATCGTCTTTGGAGCTGCTTTTGATGCTCCATAATTTCCTTTTCATAGTATATCAGTTTACAGCCCATCTTCTGTTTACACACCGTGCCCCAGCGCTCTGTGGTGTATTATAAAGTTTGTGATGCTGATGTCAAAGGCTGTGGCTCGCCTGTTTGTTTTGCGGTGTTTCTTTTGTTTCACTCCAGTGTGCCTCTCTGTGCCAGAACATGATGTCTATCATGGCTCCTGCCGCCGACAAAAAGCTCACAGGACTTGTTGCAGCCACATTCACTCCGATCACCAGTCAAGGGTAAGGAGATCTGAAGCTCCTTTCCTCCTGTGTCTGTTCAGTAAAAGTTTGTGAGATGTATGGAAACTGGGGAGGCGCAGGGACGGGCATCTTACACACCTGTTGTCAGGTATTGTTTTTTGCCACATGTGTAGGCCTATATTTTTCACATTCTCCCAAAACAGTGAAATCAACCTATCAGTGATTGGACCTTATATTGACTACTTGAAAGAGAAGCAAGGTGTAAATAACGTGTTTGGTAAGTTAATCGGTGGATTCTTTCTTTTTATATTTGTGTTTTTTCTGTATTCCCACCTGAATCAACTCTAATATTGCATGATTCATCCGCTGATTTGTAGACATACTGTTGTTTTACTGTGGTAGATATGTTGCTCCTTTGTTAATCACATTAACCCTCTTCTCTGGTGTAAAAATAATCTAAAGTATGGTTTTATATGTAATCAGAGTTGGATAAAACCATAGCAAGTTAGCTGAATTGCACAACTCAATAAAATACTATTGACTTCTTATAAAAATCCTATGTAAGTATTTAACTGATGATTCCTTCTGAGTATAATATCCAGCTCTTTAGAAACTTTGCATCATTTTTTACCCGAATTATTGCCTTTATGAAATATTGTATATCACATCTATCATATCCATGCAAGGATGCAACACACTGGTCTCCTGCAGCTGCTGGGACGGCGTATTCAAAATTAATCCCAGCTAATGCATACATTTGGTGTGAAATGTCCACAGATAATCAGAGAAAAGAAAGAGTTACCGCAAAAATCAACTCTGGATTATGAATGCAATGTTTTTGTTGAACATGCAGTGACGTGTGGCTGGAGGCAAAATGGCCCAGAGAAAAGAATGAAACATGCAAAGAAACCCCACTCAGTCTCAACCTTTGAATATCTCTTTGTGTAATCTGATTGGTGGGATTATTCTGCAGTTTTCCTGCTGTGTCCAGTCCACAAAACCCTAAAAACCAGGTACCGTGAGGCAGTTATTGCACCGTTGTTCCTCCAGGAAACCAACCTCCACAGGGTGCATTTTTAATGCTGCTGTTAGCTGTTAATGAAGACCATTGCTTCCTCGTGTAATAATATTCCTGGAAAAAGGGCACATTGGTCTTTACGCTTGTTATTTGCAGTTTAAGCATTCTTCTTCAGTTCAGACACTCATCCTTGAAATTTCTGCTCAAGCTGAAGTAGATTCCCACGTTTCGAGTGCCAGCTATTATCTGCGGCTCTTTTGGTGGCACATACATGGAGAAAAGTTTAGACAATGTCAAGATCCTGCCCTTTCCTCTGCACAGCTCTCCCCGTGAGCCAGGCGTGACTCTGAAATGCTTACCGCTTCATTTTCCACTTCACCAAAAGCCCTTTGAATCACTATAGCTCAGCCTGAGCTTCTCCTGTGTTAACGTCTCATTTCCACACTACTTTCTGTGAGTGCTTAGTCAGCAGAGGATGTTTGTGCTGATCTTTGTACCTCATTGTGTTTTTATGCTCTTCCAGCTCTATTTAATTTCCCCATCATTGTCTGCACCACTGCTTTCTAGACTTGAAATAATTTTGTGCTGTGAATTATCGCACAGTCAGCAGTCTGTGGCGTAAGTTCCACGATGACTGGTCCGCAGTGGCGGTTTCCTTCATTTCTTACAGTTTTTCTATCCTTTGCTGAAGTGGTGGCAAGTGGGCTGTGCTAGACTATTATAGGCTACGCCATCCTTTTATGTCTATTTATTCACATGCTTTTTGATCTTGTTTGGTTTTTAAGACTGAGAATCTTGAGATTTAAGTTTCAGTGATGTGGAACTTGGACAGACGTTTCTTTGCTTGCAGTGAATGGCACCACGGGTGAGAGCATGTCTCTCAGTGTGGAAGAGAGGAAGCTCCTGGCTGAGGAGTGGTGTCGAAAAGCAAAGGGCAAGTGAGTCATTGCAGGCAATTAGATTTTTACTCAATTTTTACTCAAAAAAAACCCCAAAATTACACAAACAAACAAGCACATGCACATTGTAGCTATTCCCTAAAGTCATCATGGGCTTTAAAGTGTTAAGTATACAGTTAAAAAAATAGATATTGAGGAAATGTTCTCCTCTCCACAGGATGGATCAGGTGATTGTTCACGTTGGCTGCCTGAGTCTTAAAGACACCCAAGAACTGGTGAGTTATGTCATGATTCCATTTTCTGTCGAGCTCCTGTGTGAAAATATGTTTAAATTTAGTAACACAGGGTTAAAGTGGAGTTTCCGCCACGCTGGCCTAGTCAGGCAGTATCACAGGCTTAGCCTCGCCTTAACCAGGACAGACTTAACCTGAGGTGTACACAACACGCCCATTAGATAAGTCAGATTTAATATTAGGAGTGTGTTCAGGCACCACATGTGCCTGCAGTAAAAATAAAACACTGTTTCTATATTACTTTATATTAAATGTGTTCAGTTTAAATGGTAAAGCTATTGAAATGTGAGGCAGTCACTGTGTTGCAGGGGGTCGAGTCCAGGAAATGTCTGGTCCCAGTCAGCGAATAATCTGGCACATGACGTCCTGTGTGACAGTCACGTGTCAGTTAAAGAACAGCATGTTGTTTGATGCGGGTTAGAGGTCCGTTCATTGTGTCACAACCCTGCTTAAAAGAGTCTGATAAAGAAGTCAACAAATCAAACGTGTGTTTGTGTGTGTGTGTGTGTGTCTGTCAGCACATCAGCGTGCATGCAAGGCCTGAGTGCACAGTAAGTCTGAGCGAGTGTGTCAAAGAGAAAAAAAACAGCCAGTCAGGGGGAGAGGAGAGAGCAGACTGTGAGGCCTGGTGTAAAGTCTCCAGAGCACATGATGTCACACATCACGTGACCAGTCAGAGATGTTATCAGGCAATGGCGTTTATTGTGGTGATTATAAAACTATTCAGAATATCCAAATGCCATAGTTAATAATTTGCCTTTATTATTAATATCTAATGGGGTTTCTTTTCTTTTTTTTTTCTTTTTTCTTTTTTTTAGATAATTGATAATCCATTCATTTCCTATCTTTCGTTGTCCTTCTTCCAGGCTCACCATGCAGCACAGATTGAGGCCGATGGTATAGCAGTCATTGCTCCGTCCTTCTTCAAGCCCAGCAGTGCAGGTGTGTGATGTTTTTAGACATGCATATTGCAGCATTAATAACATACATGACAACATGTGAGGCTAAACAAAAACCTCTGCATCTCTTTTCTTGTCACCCCGCTTCAGATGTTTTGAGGACCTTTCTCCAGGAAGTGGCTTCAGCTGCTCCAACTCTGCCCTTCTATTATTATCATGTCCCATCAGTCACTGGTGTTAACGGTGAGGCAGTCTGAGATTTGGACATTTCTAACCATTTAAATTTCATATGTCTTTTATAATGTGTTTTTTTTTTTCCTGTTTGTTTTATTTCTTCAGTGAAAGTGAGAGAACTAATAGAAGGTATTGAGAAGGTCATCCCTTCCTTTAGAGGCGTCAAGTTCTCTGGGAGTGACCTGATGGACTTGGGCCAGTGTATCAGTTACAGTCCGCCTCACTGGTCAGTCCTCTATGGCGTGGACGAAGTCAGTCTTTTCTCTTTTTGTAGCCTGTTGTCACTTTAACCTTAGCCGTGGAACTATCCTAAAAAATGTCATTCGTTTTAAAAATAGCAACTTCTAGGAGCTTTGGTAATGGGAGTCCATGGAGCAGTTGGCAGGTGTGTGTGTGTGTGACTTTTCATTTGCACGATGCTCTGTCTTTATTCCTTCTCTATGCTCAGTAGTTTTATTTCTCTGCACGCAGCACATATAATTACGTAGGATGTCACGTCAACAAGCTCATATCAGCGTTCGAGACCGGCGACCTCGTCCAAGCCAGGACGATACAGGTATTGCTGATCTCTCTACCGCTGCTGTGTGTCCTTGATCATTTGTACCACTTTGCTCACATCTGTACATCTTTAATCTGATTTCCACGAGCAGTTCAAGATTCAGGAGCTTCTGAGTTTTGCCATAAAACTTGGTGAGTGATAGCTTTGCACTGACATAGTAATCCTCTAATGGTGTCTTTTTTCTGCATTTTATAATGTGCTGTTGTTGCTGACAGGTTTTGATGTGGGAGTAAACAAACAGTTGATGAACGAGCTGTCGGGCTTGGATCTGGGACCCCCTCGTCTCCCGGTGATGACATGTCCAGCTGCTCGTGCTCTGGCCATCAAACAGAAATACGACAGCATCTTTCCTAAATAACTTGAACATGCTTGAACATCCCTCATTCCAATAATAGATTGCACAGACTCTCTCCAAAGAGTTTCTCCATATTGTTAGGTCTTTACCCAACTGTGTTAAGTGTCCTCGTATTAGTTAACTGTGAACATGGCATTATACAGGACTGTGCAAAAGTCCTGAGCCACCCTTCATTTCTTTATATTTTCCTTCCAAGGAACCAGACTTTCTTGTAATCTTTAAGTTCTCAAGGCTTTCAGAAAGCTGCTTATTCACTCACTTTTGGTCCAGTCCTTGTACCTGAGCATTTTCAGAGGAATGTGAATGATTCAAGCATAAAAAGGTTCCTAACTCAGGGAATGAACCAGCGAAGTGTCAGCAGAGAATAAATGTTAAGTTAGATCTTTAGGCACATAATTTGTTCCCATTTATTCACCCGAATCTACGAAAAATATCAAAGATGATGACAATTAGACATAGAACATTCTTTGCACCAACAAGATGATTCCCAAAGAGCTATTAGCCAAAAAATCCTGGCATATTTTAGCACGATGTGCAGTGTCTCCTTAAAAATCTGAGCAAAGTGGACAGAAGAAGAAGTCTCATCTGCTGCAGATGAACAGTATCTGAAAGTCATGTCCTTAAAAAAACATGAAATACTCCAGCAAAAACCTGACACAGAACCCGAGAGATGATCTGGATCTCCAGCTGATCTCTGCCTTATTAGTCTCAGTGGAAGGGCGACTGTCAGGAAGCCGTGCTTAATGAAGGGAAACAAGGGTATGGCTGACGTATGAAAACTACACAAGAACTGGACTGAAAATCAATGTAAACAGGTCTGATCGAGGGAAGAATCCAAATTTGAAAGTTTAGTTCGTTATTTTGTCAATATGTACACAGGTACACCAGCGAGATGGTGCTCCGTCATGTCTGTGAAGGTTCTCAGTCATCCAGGTCATTGTAGTCTAAGAAGCTTGGAAAGAAAAGTGTCTGGACTTCTTTAAGTTTCCTTGAAGACGTTTCACCTCTCATCCGAGAAGCTTCTTCAGTTCTAATAGTAATTGATTGTGGTGACACTCCTATAGGGCTTAAAATCTGGGACTCACCACCAATTGCTCTTAGAACTAAAGAAGCTTCTCGGATGAGTGATGAAACGTCTTCAAGGAAACTTAAACAAGTCCAGACGCTTTTCTTTCCAAGCTCCTTAGACAACAATGACCTGGATGTCATGGTTTGGGGTGCATTTCTGTCATTGGTGTTGGAGACTTTTGTTAAAACTGATGATTTATGAACACAGAAAAGCACCATCAGAGTTTGATCCACCATGCAGTAACATCTGGACAGCATCTGATTGGCAGCAGCTTCATTTTTCAGCACGACAATGATCCCAAACACTGCCAGCGCAGTGAAAGCATACCTTGGAATACTATCAGTCACTGATTGGCCTCCTCAGCACAGTATTACTGAAGCAGTGTGGGGATAATCCAAAGGCAGAAACATCCAAGAAGCCTGAAGAACTATTCCTGAAGATCCTCACAGAGATGACAGAGAGCTGCTCAGAGTTCAGACTATGCTAAAGGATAAAGGTGCTAAACATACAAACTCAGTTTTTGCCTTATATGCTGTTTTTCCATGTATGTTCGAAACAATCGCTGTACCTGTTTCAAAATTTCATAGCAAAATATAAAGAAACAAGGGGTGGCTCCAAACTTTTGCCATGTACTGTGTAGAATAAAAATTAAATTCAAAATAAAATACTTCAGTCATACACTGTTTAACTACAACATTATGGACTGAATATTGAGTGGGCTAAACCTATGCCAGAAAAACACAATGAGGCATGAACAGGAGCCCTCTGAGCTGTGGTGTTGGATCTTGGTCAGCAGTGGGCTGCAGAGACGAGCCTCGTTGGATTGGAACAGCTCCGACACATCCTCCACATTCTCGATCAGATGCTCCAGGCACCTGGAAAGCTTTTTTTTTATGTATCTTTAGCCATTTTTTTTAGGAGTATATTTGTGTACTAGGACCTACGGTTTACCAGCAGAACATCACATTGTAACACACTAACATAAAAAAATCAGTTATTCCCCTCACGTAGGAGTGTTTTTCATTTTGTAGCTGCTCTGTAACAGTTACCAGCTGTTTCACATTACCAAACCTTTAATGTTCGAGGTGTAAGCAGGTGAAACAGGGCAGAAGTAAAAATCTTTTTTGTTTTTTGACAGCCACATGATGTGTTTGTAGCGAGCGTATGTATTTTTATGGGCATTCTCCACTGACTTCAAAGGTTTGATCTTTTAATGTAATATGGAAAAAATGATGCTGTAGAAAATTCAGCACCATTTTTACATTTGTGAGAATGGAGACCGTCACAAATCAGCAGTATTATCCTGGTCTTACTGTTTGAAACCATGACTGAAGCTGATTTGACTCATGTCAGTGCTCCTATTTAAGACGCATGGAATTACATTTTAATAACAACTGGAAATGATCTCTTTGGAGTAACAAAGTTAAAAAGTGGGCATCATTGCTTCACTTCTCGACTGATTGTGAGGTTCAAAATGGACTTCAATTGAATACAAAATTGAAAATGACAGTTATGACGAGCTGTATCCGTGAGAGACAGGATAATGAAGACGGAAGTTAAGTAATATGACCTGTTGAATGAAAAGGTGATGGACACTATAAAGATCCTAATGATGAAAGGGAGCATTGAACACGAGAAGAATGAGGCCTTGATTATTTTTGTTGATTATTGTTTGCTTTCTGTCTTAAAGGGGAAATGTACTGTAATTATAACAGTCAGGCATTTATTACTAATAAAGGAGTTGATCTCTTTGCTGATTAGCACTGATCATGTTTCTTTTAGTGTTTGTAGAGACTAACTGTGGAAAACTGAGTACACGGTCACTGGGTCCATAGGACCCGAGAGGGTATCGGCCTGGTGCTGCTGATCAAATGCACTGGAATATGATTATCAAGTGTGAGAACTTCTGTGAAGGCAGTTTTCAGGTCTCTGGCATTCAGATGTTTTAATGCCAGGAGCAGACGCTGCAGTAAATTCACCCCCAAAGTCAGACCTTGCAATTCTCAGACCAACTGTCTAGTTTTTATTTTTAATCCAGTACACAAAAAAAAGTTTTTTCTTCGCTTAGTTTAAGTTTAAAGTTTTGTTTCAGATGACTGAAATACATTGCCTGTGAATTCAGCTGCTGAATCAACCACCTTCCATCAGGATATTTTGGAATATTTTGCATTTTTTCATCCTCAGCATGCTTATGCATGTTCATTTGTGTACTTTCAAATCATTAAGAATATCAGGCACAAGTGCGCTGACTGGTTTTTGTGTTTCACAGTCAGCACATTCTGTGCGTGCTAAGAAAAACTAGATCAGACAAGGAGGACTTCATGAGGTCATTGTGACACAGTATTTATGTGTTTATCCAGTATTTGTCTCTCTTAAGCTGTGTTGTGAGAGGTGTGAAGTGACGTAAAGCCCATTCAGCTAAAACACACCGTTACAGACTAAATCAGTGACTACATTTGACTGGAAACATTTTAGACTTTGGCTCCTTATAGATCTCAGCTATCTGAACTGCTTACAGTTTTGTCAAAGTTTCCTCTCTTAACTTACACACCAACCCTCAGATTTGCCTTCTGCTCCTTTAAACTGCTGATGTTAACTAAAGTTTTAAACTGCACTCAAAGCCGATCTTTCAGGAAAATGTTGCTTACATCTTAAATATTAACTGTCAATTTGTATTTGGCCCATATAAAGGGGGGAGGGTTGTGTTAGGAAGGGCATCCATAACATTGTGACCAAATTGAACATGTGGATGATAAAGAATGAGATTGAATTACGAGAGCCTGAGCTGTCCAAAGCAACAGACAGCAAGACCTGCTGTTTGGTTTGGAGACATCAGAGGGACAGCTCAAAGTCAGAGAGGCGAGGCTAAGAGGGAGATGATGACGATGAAGATGCAGCTGCAGGTGGACATGCAGAGTGTTGATGTGACCGGGGAGGATGCTGGGATAGGGTGAGAAGGAGGCAGGTGAGTTGATGTGGCGACCCATACAGGGAGCAGCTGAGAGAAGACTGAATATAATACCGGATTAGTCACAGGAGAACCTGTGGTGCGGGATCAGTAACCTGACTAATTTGAGTCATTTAACCACATCTGGCTAGAGTTTGAGTTTTATGCTGTTTAAAATGGTTTTGAGGCCTTTTGCCATCACTTTCTTTTAAGCATTGTCTTTTCATTGTGGTCTCTGGATTACTTGTCATGACAGGGAACTTATTAGTAAGTGTGTAATGAATACTGGCTGGACTGGTAAACTTGTTTCCTGCTTCAAATGGAAAATTCAGTTCAGCTGATAATAACTGTTGACTCAAAGCATTTTAAACCATAATGTAAAATCGCCTAAGATTTCTGAGAGAGTACCCCAGCCATCAGAGGACCCTCTATGAGCAAGCACTTGGCAGAGGGGGACAGAAAGAGCCCCAGCGGACCCAGGGCGTGGCAGCCATCTGCTGCAGCTGGTTGGGAAGTGAGGGGAAAAGAGATGAGAGACAGAACTGAATGTAAAATAATGGAGAGAGGACAAACATGTTTAAACTGTAATACTAGACACTTGTGGTATTTTATCTGATTCATATCTGACCTTATCAGAGATGTTTTACCTCCATAAAACAAGAGGAGAGATGAAAAACTGTTCTGTGGAAAAAGCTGTGGTCACTCTGTGCTTCTCTGTTATTTCAGGGCCTCACCGACTTCCTGTATACATGCAGCATGACTCCCTCTCATCACAAGTGACAGCACTGAAGTCATGAAACTGGTGAGTGGTGCATGTAAATAAACTCTCGCGGTCACTGCTGCTGGTTTTGAAATATTACTTAAATTCAGTCCTAAAAATACTTTGAACGGATGTACTGCAGATGAAAACAAATTGCTTTGTATCTAATGAATACTGTGTGATGAGTGATGCTGCAATGTGATCATTCTTATCTCTTTAAAGTTTATTTAAAATTATAATAATATCATTTGCAATTAACTCATAATGATAAAAAGTCGCTTTTGCTGTTTCCTATCTAAACCTGCACCTACAGGTCAAGTCCACTGACTCCATGTTGTAAAATACAAGCGGAGCAAATGTGACATCATTCTGTCCAAAAATCATTTGTATTGAGCCAAGGCACATGGAAACTGCTTGGATTTATACTCATTATAAGAGCATTAGTGCTGTATAATACAAATGTTCATTTTTTACAAGAACAGAACTGCCAAGCTGACATCCACCAACAGCTACGATATTTAAAACCAAACCAAACATTACAGCAGCTCTCACTACCATCTTGTAAACCTTCCCTTTCACTCTTGCTGCTCTCCTTCTGTCACAAATCACCCCCGACACTCATCTCCACCCTGCCTGCACTCTCTGCTTCGCCTCTCTTGTACAGTATTTAAACTCATCCGCCTTCATTACCTTGGTTCCTTGCATACCCATTTTCCCACCATCCCTCTCTTTCGCGCACATGTATTCTGTCTTACTTCTCAGTTCTTCTTCCTCTCTCTCAATGGCAAACCTCCACCTCTCCCGGCTCTCCTCCAACTGCTCCTTACTCTCACTACAGATCGCAGTGTCATCTGCAAACATCAGAGTCCACAGAGATTCCTCCTGACCTCATCTGTCAGTCTGTTCATCGCCACTGCATACAAGAAGAAGCTCAAAGCAGATCCCATATATAATCCTACCCCCACCTTAACCCCATCTGTCACTCCTACCATACACCTCACCACTGTTATTCATGAAATGTCATTCTTTATGAGGACTATGATGTTTCCAGGCAACATTGAGATCTGCAGTGAGAGTAGGGGGCAGGTGGAGGTGAGACTGGAGAGGTGGAAGTATGCCCTGGAGAGAAGAGGAATGAACACTGGTTGAAGTAAGACAGAATACACGTGTGTAAATGTGAAGGAGATAGGTGAGGATGCAGGGAGCAGACATAGTGATGGAAGATGAGTTAGAGATGGTTTGGGCATGTGCAGGGGAGGAGGGGTGCCATGTAGGAGGAAACGAGGAAGACCTCAGAGGAGGTTCATGGATGTAGTGACGGAGGAGATGAAAGCAGACCACACGCTGTGGCGGAAGCAGCCAAAAGAAGAAAAACAAGATAAAGCAGCAAATTTTAATTTGAACTTAACAAAATCTAATGTAACGCATATAAGATTGTCGTAATTATATTCTAACAAATACCTGAAATTAATAAGTTTCGTATCAGGGACGGCGACGCGGAACCTTTGTGTCTGTCCGCCTGGTTCCGCGGCGGGATTTAGCTGTGACACAAAGCTATAGCGTTTCCGGCCAGCTCAGCGTCAGTGCTGCGGTGTTGTCAGTTTCCAGCCTGTCAAACGGAGCTTCGAGGAGCCTGCAGTGTGCTGAGCAGCGGAGCTTTTCGCAGAGATGGTGCTGCTGACGATGATCGCTCGGCTGGCTGACGGCCTGCCGCTGGCCGCCTCCATGCAGGAGGACGAGCAGGTGAGGATTATTAGTGAACGCCTGTATCCTGCACTAATGTTATAGTGACACGCTAGCCAACGTTAACCCGCCGCCAGCTGTCACGTCCGCCTTCAGAGCGCTTGTTTTCATCCAGATGTGGTTCGTTTGAGGGCACCAGCACCACCCCCACCATGACTTTCTGGTTTGGCGTGTGAAAGTTAATTGAGCCGTTTGATTTGCTGATAGGTGTCCTGCTGTAGGCCTGTCCAGCTGTACACCTCGTTATTTACCTGCCTCAAGCGACTGAGTCATCAGACTGCTTCTTCCACAGCTTTGTATTTCACGTCATTACAGCATCGCATAAGTTCAGGACTGAGATATGAAACTTTGACCTCACCACACCATATCACTCCATTAGTGCACTTCGATCTCGCATTGGGGGGTTACTTGTGGTTTCTAGAGTATTTAAAATTAGAATGGGAGGCAGGGCCTTCAGCTTTCAGGCCCCTCTCCTGGATTCAAGATAAAGCATATAGTTAGGGCTGGAACAGGTGACCCTGGAGTTACAATAGGTGTAGGCTGCTGGGGGATTCTCATGGTGCACTGGGTGCTTCTTAGTTCACTCACTATGTGTTTATACACCTCTCTGCATTTAATCTTTAGTTATTATTATTAATCTCTGGCTCTCTTCCACAGCGTGTTTCTGTCCTGTCTCCCTCCCTGAGCCCGGTTCAGTGGGAGATTTCTTCCTGTTAAAAGGGAGTTTTTCCTTCCCACTGTCGCCAAGCGCTTGGTCATAGTGGGCCATCTGATTATTGGGGTTTCTCTCTATTATTGTAGGGTCTTACAACATAAGACTGTCACCAGGCTGGTACTGATGTATGGCTGAAAGATCGAACATCCATCCATTCATCTATTTGCCAATATGCTCATCCAGCTCAGGGTGGTGGGGAGGCTGGAAATCGGGTGAGAGCCGGGGTACACCTAAAAGGCTGATATTTCAGTGTATCTCTAGTAAAATAAAGTCAGTAAGAAACAATTAAAGGCCTAGTTACTTATTTTTCTTTAGTAGGAGCATGTAAAGTTGAAGCTCCTTTAGACTGGTATTCTTACTAAAGTCAGCACAGAGATGGCTAAGGTATGTTCAAGAAAACTGGAAAAGGGTGTTCCTATTACACTGTCCAGCACTGACGTGGTTATTTGTCAGTTAGTAAGCGACCGACTCACTTTATACCTATCATTTATTATTACACTGGACTCCAGTCCCCACATTTTATTATTATCCTGTAGATGAAATATGCCTGATGACGTTGGTGGACTTCTTGAAATGTTCAAATGGATGCCATTTGTAACATGAGTTGTTGCTTTTAAAACCTTTATGCTTGTGCTCGCCTTGACTCTAACATCTTTTCCTCCTTCTCTTGTTTGCTTTCATGAAGGGAAGTGAAAAGGTTTGTTGCGTCTCCGCTCTGTGCCTCAGCATCACATGTGTTTCTCAAACAGCCACATTATCTATCTGTAAATTAGTGTCACCGTTTAACGTCCCAACGCCGTCTGAGTCTGTCTGTAAAACCCTCAGATACATAACGTTCTCAAATCTACGTTGCCTTCATTTCTTTTGGTGGTAAAGTAATCACATTTGCTTCTAATTCTGCTGCATACGAGTCAGATTTTGATTAAGTTCTGTGTTCTCTGTGCTCGATATCAGTACTTTTTTAAAACCACTTATGCTTTTCATCTCTTTAGCTGGGCCGGGACCTTCAGCAGTATCAGAGTCAAGCTAAGCAGCTCTTCAGGAAACTCAATGAGCAGAGCCCCACACGCTGCACTTTAGAGGCCGGTTCGATGGCGTTTCAGTAAGTGAGAATCCAAACTGTCTCAAAATAATCGTCTCTTCGTGGTTTCCGAGGAATTAAGCACACACAGATAGATGTTTTCAGTGCATTTCCTCATGCTCCACTCAAAGTACATTTTTATGTTGCTTTTTTTTTTCAGCTATTGTATAGAGAAAGGAGTGTGCTACCTGGTGCTTTGTGAAGCCAGCTTTCCCAAGAAGCTAGCCTTTGCTTACCTTGAAGACCTCCAGGCAGAGTTTCATGAGCAGCACGGAAAGAAGGTCCCCACAGTATCCCGGCCTTACTCCTTCATTGAGTTTGGTAAGAAAAGACATGTATCAGTAGTAGTAGTATAAACCAGGTTACATGTTAAACCTGTGCAGGAAACACTCGATCTGTGCTCTTGTACCTGCTCGTCATAAAGCCACAAACAACATATAAGAAAAATCAGATAAAAACATGTCCAGCTATCTTTGTGAGAGCCATCAGAATGATCAGATTATGTGAAACTTAAATTCTCACCTTCATCTGTACCCCTTCAGAGGCAGGTTTGAGGATTGAGACTTGGTTTTAGGGCTAAACTTAGAACGAGGTTTAGGTTAGGGGGTTTTGGCACTTAGCTGTGATGGTTACATGTAGGTATGCAACGCTGCATACTGAGCAGAGCAGGCAGCAGAAACCTGAAAACCAATCATCCAAGCAGTTTCAGACTAACAGAGAGTTCTCTGATTATTTCTAAGATGCTGACACATGCTTATGTGCTTCTGCTGCTGGTGACTATTAATATTTTATGTGTTCAGTGAAGTTGTGGTGCTAGGGGCTGATTTTTTTTCCTCTCTACAGATGAACTCAGAGTGTAAATCATTGTGAAACCACACAGAAACCTCCAGGCTGAAGACACTGAGGTGCCAGAAACTGCAATTCCTCTAACAGCCGCTTGACGTGTTTGTGGCTCTATAAATGAATCGGTTGCCACAAACTCTCAAGTGTCTAAAATATGAGCAGCAAAAAAGTGTTTACAAACCCAGGCAAAGAATGTTAAATGCGAGGTTTTTAATAAGGGGTCTGTGTGTGAAACATTTCTGGATCATTTAAAGTAAAATGAAAAATACTGATAACAGGAATAGCGAGGTTTATCAGAGGGAAGAAAAGGATCAGCTCTTCTGCGACTAGATCTGTCTAATAGGTCAGCGTCAGCAGTCTCTCTGCTCTCATTCAAAGCTGAGAAATGTGTTTTCTATGAAATTCAATAAAAATCCACTTTAGCCCTGCAGGGAAAATGGATCCTGGCAGTCAGTGTGTTTGTCACAGTAAGAGCAGTGAAGTAGCTGAACACACAGAGCCTGAAAGAACTGTGGGTTGTGTCTCTCTCTTCAGACACCTACATTCAAAAAACCAAGAAGTCGTACATCGACAGCCGAGCGAGGAGGAATCTGGGCAGCATCAACACAGAACTGCAGGACGTACAGAGGATCATGGTGGCGAACATCGAGGAGGTGCTGCAGAGAGGAGAGGCGCTTTCCGGTGAGTGTCTGTCTGTCTGTGGCGTGTTCGGGTCAACGGAGCCGTGATGGGAGTTTTCTCTGTGTGTTTGTGCCTGTCTTACCCTCCTCCTTCCCAACCCCCCTTTACTCTTTTCTCCCTCTGCTTTCTCCTCCTCACAGCACTCGACTCCAAGGCCAGCAACTTGTCCAGCCTGTCGAAAAAGTACAGAAGCGACGCCAAGTATCTGAATACCCGCTCCACCTATGCCAAGCTGGCAGCTGGAGGTGTCTTTTTCATCATGCTCATTGTCTACGTACGCTTCTGGTGGCTCTAAGAGAGGAAAGAGAAAAAGAAGGAGGAGGAGGAGGTGCCGAAGTGGGAAAATGGGCTGCACAGAGTCTGCAGACACTAAGAAAAGCTGTCACCTTCGACTAAAAACACAGGATTCCTGCTCTTAATAAGACTTTACAAACATGCCACCGCCCATTTTGTCCTCGCCTGTCCATGGATGTGTGCTCTTAATATAAATGATGTCATAGTACATAGTTTTATTAATAACAATTACACAACAATGCTCTCGTAGTAGCCGGGGATTTCAGATGATGTGCGAATGTGGGAGTGTCTGCGTGTGTGTGTGTGCAAAAAAAAAAAAGTTTTGTGAGTTTTCAAAGCTGTGTTGTACTGTAACAGGAGCGGCTGATTATCCACCTAATTTCATTTTTTCCTGCACTTCCTTTAATAAAATAATCATGGCAGTGATGGACAGCATACTGGATCCATTAGAGTCTAAGAGATTTCAAAGACATGGCATTAATATGTTTTAGGATGTTAAATCGCCCCGGCAACGTAATAGGAAAAGATATCCAAGTCAGCTGTTTTTGTTTTGTTTTTTTTACATACTGTGTGGAAGCCTGCAGACGCTGTTTGACCTGATTTAATTAGCCAAAACGTGTGGGATGATGGTGAGCCAATCACTGACTGTACAATAATTATTGAGTAAAATACAAACTGTGCTCGGTGGATCACTGAGGGTTAATATTTAAAAGCTTATTAATGTTTGCATGGTTAAATAAGGAGTAGGTCCATTGATGAGGAAGTCTTCATGTCATGTAAAAGAGGCCTTGATTATATTCAGCTTTAGCCTTTAGAACTGCCTTTTTTTTTAAAAGAGTGGCTTTAAAATTGTAATATTTCCAATAAATGAAAGCTCCATGTGTGCGCGTCTTGATTGTGAATATTATATGGTATATATTAATCTCTGTCTCAAATAATGAGTAACTTCAGGTGATGAGGAATATTACATTTTATCCCAATAATTGTTGTACAGTCTGGTAACCCTCAGCCGCGTGACGGCGCTTCCACCATGACTGCAAGTAGGCGTTCACAGAGACGTTTTAAGTTCAGCGGGCTCCTTTTGTTTTGTAAAATTTGTAGACTTCATTTAAAGCCGAGAGTCGCCGCTGTTCGCTCTCAGCTGGAAAGGAACCCGCCTCTTTTCCTGTTCTGTCTTCTCTCTATGAATAAAGTCTTTTACACTCAGGCGCTCGGTCTGTCAGAACACTGAGCTGAGCTCGTCATCACCATCATAGTAAAGCAGCATGCATGGAGTCAACAGTGGGGTGAGATTTGATCATGTGGTTGGTGTACTCGTGACTGCCACTTTATAAGGCACACCTGTCTGATCAGCCAATCACATGGCAGCAACTCTGAATTTAGGCATGTAGATGTGTTCAAGATGACCTGCTGAAGTTCAAAATGAGCATCAGAATGGGAAAGAAAGTGACTTTGAAGGTCAGATATTGGACATTGCTGTATATGAAGCATGTGACAAACTTTCTCTTTCTTTATCAATCGGAGAACCTTAGATTTCCACACCTACAAAAGTTTTTAGCTGTTTGCAACCACCAGCAAAGACTGGCGATACCACCCACGGCCAGCAGGTGGAGCGCTGTGCTCGCTGATGCAGTTCCGAGTTCCTCAGTCCTGAAATAAACTTCAGCGGCTGGTGTCCTCCTGTTAGTCGAGCTCTAAATCATGGGTTACTGTCAAAACTGAGGGGAAAATACAGGTTACGCCTTTGGGGTGGAAAAAAAAAGAAAGAAAAAAAACTCGACAGCTATTCATGCAGGGACCTGAAAATGCAACAATGTATAGCAGCGTAAGCAGAGCATTAGTCAGAATCTTGAGCTTGAGGTAAAACAGGAAATGTCAGAGAGAGAAAAAAGAGAAGCAGCAGAGTAGCGTGCCAAACACAAACCACAGGGCACAGGCTAACCTTTTCACCTCTCAAGGGAAGTGGGTATTTGTGAGTTTGGCCTCAGTTGCCATTAACTTATCTTTGTTAGCAATCATGTTCCACTAAAACTGCTTGAAGATGCTTGTTTTGTATCTCTTCCCTTTTTCTTTATTAACGATCACGGCCCTTTTGTCTCAGTGCTTCTCTACACTGCTCTGTCTGACTGTTGGTTTTGCAGCCCTGTCAGTTTTCATCGTGTCCTATTTATTCGTTTTTGTCACCATATCTTCTCTGCCAGAAATCCCAATCTACATTCAGTGTTTATATTCACTTGCATAATGCATAATCGAACATTAAAGTTTATCTAAAAGTTGAGATGTGCCAAACTTGCATAAAAACAAGCACGAAAACACACCAGAAGCCAGAGCAGCGGTGCAGCCGTGGTTTTTGCACGGCATCTGGATTCCCATCACACACACACACTAACTGAACTTTCTTGCTGGCCACCGATACTCTGTCACCACGTTAACATAAATGCTTTCTCGCTTCCTTTGCGTTCACTCTTTTTCTTCAGAAATATATATTTTTTTAATTTATTGTTTAAATGCACCTAAAGGCGAGCGTCAGGCAGGTGAACTATGAAACACGGCGTGTGTTATTCTGCAGGTGCGTCCCTTTCATAGTTTTTAGAGAGAAAATAGCTTCTCTTCTTTCACTCCATTGCTCTTTCTTTCTCTCCTTCCTCTCCAGGTTACCATAGCAGCAGTGAGTGTGTGACAGTCATGTGAAAACGAAGCTGATTGGATTAAAATACTTTGTGTGATCAGAGGTCAGGAAAATGGCACATGTACAGAACACACATAGTCTGACTTTACCACACACACGCACGCACGCACACACACACACACACACACACACACACACACACACACACACACACACACACACACAACTGAGACATGCTGAAAGATCAGTTCTTTCAACTGATCTGACTTTTTTTTTATCAGTTCTGTGCTCTCTTGTCGACTCATATTGCCCTATCTTGATTAAATTTCCTGTCAAAGACACAAATAGAACTAAGACACCGTCCACCCACTCTCGACTTCTCCCGAGACTTTAGTGATCTTAAAGAAACAGGGCATTAAAGAAATGTGACCTTTAACTTTAGTTAGTTTGTTCAAGGGTTGTGCAGAATGAAAGAGATTGTAGCGTATGAAAAATGAGACAGCCAAAGTTTCAGTCATGTTTCTGACAGAGTAACCTAATCATTTTACCTGATGCAAACACCTGATCGCTATCTCTGCCAAGGAAATAGTTTGTGTTTAGTTTGGCTGGTTATTAGCAGAGTAACACAAAACTATAACTAGCAGTGATGCTGAGCCCAGCTTTGAGTGAATAACTTCTCAATTGATTTGGATCTAGTTTTTTTTTTTGTTGTTGTTCCTTTACAAATTGCAAAATAGGTGGAAAAATCTAACATTTTTATGTCATGTCATCAGAAATACATATCCTGTGAAAATAGGAAGAAAAAAAAAAACAGGATACATTTTCTTGATGTTATTGAAGAAACATCAAAAACTAATCTGGATCCAGATATCATTCTGCTTTCAGTGACCCAGTTCTTGCACAGGTATACAGTCATTTCATGATCATTGTTTCCTTCCTGTTTTCCATCTACTTGGTTGGTTGTTTTGACCAAAGGTTTAACACAAAATGCATTCATTTTATCTTAAAACTGGTTCTGCACCATGTAGCATTATTTACATGTTACTTTAAATTACATTAGACTGCCTACATTTAGTTCCAGTATATTTATTTCTTGTAAAAACCTGACTTGTTACTCCCTTATTCTAGCCTGCCTACTTTTAAGTATTTACATTGTAATTACACATGGCAGCGCAGCACTCCTGCCTCACAGCGAGGGAGTCCCGAGCTTGAAGAAGTTTGTGCAGCTTCCTTCCACAATCCAAACACATTCAGTGATCCCACTTCAGATGTTATCCTTCCATACAACGGGCATTTGTTAGCAGAAATCAGCCCCATAGATATGGGCCAGTAGGGGCCTTCTCCACCTACTAATTTGTTCAGAAGGTTGTTATCTTCCATTTAGATGGAGGATCACTAACAGGAGGATGGGAAGATTCCAGAATCAATCAGTGGGGTTAGATCAACTGGTGATTCTAAATTCCCCATAGTGAGTGTGAACGGTTGTCTGTGTCTCTGTTTTAGCCCAGCGTCAGACTGATGACCTGTCACGGTGTGTCCCACCTCTCAGCACTTAGTCACAGGCTATATTATAAAATGTTACTGTGACGCTATAGCCTTCATTGTTAATTATAAATACATGCACAGAATTTCTCTGAGATCTGTTGAACATTTGTTCAGATATAGTCTGAAGCAAAACGGGGGGCTGACCAATATGCATGTGTTCAAATCAGTCTAAAGGGCTAACGTATCATTCCCAGTACATTCAGAGTACACAGAAAGGCTCGTCCTTCACAATTAAAAAGAACTGGGAAATATGATTTCTTCAGTCAATCAAATAGTAATAGTTTGTAATGAAGTGAAAGCAGAATGGTAATTCACTCTCATAACGTGCCTGCTAGTCACCTCTAAAGGCCATAATATAAAACATATTCCATCAAACTTCCCACCTCATCCCAGTCTCTTCCCCATCATCCTCTTGCCTCACACCCCCGTCTTAACCAATCAGACCAGAGGGAAGCTGCAGAGAGAGCAGCTGTACAGCAGAGGAGCGGGTCATAAAACACAGAGGGCCGAAAGAGGAAGTAAAGGGACCTGATGAGTTATTGCCCTACAAACGTACACACCGGGTCCTGGGAACCGGGAACTTCTCACAGGGGGTCAGCGTGGACCTGCTGGGCCCACTCTCCATTCCGTGTATGCTTTACCACCTTATTGTAGACCAATGACGAGCTCTCACATCCTCCCTACGATAATACTCCACGTCCATTTAGAAAAAGAGCAAACCTGTAAAAGAGTCATAAATTCTCTTTTGAGAGCACAAAATATTTATCCTGAGTGCTAAAACTGCCTTTAAGGTTTATAAAAATACGGCTTAAACAAAGACGGGAGTGGGGGGTTAAAAAAGAGGAAGTTCAGCCATGTTAAATTTAATGTCAATTAATTATTCTAGCGATCAAAAATGATTTATGATGATGTGCTGTGAGGTACACAGGTATCTCAGTCCCTTCTTGACTCTCATTCATCTCTCGGATATTATTGTCGCATGTATGCAGTCCTGAGCTGTGACTGTGAGAAAGCGATGGCCGAACTGTGAATTCCAGCCGTGCCTGCTTTTTGCCTTTTTCTTTATGCTTGCTTGTGATGCTTTATGATGCAGTTAACACTGGAAGATATGCCACACACACTCAGTTTTGCACTCACTATAACTTTCAGCATGCCACTTCAACTCAAAAATAATATGGTCTGTGCATATTTTGTACACTCAGTGTGGAGAAAATGCCCTACAAAAAAACCCCACGTTTCTTGTGAACATATGCTGTCGCAGAGTATGAGTTGGTTACTTCAGCCCGTTAGTTGGATATTAGATTAGTTTGACCCACACGCACCCCTGGGCCTGGATGACCGGGACGTGACGGATGAGGTTTGAGATTTAGGTGCCTGTGTGTTTATGTGTTCCTTCTGACATTACTGTGTGTGTCTGCGTGTCCCTGTGTGCTACTTGTTAATGCATTAGGCGACCTTGGGTGGGAGTTGCTCGGACTCAGTTTGCCCTCCCTGAGACCTCTCTCAGATCAACTTATCATCAGCAGCATAACGGGTGCAGTTGTTACAGAGACTTGGTTGCAGAGGTCCAAACTTTAACTTTTAACTTCAGTTTGTTTCTGGCATTTAAAATACTTTGATATTTATAAAGGTTTCACAGTTATGTTACATAAAAGTGATATGGTGATATCATTATTTTGGTTCAATCCAAGTGCTTCAGCGTGAGCTTAATGCAGTGTCACACAGCATTTTTATATTTTTTCCACAGCAGTCGTACTTCCATCCGTTGCCTTTCTGAAGTGCAAACTGTAGGAGGTGTCAAAATTAACACCAACCTACACAAATACTAACATTTCAAATATTATTCCAATCTGTGCTTCTTTGTGGCTAAGATGTTAGATCCTTGCAGTTGCTCCGTGATTGCCTGCTTTTGTTTAACTCTTACTTTCTGCAGCTGACAGTAAAACTATATTCATCCCAGAAGCCCCGTTTTAGAAGACTGAGGGCTGTTTGCTTTCCACAAGTGAGAATTCATGTGCATGTGCGGTGTGTCCGGGGATGTATTTAAAATCCTATCAAAGTGCTCTAAATTTGTGTCCTACTAGTATTTCTCAAATGCATTGCAAACCCTCGTCTTTGTGAACTTGTTTCGCTGCACTAAAGAAACAGAAAAACTGTCCTTCGTGAGTTGAGTTAAATCAACTCAATAATGCTTACATATAGGGCTAATATGCCAGTTTGTCTCCGCTCTTTGTGACTTGGGGAGTTGGGAAGAATGGTGTTATATACGTGTACTTCTGGGCAGGCAATATAAACCTTGCAGGGCCCAGATGACACTGCTGGGGCTGTTATTTTCCCACAGTGCAATATAAATAGCCTGCTAGTGTGGGGTGACGGTGGGCACGCTGGGACGCTCAAGGGAGGATCCCATCCACAGGCAACAGCACATTCCTGTTCACCTGGTCCTGCCAGAGCCCCAGGTCAATTTACAAGATGTGTTCTCATACGCGTGCATGCATCCTTCCTCCTCACACCTTTCCTTCATCACCTGTTTCCTCACCTCTCTGCCAGCAAAGCCTCTTCCTCTCATCGGGGACTGAAGTTTCTGCCCACATCATGCTTGGCCATATTGTGACTTCGCACTCTCTGACTCTCCACCTTTGACCGCTGTGGAACGCTGTGACGCACACATTTGATCATACACACTATCTTAGTTTCTCACACAAAGCTGATCACAGAATAGCAGGTCAGCCACTGCCAAACGCTGCACTAGTATAACTTGTTCTTCGAGACCAAAGCCGAAGACTGCTAACAGCTAAGCTGCGTGTGCTCACTAACTGATTCATCAGCTCAATGAGAAAAAATGTGAAGCCTCAGCTTTATCTTGATGAGTGGTTTAGTCATAATAAATCGGTTTTGAGTGATTACGAGTGTTTGTGAAATTACACTTAGTATGTTGAGCTTGTCAAGATGTCCCCATCTTAAAATTTTACAACAAAATGAAGCCAGTAAAAAAACAAAAACAACTTCCACTGGTATGTTTACTTTCTCTAGGCTATCCCATGTCTCACCAAGTAAATGATTACACTGATTCCATGCTGATCTGAGACCCTTTTCGACTTACGTGGGCATTATCTGCCTCTTTGTTGACATTTCGATCATATAACCTCAAGTTCACACAGTAAAATTATTTACAATGTTTAAATATTTTGAATCCCTTCTATCAGATTTATATCTCTCTGTAAATAAGATACCATGTGGAGTCTTATCTTGTTGACCTGACGAGTGGCCAATCTCTGTCAAGGAGATCTGAAATCTGAAGGATCGCTCTCATGGCTGACGATTTCATTGTAACCTTTAAGACAATATATCCACAGGTCTTTTATCCTCTGGAGGCACGCATGTCACACACGTAAAGCTGTCTGCAGGCTGTCTCTTTTATGGCAGTCAAAGTGGGTCAGTCAGGTGATAATCAACCTTAAATATACCCCCTCAGCTTCCTGTCCGCTAGATCTGCTTACACTGTAAAGATGGCATTAGATAAATGATGCTTCCTGTGCAAATGTGCACGTGTCTTAACAAAGGCACAGAGGTCACGAGAGCTTCATACCTACATTCAGGCTCATCTCAGCAAAGCCTGCACAAAATGCCAGCTTGTCAACACTCTCAGCTAAGCTTACGGACTGCACTGAGGTTTAAGAGTGCTGTTCTCAATAGTGTAATTACACAGTAAGTATGAAGCATATAGAAGCATCCAGAACTGACATGCAGCAACCACTTCAGCTATGCACAACTGTTGATGCAAGCAAATCAGCTGCCACAGCCGGGTAATGAAAAGCGTATCGATGCCTGCCTCTACTAATTATAGAAAGGCATCATATACACACTTCATACTATCTGCCACCATCAAACATAAAGGCAGTGTAACACTCTTCTTGAATAACAGGCACCGATTTGGTTTCACATGGCTGTCACGCTCGGGAAAGATGGCATGTTTATGGTTAAGGGGAGTGGACAAGATCACGCACAGGCTGTCCCTGGAATAATCAGTCATGACTATCTGTCCCCTGTGTGCAGCACAGCTTTACAAGCCGACAGCTGGAGTCACCCTTGACGGATGAGTTTCAAATCGGCGTGAAGAGCCCAAACACTGATGAAAGTGGCTCTCACCAGCATGGCAGGGCCTCGTGGCTCTGAGCCAGGCCAAGGGTAGTTAAAATACAAAAGACTAATACTCACAAAGTTGGTCCGAAATGTGCTGCATGAAAGCTGAAGCGGTGGCAAAGTAACTACAGTCTTTTGTTGCCTGGTAAACTCTTGATAAACAAGTGACCTGAGGCTGGAGCTGCTGATTAGTTTCAGAAAATGTGGTTTAAAACATCAGGGTGGCTAAGCTTTCTTTCGCTTCTTACTGCTTTCTCTGAAATCATGCCAAACTTGTGTGTTAACGCATTCTTTTCTCAGAGTAATGGCAAGGGGGAACTAATCAGTGTTTTCTGCTTATGAGGCACAGCCACACCCTTTCTCACTCCATCCTTCCTAAATTACAGAAGCCCACATCTGGGGTGACGTCATTAGGACAACAGAGCTGCAGACAAAGTGAACCTTTCATGTGATTTATATCACTGCTGGCTTTAATGTGAAATATGATATTTATAAGAAATTCTGGATTTCACTAATCACCTTTAGTGACATAATGAAAGAAATGCGAATGTAGAAGAACCAGCAAACATGAGACGGGGGTTTGTCAATAAAAACAGCTTCTGACCAAATGGCGTGTTGTCGTGCCAACACCTGACAGCCAACCACGCATGGAGAGCAAGAGCTTGACATTGGCCGCAGCAGCAAAGGCATTGTCAGTACGGACGCCTGAGGAGATCAATTTGCTCTCCTCTGGTTCCAGGCCTTTCAGCAGAGTTGAATAGAGGACAAAGGGCCGCTGGTGGCAGCAGGAGGCTCGGCAATGTTTCTCTAATGGGGTGTAAAGACAAACAAATCATTGGGATGAGACACTGCTTTGTTATTGTGATGAGCCTGTGATTTACACCTGGATCATTCCTCCTGATAGGGGATAATGAGTTGGGATTTCTGTGATCACTAACAGGTTATAAAGCAAGTGTGATGGGCCTGTCTGAGCACGGAGGAGTGATGAAGCTTCCAAGAAAAACAAAGCAACAGTTTGAAATCCCCAAAGCATTTATTGCCTTTCAAATGTTTTCCTTCTGGTAGGTAAACATGTAGGCTCCTGGCTACCCATGTACCTGTAAAACTTGTAGCTTCTTATGCAGCTCTTTCTGTCCAATGATACTGATTTTAAATGAGCTTTAAAATTAAAATCATTTTAAACAGGCTCGTATATTTCTTTAAAAAAATCACTTACATTTTATGACACACATTATTAAAAGGAGGGGGTGGGTGGCGTGCAACAAAAAGTGTTTTTGGAGCTCACTAGAAGTCACTGTTGATCCACATTCAGTCTCCGATGTTTTACCTTTAAAGTCGAGATTTCTGTTCCCCCAAAACACCTGAAAAGCGCGGAGGAGCTGAGCCCCGGCACAACCGCAACGGTAACGAAGAGCGCTGCTTAAGTGTGGGCGTTCACAGACGTACCTGGAAAAAACGTGCAGCACCCGGGGAGGAGAAAGAAAAGAGAAGAAATCATTGAACGGGTTAATTTTGAGTCATAGCAGACTTCGAGAGAAGTAGAAAAATGAGAAAAAAAATTCCTCCGCCGCGGCGACACTGAGAGCGAAAAACATCTAAACCCTCCTCCCGTCTCGTTCCCGGGATAAAACAAATATCAAGCGACACGGTTTTTCTCCCCGTGCTATAAGGAAGCTAAATTTGGATTTAAGCTCCGTGTTTTAAACGTGTTTTAGTGTTTTTTTAAAGCTCCGCGATAGATCCTCGCGGCGTCCGGCGGAAGGATACGTGCTGCGCTTCTTCAGCGGCCGTGCCTTGAGTGAGCGCAGAGAGGTGGAGGAGCGAGCCGCTGCCGTGTGCGACAACACAACTTTAACTTTATGCGAGTTTAAAGGGTTTTAATGAGACGGCTCGTTAAACACGTACAGGGGAAAAAAACGTGACATGTTCAGAGTCCGCGGCTGATCTCGAAAGTCTGCTTTTTCCCGCCTGAGCCATCTCCTGCCAAACTTTCTGAGAAGTGACGAACCGTCCGGGGAGACAGCTCAGCTTCGGGCTGGCGACCTTATGTGGATTTTACAGAGAAAATGGAGCAGATACCCGTGTTCTCCCCGGGGAAGTCGCTGGCCTTTGTCTTCTGCTTCATCCAGGTCTCTTTAGGTAAGTTTGGTGCTGTAGCGAAACCGTGGTGTGTTTTAGTCACCGGTCGCTTGTCATCACGTTTCGTTGCCTCTGCATCTGCGGACACACTTAGCATCTCTTTACACTAGCTAGTTGGGTTAGGTGAGGTCAGTTTTAACCTGTTAACTCTTTAAAAAATAAACAAACAAAAATAAAGTTTTCCTTCGGCTAGCTTTAGATAGGAGGTGAGTTATGGAAGATGTTTTAATCGAAGTTTGAGGTGACTTGGTGGGGGTTTTCTGGGCTCCTCCGTGGCCTTCTGAGACACACGCTGGATACCTTTTACTTTGAGTGGACTCTCCTGTGCTCACGGCCGCTGACTTTGTATTCGTTAGATTTAAAATAATGAGAACGGCTTCACACCTCCATGTGGACCAACTTCATCCCCTGTGCCTAATTCAGGGCGTTATGGTTTGGTTAATGCGGATACTACAGCCTAACGCACGGCTGTGTCACACCGCTGCCCAGATGTTGAGCAGCGAGCGCTGGAGAAAGAATTCAAAATGGACACTTTATCTTGTTTAGACTGCTCAATTAACAGAGTTGTGTCAGCGCACACTGACGGTAATACGCTTTCTGCGGTGTTGCTTTTCAGCATTTGGGGGTTAAATGTCATGTGAGTGTGCAGTGCGGTTGTGTGTAAGAACTGAAAATGTTAATGAAGTTCGCAGGAATGTGCGTGCAAAATACATCGATGTACATTTTTCCAGTATAAATGGTAATATCAGCATCTCCTACACCTGTCTTTTATTCAGTTTTTCCTAACCAGTAAATTCTTCTTGTTTTTTGGCCACTCGCTTATCTTTAAAAGCAGTTAAAGTCTGTCTTTATTTGGCTTAAAGCAGCAAAAAGACTCTGGCTGGAGGTCTACCACAAAAACAGACAGTGATGCCGTTTTGGTTGAAACGCAGTTACCAAACTTATTACCTGCTGGTTTGGTCAAGGTGATACCCAGGTAACAAAAACATAACAGTATTGGCATCGCCCAGTTTTTTTCAGGTTATATTTTATTTTTTACTGTTGTTTTAGAAAACACTCGCTTTAAATATAACTGAAATGTAGAAAAGTTTGTTGACAATGATTTGTGTATGTAAACACAGCTGCATCGTCTGGTTAAGATAAGATGCAGCTCATTGGTGAACATCACAGGGATGTGGCTGGGGTTAGATGGGTTTACCTTCATTCTGAGCTCTTCTGTGGTTATGTTTTGCATCTGCAGATGACCCTGATCCTTGACGTTTGGTGTTTCTTTTTTTAATGAATGTAGTTTTGTGATCACTGGAGTGTGTTTCTGGGCTTTTACTGTGATGTGTGTGTTCTTTTCTTTTTTCTTTGTTTAGTTAGTTTCAGTGGTGGCTCCGAGAGCCATGAAAATACAAAATAACCTGCCGGCCTTTGTACTCTTTTTACATCCTTTACATAAAGAGAGTACAAAGGCGGGGGAATTGATTTCTGTCCCACATGTTTTTCTAACCTTTCAGCCCAGAGCTCCAACCCTGCTCTTCTCTCTCACGGTTTTTTATGGATTATAGGTGACTTGTGAACAGTTACACAAAAGGAAGACAGACAATGTAAAAGTGCTGCAGGCTGTGCAAGGAGAAGCACAGGAATGTTGTTGGTGTTTGACATTCCTCCCTCCCTCTCTGTTTCTCCCTCCCTCTCTCTCACACGCTGTTTGCACCACAGTCAGTCGTCCTTGTTTTTGATCTCGTTTCTTGCCAGTAATGAAGCTTCATAATGTCTGGATGCTGTCTTTGCCACATCCTTTGATGCGTGCAAGTCAGCTATTCATGTGACAGGATGACACGTTAAAAGATTTTGATCGTCTCGATAGCACAAAGGTGGTTTCAGGTTAGTTAATTCACAATGAAAGCCTGCCAAACGTTTGTGGGTTAAGAGCTTTTAATGAGAAGCGGGAGAGCACGAATCACAGCTCAGTCTGGGGAAAGGCGCAAAGGTTTGACCTTATTCCCAGTCGGGGCCAGAGAGTTCTCATTCTCGAGGAAGCGTAGGTGCCGTTGTTGTGGCACACGACACAGTGTTGCCCCTGTGCTGCGGGCATGTGGATGGTTGCAAATGCTTGCCCAGTGCAAACGGCAGACTGCTACTATGCGTGTGCGTATCTATTTGCGTGTGCGTTTGTATTGTATTGTACATACACGCTGACAAAGAGCAGCGATTGTACCACCCGCGGTTTACTTGCATCTGACCCAAGCTGCCGCCTGGTGTGAAATATGATTTATCTGCAGCAGCCTGTGCCCAGTGCAGGGAAGACAAAGATGTTTATTGAGCAACCCACAGCTTTTCATTATTTGCTAATCTCCAGCCCTACCTACTCACTGTAGTCGTGTTACTAATAAAGTGATTTGAAGCATCCTGTCAATGACACAATCCAACTTTCTCACACAGTCTCAGTAAGCTAAATTTGCTATCGCTTTATTGTGGTCATATTTCAGATTGCATACAGTTAAGTTAGTCATGTAGCTACACAGCTCTTCCTCGTGTGTTTTGCCTCCACGTTATTTGTTTATTGTAGTAGTAAAAAAAATTGGATAACCACACATGTCAGTGGGAACTTCTGAGGGCACTGTCTTCCGCATATATTTGGTTTTGCATTTACATGCACGAATACAGTGAATGTGGCCTCTCTCTCTAGTTACCTTTCCAAAGAATAGATGTAAATCTATAGACTTGGTGTGGTTATGGTCTTGAAGTTGGTTAGCAGTCAAGATGAAAGTCCTAGTTATGGGCTTGACACCATTGTTCTGCGCACTGCTCAAACCACCAATTCCTACTAAACCAGTTTTGTCTGAGTGACTTTGATCCATGCACATTAAATACACTTCAGGCAAAAACCAGAATGAAGCTGTGTGCACGCCCTACATGAACCACATGCACCATTAGTATAGCAGGCAGAGTTTGTGGCTGTGAAGGTCGAGGGGATTACAAAGCGTTGTGTCTGCACTGTTGAGCAGGTTAGCAAATTAACAGGGAATTACTGCGGCCTGCATTCCTTGGCCAACACGGCCCCGTAATCCTGGAGACAGGCAGGCAGGGCGCATGGAGTAATGAACCAAGCGGTGCACATCAGACCGGAGGCAGAGGGAAACTACATGGAAAAGCTCAGAAAGAAATGCTTTGCCGTAACAGGCCACAGCATTAGTTTCAGTCCTGTGTTTAATATTCAGTTAATCAGAAACTTGTTACTGTGATCGCTTCCAGTGTTCAGTTTGTGAATTCTCCACCAGCACGATTGATAGTCTAGCAATGCTGTAGCGAGTCATCAACTGCAGGTACCTGTTATCTTTACACCTATGCACTAATTACATGAAAAAACACAGTTTTACATCTGAAACGGGAGACGGCATTACCCAAAATTCATCTCGAGTTATTGAAAACCAATGGAGTGTTTAGGTCACGGTCTGAGCTAAACATGCACTACAGTTTAAAAAACAAACAAACAAACCTGACGCAAGGAACAGCACCAGCAGAACTGCTCATAACTAATTAAACAGAGCCAGCATCTTTACCACATTACTACACATGGCACGGGTAACTTGTGCGTTAGTGAAGGCACCATTAATGCTGATTGATGTACAGGTTCACCGTACAGCCTGCATCTTTTTTCAGGAAAAGCTTTGCGTGTTTCAGCGAGACGGTGCCAAACCACATCCTTCGAGTTTTCCAGGAGCTTTACTCTGTAGTACTAGAGTCCAGACCCATCACATATTGAAAACATCTGCTACATTAGGAAACCAAAAGTAACAAAGGATGTCTCAAACAGATGAGCGATTTAAGTATGGGAAACATTTTGCTTTCAAACCTTCAGAAATCAGTCTGCTCACTTTGCACTCTCTCAACCTGTTGCTGGAATCACATAGCAAGCAGCGTATATTTAGAAAAATACCTAATTAAACAAAATGCAATTTTCTCATTTAAAGATAAGCTTTAAAATAGCTTAAAATATACATTTACTATAAGATAAGTTTGCACACAGTGGTAGAAGTAGGGAAGCAAGGTCAGATTGTTTTCCATTAGATTCTGAACGATCGAGGGAAAGTCCCTAAATTTGTCTTGTCTGGATTACTCTCCTTGTTTCTTTCTTTCTCTTTTCCCTTCAAAACACACACACACACGCTGAGAAAGCGATCCAGCACTGTATCCTGCTGTCCAGCTGTACAAAAACACCTCGGCCCTGCTCCGTACGCTCAGTTGAGGCTCGTCCAACTTTTCCAGGCAGTAAAAAGCAGCGAGGCAGTTGGTTGGTCAGTGGGATAATTACTGAATCATTTTTCCCCCTATATCTTGACCTCAGTCGGGATTTTTGTCCTCCATCTTAACCTAATTTTCATCAATTAAAGCAAATGACTACTTTAAATGCTTTGTGCTAGTCGGTGGTTCACCCATGCGTTTCTAATGAATGGGTTCATAAAATATTTTCAGTGATTTAACAGACGGCAGTGAAAGTTTTGGAACAGCTGGTGTGGTCAGAGTTGCATTAAACAATGCTCTGGATGTAGTCCTCGGTAGTTTAATACAGATAGCCTTGCGTTTAAATGTGCCGTGATCTCTCCTGATAAAAATACACAAGATCAGCTCCAGACATCCCAGTTAAGCATGTTACTGTGTCTTCCTGTATGACACCACCCTCAGTCTAAAGCGGACCTGGAAGACTTGAGCCTTGAAGCCCATGCTTGGGCTGCGTGCTCGCTATCGCCACTGTTTGTGTGGGCCAGTAAAGCTTCCCTAAGGGTAACAGTGTTTAGTTTGTGCTTTGTCTCCCACCGCACATGCTGAGCTAAGGGTATTTTATTGCACGTTACCATGACAACTGCTTGGCCTGCTGGATATGGAGGCTTGTACAGCAATTCCAGGAAATGGGGTTACTTCCTCACTCGGCGCGAACAACTTCCTGCCCTCGGCTGTATGGGTATTTGCCAGTACTCTGGGACACTCGTTCGTGTGGTGTCTTTGTCTGCAGTTTCATAATTACTTCCCCATATCAATCCACAGCTATTAGCTCAAACTCCGTCTCGTCTCCTCTCCCTCCCTCCGTCTCACTACCTATTCGTCTTCTTTTTCTTCCTTCTTCTCGTACGAGCTCTTTAGGGACCTGTTATGGTGACTTATAAAGTGAGCACCACCAGCCAGACTCCACTCGGACTGTGGTTTCAGGCTTTTCTTTACATAGATTTTTATTACATTTAAGTCTCAACATTTTTAGCTTTTAGGGCTTTCACATGAAAATATAGGAAGCTTAAAAGAACACATCGGTTTGAGAATTTCGAAGTGCGTTCTGAACTCGACAGCCTGCTGGACATAACCACTGAGAAATATCTTGTTTAACATGTTTTAGACATGTGGTATAAGCTGTGCAGAGCATAAAGGTGGATTGTTATTGCTCAGTGTCCTGCTTGTACAGTCTGTCTTACTTTTCTGTCTTTTCCTTATCAGCAGCAGTGTGTCTACAAAGCTCCTCTGTTAGGTTGCCACATAGTGTGTGGTGTGATATGGGGAGAGTGTATCAACCGCACATCACATCAGTGCGAGTGTCACTTTCACCCCTGAACTACATGCTGTCACAGTAATAGACGGGCATTTTGATTTCGACTGTGACTGTCTGCTGTGGGAGTTGCTCAGCTCACTTAAAAAAAAAAAATCCAAAAGTAGTTGTTTTGGAGAATGTCCTGATGGCATTAATATCTGTATATTAATATATTATTATCTTACATTTCTGCTTTTCTAATATATTTGAGACATTGTTCTGTGTTTCAGGCATTTACACTATTTCCAAATCCAGAAGTGAGATTTCTCTCTTGGAGGCTGTGTTACACATTGCCACTATGAGCTGTGGTCACACATTCTCATGTTCAAAAATTTTGTGACACTTCCACCAGAGTCGAGCCAGAGTCACCAATGCTGGTGATTGCTGCCACTGTAATAAGCCCCGATTGTATCACTGCTCCCTCGGCCACTGTTGTGTTTATGTCTGACTCTTCACCATCGTGACTGGTGTCACCGTGACAGAATGCTGCCAGTGCCTGAAAAAGGCTTTTAACAGACTAATTAGTGTCATCTGAAGGTGACAATAATACTAAAAGACGACTGTGTCAGCAATGATGAGCTTGCCTTTTCTCAGCACCCTAAGTACATTGAAAACTCTAAAAGTGCGGTGCAGTTTTAAAGGCAAGAGTTTTCTTATTTTAGAACATAGCAGCACACAGCTTTACTGGTACAGGGCCAACTTTAAAAAACCTGACAGCTGACAGAGTTATATTACATCATGACATCAGGTAATTGTGAAGTCGTTTTTTTTACATCCTGTTTACCACTATAATCACAGCTGGTTCAATTATGGATGAGCTCCTTTCATGGTTGATAAAAGCCTCTAAAATCCACAAACCTGGCTTTTATCTACCCCGTGAAAGGGCACAAGTAGCTGTTTTTCCCAGGTTAAGTGAATTTGTAGTAGTCCGTGTGTATTTATTAGCCTCTCTTTTGACTGTTACTGATGAAAACCGGATGCCTGGATCAACATGCAAATTTTTCGCTGCAGCACTGCATGTGCTCAACTAGAGTGTGCACAAAATACCAAGAGATGATAATTGATTTGCAAAAGGCAACAGGTAAATGATGTTATCGCGTTTTTTGAACCAGTGGAAGAATTACTTAGATTTAGCAAAGCTAAACCAGACCAGAATCCAGGTCTGTTCAAAGAATTCAATTGAATAAGTTTCAGTTCACAGTAACAACATCCAGAGTGCACATTACCCTTTTTTGAGACAGCTGGCACTGCTGTTGAGAAATCAGCTTTGTTCTTTAGGCGGAAATGTTTGAAATGGCTAACACCAAAAACTTAGGAGGCTAACATAATGTAACTGTAGCATTAGCAGGCTACTCTGTAACACGCGCTAACATTTAAGTCTACCTTTTGAAACAACTTTTTAAGAAAGGAGTTTGGATAGTACTGACTACTATTAGGTAATAATACTATATTTCTGGTATTGTGCCATTCCAATAACAGATCCATTTTACAAGTTTAAATAAGGCCGTACTGTGTGCTGCACATAATACAATGAAAGCCAAAATAAATGTTCTCTATGCAACTTTTTTCTGTGCAGCCTCCTACAGTTTTGAGTGTGCAATGATGTTAACATGCTAAAAGCATGAGGACAGTCTGAAGAATAATCTTCACAAAGGCACCTGTACAGAGTCAGCTTCCATCACCAGGGATCACTCACAGCTCTGCTCCCAGTCTTATCACGCTGCACAGTCTATAAATCTGCTTTTGTACTCACTCATGCTTTGCCGTCTTCTTTAAACACTCACTCACACACACGCGCACGCACACACGCACGCACACACACACGCGCACACACACACACACACACAGTTTGAAGATAAGGTAGCAGCAAGTGAGAAAATGAACAAGGGCTTTTGTTCCAAGGATCCAAATAATCACGAGCATTCAGTCAGGTAACTTGTGTGTTCCTTCACAGCTCACCACATCTGGCGGTAGTTTCACTGTTGACTTTGTCGATCGAGTCTTATCAAGGCTCTCATTCCTGGGAAATGTTCCTGTCCATGGATCATTGATAGTAAAGTGTGAGAACGACTAGGTGGAAGGGATACAATGTTACCAGTCTGGATTACAATACACTAATCAGTCATATGAATGTGTGTGAACCAATTGTTTTTATTTTGGAAAAACAGATTGCTAAACTGTTTTCCAACCTTCCCGTCAGGGAATTGGTAACCTGTGTAGCGTCGGGTAATTCAGCTGTGTGTGTGTGTGTGTGTGTGTGTGTGTGTGTGTGTGTGCGCGCTTTTTAAAATGGTGTAATAAGAGGCAGGCTGTCCCAAATCTGGTAAGATCATTGCAGCTGGCATTACGACAGCTTGTATGGGAAGCTCATCAAACCAGTCGGGGGATGAGAGCACAGTTTTCCGGTCTTTGCTCTCATGCTTCCATTCTTTCATTCCATCTGCCTTCATACACCCGTCTTCTCAGCTCATCATCCTCTATTCACTCAACTAAAGAACTAACCAGCAAAACACAGTAAAGCTATCTGCTAGAGGACTAGTATCCGGTGTTAGCAAAGTGGAAATCTTTGTAATCATTTCTATAAAAGCAGATAAAACATGACCTTTACCTCAAATTATGACTTAAAAGTGATCAAAACAGAAAAAACCCTAGGGTCACATGTCTTAACCACATAAGTGTGGATTATCTTCATTGTGTTAATATGTATGCATGATTTTTAACCAGGGCAAGCGCAGACGCTGTGTGTCAACAGAAGAGGTCCCAAAATAGCACGATATAGTCTGTGGTCTGTCATACAGCAGCAGCAGTCTGATATCAACTCACACTGAAGTGCAGTGGATGCCTGTGCAAGTGTGCATATCGTGGGTAGCATGTGTGTGTGCATGCCTGCTGGGATTATAAATTTCACTGTGGTTTATGTACGATATCCCCGTGTCTAATGTGCTATGTCCATCAGCCTCACTCTGAAGCATAAGTCTCCTGGACCAGACAGTGAATGCACAACACTTTTCAAATAAGCTGTGTGCAAATTTATCAATAAAATAATCATAATAAACAGGATTAGCTGTCATTACTGCCCTCGTGGCTGTTTAACTTGAGTGACACTGTGATTAATCTAGACTCAGGAAATAACACCACTGCTGAGCGCACTTCCTGTAATGCAATGACTGTTTTGTGAAGACATTGTTGGCGTTTCTTCTAAATCAGCTGACCTACCCTCAGTTTTGTAAAAAGAGCTCTGTTCTGCAGAGTGGGGATGCATCGTATAACCACCAAACATGTGAGACTATAAATGAAGCAAAGTGCTAAGAAACATTTATACAAGTGCTTCTAATAATTTATGACAGTTCTGCTTAATTAATCACAGATTTTAAACAATGGCCTCCTTGATTTAGCTAGCATATCACATTTACAAATAAAGGCAGAGAACACCACACTTCTGTCTGGCATGTTGGGCTGCCGTGGTGTGTGTGAAGACCTCCTCAGCCATGTATCTCTGGCGGCTCGAAGGCTGCACAATGGCTGATGTGTCTGGTTATGAGTGTCTCACTAGTGTGGAGAGAGATGGTCTTTGTTGTCTTCATCAACGCTCATTTTTGTGTCTGTGACCACTGCCTGATTTCAGACTGCCTCCGCATAGCTGGAGAGATGAGTTGCGAGCCCCCCGCCTTATGTCTCTCTTGCAGGGCAGGAAGGAAAAAATTGCAGTTCTGCTTGGAGGGTTTCCCTCACAGGGGAGAGTGTGCGTCTGTGGTGGTGTTACCATTTAATGGGGAGAAACCTGAACGAGTTTTAAATACTCACTTTTGAATTTCAAAGAGTGCGAGCGAAGCCGGGGCTCCCCACCTTTGAGGAACATTTGAGTCATTTAACAATGCTACTTCTTTGATGTGCATGAAAATATTTTTCACTGTCATGTCATTTATTTATTTCTGTATTTAGACACAGTCATAAACAGGAAGTCATGAATGAAATTATGTACAGCAATCCCATCATTGTACCAACACATTTGACAGACTTATAGCAGTACAGCTAATCGTTAACTTGTTTTTTCTCAAAGTTGTGATAGTTATGGTATTAATGGAAAACTCTTGACACTTTTAGAGTACATCTGGGTCAGCTCCTTAAAAATACCCCCATAGAAGGGGAGTGGACATTCCTCGACGGAGTGGGTTTGCCTCAACCATTAGACGTGGGTGGTTATGGTAAGAGGTGGTGCTGGGACGACCTCAGTGAGTCCAGCCAACGCCTAGTCATGTTTTTGAGTGATTCCTTCCTCAAAAAAAAAGAGACATTAAGTCATTTAAAAAACAAACAAACCAAAAAAAAAACAAAACGCCAAAACGCTGCCATGGTGGCAGGTCATTTATTTAGAACGGTAACATTATATTGTGTTGTCAAGATGAAAACTGAAATGTTAGGATGCTTACTGAGTAGCATGCTAATGTTACAGTTACAGTTACATTATGTTTGTATAAAGGTTTAATGTTAGGCCAAGGTACAAAAGTGATTTCACAGCAGCAGCTGTGCCAGCCTTCTCAAACAAAATGATAACATAAGCAGGATAACGCTTTAGTGTTTTCACTGTGAAATTACTCAATTTGAATTCTTTGAATGGAACCTCTATGTTGATCCTTGCTTCATTTAATTGGAAGAATTGCCTCCCATGGTCCAAAAAAAACACAGTCACATTGTTTTGCAAACCGGTTATTCCTCGGTCACCCCCATCCCCTCACATACAAAGTATTTCTGACTCTCTCATCAATGACTCAGAGGAGAGTTATGAGTGCATATGCTGCCTGGAGCGGCGGTCCCCAACCTTTTTTGTGCCTCAGCTTAATGTCAGGCAATATTTTCACAGACCGGCCTTTAAGGTGTCGCAGATAAATACAACAAAATAAAATGATACAACCAAGACAAAGACTGTGGTATTTTGTAAATATAATAATAAATGCGAATTCACTGTGAAATTGTCTACCCTTATTCACCGCGTCCTCCTGAAATGCGCCAACAACATTGAGAGTAACATCCTCCTCTCTGCCCCATAATGCTCTCTGGATGCTATGGTAACGTGTGAATATTTCTTTCAAAATAAGACACACAACTACAACACAGGAAAAGACTGAGGGGAAACAGAGTTAACGATAAAAAAACGTGAAAACCATAAATTTCGCACCCGAGCCTCAACTCTCGCGGCCCGGAACCAAACGACTCACGGACCGGTACCGATCCATGGCCCGGGGGTTGGGGACCGCTGACCTAGAGTACCAGTACCATATCTGGGGATATGACTGGGGTTTGGGGGAAACTGAGAATTAGACATGTTTCTCCTTTACCTGGCAAGATTTTAGAACATTTATTTTCAGTCTATACAAAAGTTCTCATTTCACTGAGAAAACTGTTACTACTCTTTACTCTTGTAATATGAAGATGTTGCACATGCACGATAGATGACAACACAGATTGGTTTATAAGTGGATGGTCTGGCTTAGCATTGGCATTTATTTAGAAAGTGTTGTGGATATGAAGTGCCTTTCTGGTCTTAAAACTCTGCTCTTGTCTCTTGCAGCCCTGCAGTGTGTGGATGATAAGGCACCTTGTGTAAACAACGCTACATGCCTGAAATTCAGCAATGGCACTGAATACTGCAGGTAAGATCCACTGGCCGGGCCTGCAACCAAACACAGCTACACCTTTAGTTTAAGTCATGCTGCACACACTTTAACAACACTCAACAAAAAGTGTGAGCACAGCAGTAGACATGCTTCATAAGGGGGGACTGTTGGATGTGAAAGCCAAGGCAGGAAAAAAGGGGGTTTTAGATCAACCCCAGCCTATTCATGGGACCATGAGGTTTTGCTCAGACATGACTGGGGGAATAAAAGACCGCTCTGTCTGACAAAGTACTGGGAACAATACCAACACACACATTTCCACCTCCAAGATTTTATTTCTGGGACATTTCAGGGGTTTTGTTACTCTCTCTTGTGTTTCTGTAGAATTGATCGCTCCAGGCTCTGCCAACACATTTTACTGCGCACCTTTCTTTTTTTTTGTTTTTTGATTTGAGTGGGATGTCAAGGTTGGTAACATTTTTATTACAGGAGAATAACGAGGACAAAAAAATTAAACTGAAGCTTGAAACGACCTGTGAATGAGTCTCCTCGTAGCCGTGGTGTAATCAGACCAGAGAAAGGCCCACAGCGTAAAGGAGTCCAATGGGCTGCTTGATCTAAGCCTTCCACTTTCTGACAGCGTAGGGTAGTTTGTAATTAAGACTGTGTAGTCTTTTTAATTGCATTGCCACTCCCAAGCCAAATTCCAAACACACATGCACATTCGCTGGTTCTTGAAACTGATCATATTTCATTAAATGTGATGAGAATCCTGCTGTGCGTCTGTTCCCAGAGTTTGTGGAATTTAAACACTGCTACTTGTGCAAGTAGGGACAACAACAAAAGCAACATTCCTTAATGTGTTTGACCTTTTTTTCCTGTCTGCTTGAAGGACAGATACAGATTATTGCACAGGTGCCAATCTCTGTGTACACTAGTTTGTTAGTGCTTTGTGTTAATGAGAAAAGAGACGCATGCAGAGGGGATGTGAGGAGATATTGCTACATCGAAATAGTATCTAATATCTAAAGGCAGGCTGTTTTTAGTTTTACAGATATTTCTCAGATGGAGGAAGAACATCTAGATAGTGGTGGTCAGTGGATTTTCACAAACTAGGCTTAGAAAACAAAACCAACCAACTTCAGAACTGTCGTCAATATGCACAGAAGTTAATACGGCTTCATTTAATTTGTCCTTTCTGCTGCTTTTCATTGGCATGTGTATCTTAAATCATTTGCAGCCTTTTAAGGCTTGACCACATCCTTTTAGGTTTTATTTTTATGATACTGTTTATTACTTTACTGCTATTTAACTGTGGTTGCAGGTTATAATATTTGCATTTTTACGTTTCTTCTACAACCCGACTAATATTGGACATTTTTGAGAAGCCTGGCTTTATTCACCATTCCTCCTCAGCTAAGTTTCTCCTTTCCTGACCACAGAGTTGGTATTTTTTCCTCTGATTTAAGTGATCCTGACAATAAGATTAAACTGTAGAGAGGAACATTGCCCTGTAGAGACAAAGAGAGAAGTCTCTCAGTTTAGAAAGTCAGCTGACAGAGAACAGGCCTACTGATTAGGTAGTCAGACAGTTTTTCTGCTGTCTGAAGCCAAACATGAACAACACGCACACTTATGTGCACATAAAGGCACACACTTTCCTCTGTCCAGGCTTTCTGGTCGCAACTGCGTTGTATTGTCAGTCAAAAGGCTCATTGTGCAAAAAATCTAATTATGTCCCTATTAGTCTCCTCAGTGTATTAAAGGCAGCCGGTTGTAAGTAAACAGTCACTCTGGCTATTTGGCTTGGACCTGCTTAATTATGTCACATGGATCATGACCGAGGTCAACAGATAATTAATATGACAGACTCATGCTGGGTGCTGCTGAAGGACTTGAAATATTTGTTTTTGTTTCTTCACAGCATGAAAACATTTTTGGAATATGCATTTCCCGTAGTTTCACAAGCAGCATGGACGAGTAGTGGATGGATGTGTGAGTGTGTGGCTCATGAAAAACTCGATCATTTCCTTTCAGCTGTTCTTTTAAGTTCATGCTCTGTGTTAGCTGTGATATTGTAAAATTTCTTATCTGGTTAGTTTCTACAGAAGAGACATAAAGAGTAGCTGTGAACCTGTCTTTAATCGTCATAACTTTATTACTGCTGCGGTAGTACATATAGAGACATTACAAGAGAGAAACACTCAAACAATCCTGAATAGAAATCTGTGGGTGAGTTCCTTAAAGGCAAAGAGGACATTTGGCCTGCACTTGCTCCCAAAGAGCCAATTATCAGCAGAATCCTGATACAAATGACTCAGTCCTGTCTTTGCATGCATACAGTAGAGGTTCAAAAGAGTTTCAGTATTGTAGAAGCAGCCATATCTGTTCATTGTTGTAGTAAAGATGTAGGTAATTATGTGTTATAGTTTTATTTCCCTCACTGTATCCATATCGCGAACCAACTCTACATTTCCTACATCATGATTATAACGTTGTGGACACATTATGTGCAAGTCCTTGGTGGTTTTCATCATGTTATTTATTTATTTCCCATACACTATGGCTTAAAAATACTTCTCTGAATACATGTCCAGAGGTTGTTACGGGAGACTGGCTTCTAGACGTACTTTGGTAAAACACCAAACTTTGAAAAACCCTTCTGTTTAAACTGGGCAAACGAAGCACTCGACTGTTTCTGAAAGGGTCTCATGGTTAACCGTTTTTACTGCAAAAGGAGAGAAACTATAAACTTCATTCAGTGTTGGAAAGGTTACTTTCCATGTATTACTTTGATGTATTCCACTACAGATTACAGAATACATTCCCCAAAATGTAACGCATTCCGTTACGTTACTCAATGAGAGTAACGTATTCTGAATACTTTGGATTACTTAATATATTAATATGCTTTTTACAACTACATGAATGTACTATTGCTCTGTGATTTATTACTATTACTGAAGGTTACTCGCCATACCAATACCAACTAGATTTTAAAATTTTACTATAAAATGAGTTACAGTAAGGTGGATATTAGGTAAAGCTGCACTTTTTGCCGCGATCTCGTATAGAAAACTATTCCGCGCAAAAACTAGCTTTACTTTGTTGTCTGGGTCAACTTTGCTAGCGAGAGACAGAGAGAGGCGGAACTTATTGTTTCAGAGGAAAACACGAACACAGTGTACAGTCGAGTCTTAATAGCTTACTTACAACTGGGCTCGTCAGGCACTCTTTTTGGCTGCAGTGGCTATTATTATGTTTACATGCTTCCATCTCGCGTTTCTGGTCGGTGACAACTCGTACTTTTTGACTCGCATTTTTCTCCCTCCCTCGCCATACATAATGGGTATGGCAGTCCATTCTTCCTGCAGCACGGACTACACTGCCCATGAGGCTACACTCTTTAGGGCTTTGCCTGTAACACTCTGCCTATTGCCTTCATATTAAATACGTTTTTGAATTATAATTTTTAAAAATATTTCTTCACGTCATTATGCGGGCCACAAGTAGGGGTGACATGGGCCTCTTAATGCGTGTTTTGTTTGGGTTTCCACCAGCGTGGAATTACCCAAACAAAAAAGAAAAAGACCACCGTGTAATCCATTCATTTCAATAAAGTAACTATATTCTGAATATCACCTTTTTAAACGGTAACTGTAACGGAATACAGTTACTCATATTTTGAATTTTAAATACGTAACGCCAGTATTCCGTTACTCCTTAACACTGACTTCACCTTATTTGAAAGAGTGAATGTGCATAGAGTGAAACGGTAATACTCAAACCTCCACACCTCCTCTCTGCACGTGCAGTACTTTTTCAGCTTGCTTCATTTCTGCTGAGATCCTGCACATCCTCGTAATTCTGGAAAGTGTAGAACTGCTGCAGTCATGGAAATTCCTTCTGTCCAATATTTTTTGCTTTAAAGAAAAAAAAAAGTGGAGAAAAAATAAAAGAAAGAAAACTACAGTTTTCTTTTTGCTGTACTATAGGAAGTACAGTTTAAAATAATGGTAGTTGCTGAACGCAACATCTGAAAAGTCTTAGGATTTAAAAAAAATTTTTTTTTACCCCCTCTCTCTTTGGATCATGAGTTTTGAACGTGCACATGGTTGTGAGAGTAAGTCAAAGTGGATGGGAGAGGCCCGTTGGCTGGCATGTAGGGCAGGGTGCAAAAAAGCACAGAAGCTGTCTAACCGGTGACACTACAAGCCATCAGCTTGGGCGTGAAAGTCATGAGTAATTCTCTGTGCAGATTTGTGCATGCCAGTGTGCCTGGATAGGCATTTGTAAATGGATGTTACCTGTCAGTATATTTGGTAACAGAACAGAAACCTTGGTCATGTTTGTGGGCCTCAGCGGAGTCATGAGGGTCACATGCCGTCTGACTCACACTCTAGTTATTACCTGAGAGGTTCAAGCAAGATCGAGACTACACAGATCATCGTTATTATGGTATTTTACATCCGCAACACAATCCGTGTCTTCCGCTGGGTCATGCTGCAAACTGATGAACTCTCCCTCCTTTTTAGTCTCTTTTTTTCTCTCTGTTTTTTTCTCCCCCCTTTACATTTTAAACCTTTTCTTAAAGGTGAGGGCAGCGTTACTGTGTTGTGTAGACCTGCTGCCTTTTTGATCTGACAGGTAGAATTAGCCCGCGGGGCAGACGGAGGAAGCGAGAGGGCCAAAACAAAAGAGGATGTCTCTTTTCAGGTAATTTGAGAAGTAGTACCTCGGAGCACAACTCCTTACTAATGATGAGAGAGGGGGGGAAGGGAAGAGTGAAGAGGGGAGTGTAATTTCCCTCTTGCTATGCCTCCTTCATCAAACTGTCACTCATTTATCCCAAGTCCCTCCCACTACTTCAGGGATTTACTAGATGACATTTGGCCTCTTAATCTTTCCATGGCATCAGTGCTGAATATTTTTTTTAGACTATTTTCCAGGATCGTTATTGTTGAGCTCTTCACCCACTGGCTTTATTTAGTAATTCCTGCATCATCTCCCATTTGTGTCTGTGGGCTTGGAGAGCTTTATTAAGGTTTGCTACCTCACATGAACTTTTTTTTTGGGGGGTGAGTACATATCACAGAAAATACAGACAAAGAGAAAATGTGGGAAAGAAGTAATGTTTTAAAACCACTCGGTCCTTCCTGATTCACCCTTACACTCCTCCAAACCACGCTCCTCGATCAGGCGCACACAGATTTTAACTGCGTTAGGCATATGATCCAAACTAAAATCAACAAACCCTCAAGCTGGAGATTGGAACCCACAGCAGTGATTTCCCACTCTTGCTCTCCCAAGACTTATCTCCTTCCCACAGCCGAGCTAACAACACTGTAGATGTGGTTGAGACTGGAGCCATAGTGATAAGAGTTTCTTTGTGTGTGTGTGTGCTTGTACATGTACTCTGTCTGTGTGTCTCAGAAAAGTCTAGGGCACCTTAAGCCCCGGGCAAGTTCACATGCTGGCACCCATGGAAAGGTCTGAAGTTTAGATTTAATATTTGATAGTCAAGATGAAGCTCAGCGCAGCCCTTGAGTGTGTGCTTAGAGGCCCAAAAATGTCACAAGACGTGCTTCAACAAAGCATTGTTTTAACTTATCACAGAGTATGAACCACTGTCATCACATTTTCCTTTATTTCGTCTGGTGTGTGAGCAAGTTGGGGGGGGGGGGGGGGGTAGATAATCAGATTATGATGTGGGCTTTAAAAAGCTGATAGTCCCATGATTTGGGAAGCTGAAATCAAATCAAGAAAGTGTGCAGTCAGTGTGATCAGTGTAAAATATAAACTGCTGCTGCTTGCAAACCGTAAGGAGGTTCAAACCTCTCACTCAGAAAGAGGAAGACTTACAAAGCAGAGGGGAATGTAGCAACCAGACCATAAACCCACATACAGTAGGGTGACAAGTGGCCCTCTGTCGCACATTCATGCAACACCGTGAGGTCAAAACTACCTCAGTTTTGTCATAAGGTTACACGTTGTCCATACGCGCAATATGATGAAAAGGATCTAGCCGGCGTGACTTTCCTCACTTGGTTATTGCGGAAACAAACAGCAGTCAGCAAAGAAAAGCAGCCATTATCATCCGGCGAAATTCAGTCTGACTTTGCTTTTAGTTCAGCGGTCATAAATCACTGACAGACGTTAGTGAAATCCTCTGACTTTTTTATTCCCGGCCTGTGTCCCAGTGGGAAGTTTGAAGCAGATTTCTGAAATTAAGAAATCACAAATACTGTGCTTTTGTTAGTGTTACAGAAGCAATTAAGGGATGACTTCATCTGGAAAATGTACTGGGTTTTTCCTGTGTACAAAAAATCCCCCCCCCCAAAGAGGTTTGGCTTTACCCCAAAGGAAAATCACCAGGATTGTGATAAAATATTTTTAACCAGTTTGGGGTTTTTTTATGGTTTTTTTTAGGTGAGGTTTCATTTACTTGAGTAAATGTTTGGTTTTTATTTATTATTAAATGACAATAAAATGAAATAATTTGTGTTAAGTAGGGTTGCACAGACTCATTCCCTCAGCTTTAACCTGAAGTTACTTTTCCCCTGCTCATTTCTAAACGGACTGTGTGCAGCGTAGATCTAAATATGGACCTTTTTCAGGCCGGCAGAGCTATTGGCGGAGAATACACTTTAAACGACCGCAGAATCAGGATAATGACAGAACAACATAGAGAGATCGGTAAAAGGAGCACTCGGAGACAGAGGGAGTCCTGTTCTGTGTACCGCGGCTGCTCAGATGAGCCTTTTTGGACATGTTTCTAAACACAGCCTGCGATTTTTACCACATGACTCCACCCTGCACCGCACTCCTTTGCTCAGTCCTCGTCTATGTTTTTTGGTCTGGCTGCATGGCCTCCTTCTCCTTCTAGCTCTCTCATTACCTTTGTGTCTTTTACTTCCACCTCGGTGCAGCCTCTTCGTTTAATCCTGCTTCCTCTTTTTAACTTTTACATCTGCCTCACCCCCTCCCCACCCCCGCCCGTGTGGCAAAGACAATTTTGGAGCTATTCATGGTTTCTACTCCCCTCATATTTCAACCTTAATATCTATCTTTAAGCGCATTTTAATTTCCCCTTCAACAACAGGCTCTCTGCTATGTGCAGAGGTTTCTGCTGGAAAGACCTGTCCACACACTGCATTTGCAGAGTGCCAGTGGAAACAAAGTCCTAACAAGACTCATTATCATTCAGTTAGAGGGCAAATGGCCCCTCTAGCATATGTGCTGGAAGCTCACTCAGTATACTACTCATTATACTCCTGGCTGTGTCTGTAGAAGAGCTGTAGAGGCTTCCAGCACAACTTCACCTACTTCCAAGGTACACAGAGCTCCAGCAGCGCTTGCAGCGTATAGAACAACTATAATGTTGAACCGATGAGTTTCGGCTTGCAACCTTCGTCAAGGTCGTGAATAAAGTTTAAATAAAAACCGTTTGCTGTGCTCTAATCACCAGCAGAGTTCATCGGTTCAGTTTTTACTGTATTGTGATGCATGTTGATACAGGAAAACTGTGATAATGTTATCAGATACACTGGCAAGCTTGGACTGTAGTTTCAGCATTTGGATTTACCTTCTTTCAAAACTGTGATAAAGTTGCAGCTCTAGTCTGAATGTCTGATCTGTGTGCCACAAACACCCTCTGTAAGCGTCTGCATAGCTAGCTTGTCTTTTTTTTAATCCCTCAGAAATCTTGCAGCACAGCTTCTTTTGTGAGCTGAGGTATTTTTGCACAGCAGCAGCAGTGAGATCAGTAACATGTTCTGTACTTTACTTGTGACATCCATGCGTGCACACACACGAATAAAGTGCAGTGAATAGGCCACCTATACTCTGCCAAAGCAGGGAGTGATCCAGGGATTGAAATGTGAGCTGGTTTATGTGCTCCATTTTTCTCTCTCACACAGCTTCTCTGCGATGGCCGCGGGGGGAGACCATGATGGAGTTATTAAGTGTAGCTGGGACTAGAATAGTGTCTGGAAGAAGAGGAGGCGGTGGGGTTGTATACTTGAAGGTGGAGAGGTAGGAGAAGGGGAATTACCACAAAAGAAAATAGAATTAGAGCGTGGGCGATTTCAGGACACAGGGATTAGGAGCGAAGGAGGTGGGGGATATTACGTGAGTTTGTGAGAAACAGTCCAGCCTTCATTGCTCACTGAAGTCCTCACGGCTACGGAGGTCAGCGTGAGGTAGAGGAGGAGGAGGAAGAATACGAAGAGGAGTGGAGGGAGCAAGAGCGAGCACAGGATGGGGGTGCTAATGTGAACCAGCTGTGGAAACCTGACACCTCGAGAGTGGGTTAGAAATGAGATCTGGAGGAGTGAGAAAGGCAGGGAAAGAAGGGCTGCAGGAAACTCGGAGAAGTAGGGGAAAGCTGGAGAAAACAGGAGGGACGGAGGCCTTGTGGAGCAAAACAAAGAATCCATTAATGAGCTGCTGCTGTGTTGTTCATGAAAGCAGAGCTCGCCGTGTTAGTAAAGGTGTCCTAATCCCTAACTATGTTCTGTTGTGCGTATGGAAATTTGTCAAAGGCTCACACTGCGGTCTGTGTTTTTAGGGACAGACCCGTTTGTCAGCGCGTTGTTATCTTTTTCTCAGCGAGGCACCACTCCCTGTCAATAATGGGAATCATGCACAGCCTTGTCTGTTTGCCTCAGGCTCAAGTGAAACAGCCAGGGGCTAATAGTGAGCACTCTATGTGGCAGTGAAACCTGAAGGACAGGGTAACGTTTCCTGACGCTATAGCATTTGGTTCTATCAACACTGGTTAGATAGCACCAGTTGAATTTAATAGAACTCACCATGTGTCATCCCTGTTTAGGGATTTTCACAAAAAAGGCAAATCACTTGGGTGGGGGTTAAAAATTTTTCAAACAAATATTGCTTGTGTACTGAAGTAAGAGCCATTTGAAACCTCCACCAATGATGCTGAAGTATGTGGTGCATGATGTCATATTTAAGCCTGTACGCCATCTACACACAACCCTATTTGAGTTTGGAGTGGAAGTTGTAGACCAGCCTTTTGGCCAGAGCTTTAAACCTGGCAGGGCTGGGAATTACATAGCACTCGATAACTTTGGTATCTCAATATAGAAGCTGTGTGATTCTGGATAAATGAAAGAAAAGCATAAAAAACAGGAAATATTGTTTAATCACTAGTTGTGAGTGTGGTATCACATTTCAATCACTTGACTTTTTCAACCATCTAAAACCATTTTGATTAGCTCCATGATGACAAGTCATGAAGTAGTCATGATTGGCATGTTAATCTGCATACTTAGTAAAAATATTCATATTTGGCACATATGTAGTGATGACACGTCACCAAAGACGGTGGTACAATTTTTATTGGCAAATTCACATAATTTTAAAATAAGCTGTTTCCACCATCAGTGTATAAAACAAACCCGTGGTTAACAAAGTTGTTTAAATAAAGCTCAAACTGGGCTACGATTACATTAAAGGAGAAGTGTTGGATTTCCCTGGACCTCATATCACCCCCAAGTTTTAACAGTAAAGATGTGTAAAAAGTTCAGAGTGAAACATAAACCTGGCATTAATCTGGACACGCTTTTCTTTGTGTGACAGCCCGCTAACGTGATGTATGTCCGAGGGCAGACGGCCGTGTCATTACTTTGGGAGAGGTGGGCGGAGAGGTTGTCTGGGAGAAGAAAGAGCGGTCCTAATTCCCAGGACGACCGCTATGTTGTGATATCGCGAGCAGGCCGCGGGGAGGGACGTCTCTTTGTTTGTGTGTTTTTGTGTGTGTTGTTTGAAGGCATGTGTTTTGGAGCGTGTAGGGGTCGCGGTACAAACACACTGATACTGCAGCAGAGACGGAGAGGGTGGCCATGCCTAATTTGTCTACTACTACGCTAATCTATTATCTCATCTGCCCAATTAATAAAACATAAAAAAAACGGAGTGTGTGCAAACAAAAGACAAAAGGGGAATTTGTTCATCTCTCTCTTTCGGTAATAGCCGTATGATACTTACAGCTTTATTCTGACGCTGTTGTTCAGCAAATCACCTGAAAGTTTGTCTCAAATCGAGTGAAAGTTTTATGTTTTGGGCTCATGAGTGCACAGGTATTTTTGTAATGAAGGTACAGGGTGATTATTAGCACTAGGTGGCTCATTGATGTGTTTTTAATAATTCTGGTGGACAGTTCAGGTGTTTGTATTATGTGTAGTTTGGGATTAGTTCAGTTAAAAAAAAAAAAAAGCGTTTTGCTTGATATGTTCAATTTAGTATATTTTTAAAATCTGTGTACACAGCGCACTTATTGTGCGCTGCATTTGTGAACCGTTTAGTGTTTGAGTGGGAACATTTTTTTCAGATGTTGTTTGTCATCTTTGGATGATTCACATGTTATACCAGCCAGAAGTTTCACAGATGCGATTGATCTGTGAGACTTTGTGTGGCATGATTCATGACTCTCCTGTTTTCCCATGCTCTCACAGCCTAATATCTTCAAGCTGCCTTGGGGTGGAGCGGCCAGCAATAAATAAGTCAGACTGTGATACTAAAGTGCAAGTAATTCCCCTCTACACTGTCTCATCCGATCTTTATGTGGGTCACAACACAAATCTGTAGTTCTTCCATTTATATATCATCCTTTAAGTTGAAATTGTCGAGGATGTTTAAGTCTTTCTCTTTTTAAAAAAAAAAACTTTAGTAACACGTTTCTGCATGTGTGGTGTTGGATACTCGGTGGTGTATCTCTGCTGTCCTTTTTGTGTTACCTGAGCCCCTCTGGGGAGGCAGGATTAGAGGCCTCAGTAAGAGGCAGCGGGTTGCTCTGTTCCCCTCAGTCCCCAGGTGGTGTGTCTGTCACACGCAAGACGATGACATGAAAAATAGCATACACAGGAAATTGTCTGACTTTATTTTTCTTCTCAGCAACAGAATAACACTTATGATCAAGTACTGTCACACATGGAGAAGTGCTAAGTGAAAGTGGGTGGGACTGAAAAAAACAGAGGAATAGAAAGTGACGAAGGGAACATTGTCTTTGATAACATGCCTAGCTGACTTATTGCGTAATACTGTAATTTTTTCTCCTCGCTGCTCGGCATGCAGCTGAATCACTTTACTGAAAAAAGGAGAAAACATGAAATCGAAAGAAAGGGGTGGTGAAGAAGAGAGGAAAAAACACACACACACATTTTGCAGACCAAATGTGGTGGTAACTTAAATAAGTCAAGCATTCTTGCCCATACTGTTGCCTGTTTGTCTGTTATGTATCGTTTATCCCTTTGTCCAGGTTATTGCTAGCGCTTTCCACTTGTTGTTTTCAGTTTCTGCCATGCTGCAGTCAACAACTTCCAGATAACTCCACCTCACATCCTTCTGCTTCTGAACTTCTCCTTTGTCATGAATGACCCCAGTTTAACCCTTTGACCAAACCCAGCTTCTGCCTTTTTTCTGAGCGGGGTTTATGGGGAAACAGCTCTGGGGCTAGAGCACTTCCTTTAGTTATCTTAGAGTTAGTCCGTCAAGACACAAACAAACCCCATTCAAAATGGCTTTACATGTCTCCTGGGTTAAAGGCATTAAACATGCACGGTGCATACTAAGTGTTAAAAGTCTGAAGCATCTAAAAAGCTATTTTCTCTTTATGTACAGCCACACATTTTGCTAATACTCCTACTAAGGGATGTGGTTTCCCGCATGCTGTTATGTAGATCATTATACAGAAATGGAAAGACAGTGTATTAGACAGTAGTGTTTACTTGTGCTGGTTTATTTGTTTCTTTGTTGTGTGTGTGTGTGTGTGTGTGTGTGTGTGTGTGTGTGTGTGTGTGTGTGTGTGTGTGTGTGTGTGTGTGCTACATGACTCCTATACAGCTGTTACCCTCAGCGCTCTATCAGTACTCTCAGTAGTAGTCGTCTGATGTGGTGGATTACATCCACCTGAGTGAAACTCGCCCTTTTGTTTTGTTTGTTTGCGCTGTCAGGCTCACATGCTTGTTTGTCTTCTTGTTAAGCTCATCTTTTTGTTGTATTGTCTGTTTGAAGGGCGATAAGCTTTCAGTTTTGAGTGTTTAACCTCTTCCATCACTGATTTGTGTTTTGATGTGTGTCCAGGTGTGCTCCCGGCTTTCTGGGGGAGTACTGCCAGCACAGGGATCCCTGTAAACCCGGCTTCTGCCAGAATGGCGGGAATTGCACTGTGACCATGTCACTTGGTGTGCCTGTACCGGGTAGTGCCACCTGCTCCTGCCCTCTTGGTTTTACTGGACAGCACTGCCAAACTACCCAGAACTCCACGTGTTACCCACACAACCCCTGTGAGAACCAAGGTCGCTGTACGCTGCTGTCGCTTGACAAGTACGAGTGTGAGTGCCCGGTAGGATGGGCAGGTAAGCTCCCATTTGATCGTCTCTGCTCTTTCAAGAGCCTGATGCATTTTTTTTAAACATCCCGTATGACTGTTATAACCAGTTATAACTTTTGGGTCTTTGAAAGATATTAATAATCTCTAATCACGTCACCACCCTCTGAGAGTCATGAGTGTCATAGCTCCGCTGTGCTGAATAGGAAGTGAGATCCAAAGAGCTAAATGTTTGTTGTTCATCCATGCTGCATTCATGAACATCCAACATCATGCTTCGTTTCAAGCAAAACAACAGATTTATTACACATTTCCACTTCAAAGCTTCCTTAATTATATTCATTATCTTGGCTCACACAAATACAGATGTGTTATTATTTTTTTATTATACATTCCACCTGTCACACTTTGCTGTGACATATATGATTAGATCTAACTCTCAATTCCTTTTTTCTTTTTACTCCAGAATAGAGCTGGGCGATATAAGATTTTTTCATATCACGATATGTTTTTTTCATTTCAGGCGATAACGATATATATCACGATATAAGCCAAATAACTATATTTGTAAGATTTAAATGTGCCGTTGCTCACGAGTAAAATGTGAAATAATCTGCAGCTTGTTTTGATTTAAATATTTATTTCCCATAGTAAGTTCAACAGGGTAGATGTACTTAAGGAACATGAGACTTCAGTTTCAGATAAATAAAGGCAAATATTGCAAACTACACAAAAGGCAGCCGCTAAAGCGTTTAAGTTTCAAAATAGAACAAACAAAGCAGACTACTAAATTGTCAATTCCACTTAGAAACAAAATATTAATTCTAAAAATAAATCTTAGTTCGTTTTACAGAAGAACAGACAAAATTGACTAACTTTTGTCAATATCAAATAAACTGAGAACTAAAAGGAAATTGTCAATCTCTCCTTTTTGTATAGCTTAGCTTTTCAAACAGTTTTAACAGTTACTTTAGTCTGACAAAAGCCGAATGACGAATTAGCGCTTTCAGTCAGAGATTGAGCATGCACCGGTTTATTGTAGTTCCAGACTTGCTTTCGGCACAATTTACAGTGCGCGCTACTCTGTTTTTTGTCAGACTTGAAATAACCGAAATACCTTCACACTACGGAACTTCTATGGCCCTTCCGTTCGACAATCTCTCCGGCATTGGAACCATCATCGGTTTTTTCTTCGGTAACCTTCGCTCACGCTCTCGGTTGATTTTTCTCTAGTCGGCAAACTCATTTCCTTCATTACCTGGGCAGCCATGCTGCAAAAACAAAACATGTGCACCTTGGCACTTGTGCTGTACGTAACAAGTCACGTGACGTGACGCTGCGGCTGTGATTGGTTTGGCTCTGCGCTACTTAATTTGGATTGGTTTTTTTTTTTTTGGGTTTTTTTTTTAAGAGGACAAGAGAGATGAAGCCTATCGCAATAGTTTAATTTTTCTATCGAGAAAAAGTTATTTCGCAATACATATCGTTATCGTTCTATCGCCCAGCTCTACTCCAGAAGTACAAACCAAAATACATGTCAACGCAAGTTAGTCCCGACACCCCCAAATCATCTATCAGTGATTTATTTTTATATTCAAGAAATAAAACGATATCAATAAAATTCTGAACCTTAGTTCCTAAACATAGAACATGGAAAGTTTGCACGCTGCTTTTCTTCTGCTTTTTAGGCTGCATTTCTCGATCGGTGACCACTAAATCTCCGCTCTTTGTGCACTCTTGCGTCTTTCAGGAGCACGTTGTGAGTACAAGGACAGCTGTCTCTCTAGTCCATGTGCCAACGATGGAAAGTGCAGCGCTCTCTCCGGTGGCAAATACACGTGTTCCTGTCCTCCTGGTTACAAAGGTCCTAGCTGCCTCAATGACACAGATGAATGTGAAGACACGCCCTCCCTGTGCCAGAAAGCAGGCCGGTGTGTCAACACCCACGGCTCCTACAAGTAAGAGCCTAGTTTTTGATACCAAATTCAAAAATGCTCACCGTCAACAGGAAACGCTGATCAAAATGATGTCGCTCTAATTTCTGCTTAAATTTGTGAAAATGATGTTAAGATGTTACCTGCTCTGCCTTTGATGCAGGTGTTTATGCACTCCTGGGTCTACGGGTCGACATTGTGAAAGCTCGTACTACCCCTGCTCGCCTTCACCATGCCTAAACGGAGGCACCTGTGAGCAAAACTTGGACATGACCTACTCATGCCACTGCCTTCCCGGTAGGATTTCAGTTTCCGAAATTCAAAAAAAAGAAGAAGCATGAAATAAAATCATTAAAAAAAAAAGTGCTACCACAGCTGTTATTTATGTATAAATGAAAGTAGGTTAGTGTTTCTGAATTGTTACACTATGGTGTTTTGGGTACAAATAGTCTGTTGTTGGCTGTGTCATATCTGACACGCAGCACTGTCAGACTGCTACAGTTAGCGGATACATACAACAGATACACACACGTGATGTTTATATAGCACCAGACGTTGTTAGAGGACGCATACTAGAGCATTATGCTTCACTGTCTTCCCAAATCAACACTTCATTAAAACCACTAATAATCAAATGTATTTATTTCATGTACGTCAGGTTTCAATGGCACTAACTGTGAGAACAACATCGACGACTGCCCCAATCACCAGTGTGCCAATGGAGGAACCTGTATGGATGGGGTCAATACCTACAACTGTCAGTGTCCTCCAGAGTGGACTGGTAAGGCACTTTCATGTGCAGTTATTTATGTGTGACTAACATTTTCCATATGTGCCACTCTTATCTGTGGCTGAAGATGACCTGAAGTCTGGAACGTCACCTCTCCATCCATAGCAGATTTAAAAACAGTTTTTTTTGACATTTTGGCTACGTTTGAATTTTTTCTACACACTTCTGAGGACTGCTAACTCTGCTAACACCTTTGCGTGGCATCCACAGCACTTCTGTTTACAAAGTGAATATGCAGGCAGCAGCTTTCTAGGGCTTGTCTCAGTTTTGTAGCACCGATGGTGCTTTAATGATTCAAAATTACAACATTTGAGTCCCTCTATGAGGAAAAATTATGTATTTTGGTTCCCTGTCAGAAGCTCAGCATGTTGTAATGTGGCAGGCAAAGGATTAACCTGTTCATTTTAAATTCCCCCCTCACAGGTCAGCACTGCACAGAGGACGTGGATGAGTGCCGGCTGCAGCCAAACACATGTCAGAACGGAGGTACCTGCAGCAACCTGCCCGGCGGCTACGTCTGTGTATGTGTCAATGGTTGGAGTGGACCTGACTGCTCTGAAAACATTGATGACTGTGCAACAGCTGCATGCAGCCAAGGCTCTACATGCATAGACCGTGTTGCATCCTTCATCTGCGTGTGTCCTCACGGAAAAACAGGTGGGCGTTCATATGAAACCCTGCACAACGTTAACTCTAGTGTAAATAATGGTGCCATGAGTTTGTACTGAAACTATAGATTTCCTTGACCCTTTCCTTGACCCTTTCCTTGGTACTTCAGAGAAATGCTGCTTTCTGTAGAACACGTCTAACCTTAACTGATGTTTTTCTAAGCACATGATGCCTGTTTTTGTTAAAGAATATTGCACACGGAAATGAAACTGAGCTGTTACTCTGTAAAACAGTCTAATTATACCATAGAATATGTTTTTGCATTTTCACCCTGCTGATTAGTCAGGACGGTTTTGGCGTTAGAGTAAGGTAAGCCTCCCCCAAGTAGCAAATTTGCATTGACTTTGTTTTTCTCTGAAACGGGTATATAACCATGCGCAGGAGACTCTCCGGGGACATTTTGTCTCACCATAGTTTGCATTAAAGTCTTTTATTTTTTTCACTCATTCGATTTGATGTAATGTTCCCCTCAGGTCTGCTCTGCCATCTTGATGATGCCTGCATCAGTAATCCCTGCAGAGAGGGCTCTCAGTGTGACACCAATCCCATTACTGGTATGTTCAACTGTAACTGTCCACCTGGATATACTGGGCCCACCTGCAACCACGACAGAGATGAGTGCAGCATAGGTGAGAGTCTTCTCAGTAAATAAGCTTTAATCTCTGCCAGCCTCTGTTCTCTGCTGTTATTTATATACCTCCGCTGTTTACCAGCAGGCACCAACCCCTGTGAGCACGGTGGGCAGTGCGTGAACACTGATGGTTCCTTCACCTGTAACTGTGTTCGAGGCTACGCGGGCCCACGCTGTGAACAAGACATAAACGAGTGTGCGTCAAACCCTTGCGAGAATGACGGCACTTGTCTGGATCGTATCGGGGAGTACACCTGCATTTGCATGCCTGGTAAATTTCTTGTAATTTTTTTAAAATAATGTTATATTTTAACACAAAATGTGATAATTGGCACACTTGAAAATTCAGTTTTATAGTCAGAAACGGGTCATTTTGCATTTAACCACAAACCTTAAAGTAAATAACAGCAGTGTCATCCACTTAAAGTTTGCTCTGTGTCCTTGATCCATGACCTTCAGTGTTTTTGTTGTTGCGAAATTGTATAGTTGTTTCTGTGTACTTGTGCAGGATACGAGGGGAATCATTGTCAGCTCGAGGTGGATGAGTGTATGAGCTCGCCCTGCCTGAACAGAGGCAAATGTCTCGATCAGGTCAGCGGCTTTATCTGCGAGTGCCCAGCAGGTTGGTACACCTTCAGCTGTGTTAGTGCATTCCCCTGACTCATTTCTGCCGACTGAACTGGTTTTTAAAAACTAAACCTTAAATGAATCTTATCAATATATTAATTTTGTTTGTTATGTTTCTAGGCTTCAGTGGGGACATGTGCCAAATAGACATAGACGAGTGTTCCAGCACGCCCTGTTTAAATGGAGCCAAATGCATCGACCGACCTAACGGATACGATTGTGAATGTGCTGAAGGTAAACGGAAATTGCAACATGTTTTTGACCCAGAAAGTAGTCGCTGAAAGTCAATTCACAGAGTAAGAAATTCCCCTCTACTCAGGCTTCACTGGTCTGCTGTGTGAGGAGAACATCAACGACTGCGAGCCAGATCCATGCCACTACGGTGTGTGTCAGGATGGTATTGCCACCTACACCTGTAAGTGCAATCCTGGATACACCGGCTCCATCTGTAATATCCAGCTCAACGAGTGCCACAGCAACCCTTGTCAGAACCAAGGACGATGCATTGACCTCGTTAACACCTACAGTTGTCGCTGTCTACCTGGAACCACAGGTCAGTACTGAGTGTGCTGCAAAGATTCTCCAGAATCTCATTTAATGGTGCAATGTGATAGAAATTGTGTCATGTGATATGTGGAACAAACACTGTGACGTTATTCATTGAGAAAAGCTTGAGAGAAAATGAAGTGTGATGAAAAGTCATTCTGAAACACGATAGTGTGGTCACCAAAGTACAAATGAATGTAATCATTAGAGCGGTTAAAATAGTTGTTAGTCTCTTAATGGCAGTCGTAGTTGCAGCAGTAGCCGTTCACACTGAACAGTTTTAGTTCTCATTCCTCATACAGAATTTTTAGAAGTATAAATAAGCTCTAACTGTGCTTCTGAGCAATTCTAAATAACCTATTTCACAAATGCTGTTTAAGTCCAAAGTTGTGTAATTGAGTCTTCTGGTGACTTGCTTAAATTGAATGAAAAGATCCCGGTCCCTCACATCTAGAGCCTCTCGTGTAGTTTGAAGTCTACAGTACTCTTCAGTGTAGCAGTCACAAGTCTCGGTCAGGCGGTTAAGCCCACGTTGCTTTCTGGATTAGTAAGATCTTCATTGTGTTTTTACCACCCCAAGGCTTGGTACTGAAGTCTTGCATTCAGGCTTCATTCTGTCACTTCCCCTCTTCTCAAAGTGTTTCTGTTATTTTGTTCTCCTTCGCTCTGTTCACATTTAATCATCATTGCTCTAATACTAATCACTGATGTCACACTTTAAAGCATTCCTGTGGTCTAGTAAAAAAAAAAAAAAAAAATATATATATATATATATATATATATATATATATATATATATATATATATATATATATATATATATATATATATATATATATATATATATATATGTATATATATATATATATATATATATATATATATATATATATATATATTTTGGTCATATTTTCTCACATATTGCTAAATTCCTTTTTTTTTTCTTTTTTTTTTTTTGGTCTCTTACGCCCCCTGGTGGTAAATGACATTCTGTCTATCTACATTTGAATGGAAGGAACAAGGTTTTTGGTACTGACCAGTACAGTATCTGTGAAGAGCAAAATGATTGCATTGTCCAAGTTAGTTTTAAAATTTGTCTGTCCTCTACGTGCAAGCAGTCGGTGGTGAAGAAGAGCTTCGCGGAAGAGACTTTGAGCACAACCGAGTTCAGTGTGAGGGGCATATAGAGACCACAAGTAAAAGGACGATAAGCAAACTTACCTGATAGCAGTTTAGCTTTTTAAAATTCATATATACTTGTAATCAAAGGCTGCCGCACAGAACATGAAGTCTGCTGGGTGTGCCGGACGTCCCAAAACTGGTCTCAGGCTAAGTCACGACAGCCAGCTGGTTCAAAGATCGTAGATTTTATAACAGCTGCTCACCAACTTTTCCTCTAATGCAACTCCTTACTCGCATTAATCATCAGATTCTTTTATTGTGCCACTTTTATATATTCTAGTGAAAGGATAAACTCTTAAACCCAACTGTTGTTACACGACATGAATTTATCTTTGTGTACTTTCTGCTCAGGTGTGAACTGTGAGATCAATGAGGACGATTGTGCCAGCAACCCCTGCGTTCATGGAAAGTGCCAGGATGGCATCAACAAGTACAAATGTGTTTGCACCCCGGGATATTCAGGTACGTTTTTGCCTCATGAACATCAACGTGTATAAAAGGCCTCAAAGCTGAGGCAGGATAAAGTGGCCTGAGATCATCACGTGCCCTTTTGATGCTACTAATTACCTTTAACTTGTTCTCTAACAGGAGTAAACTGTGAAGACAACATTAATGAGTGCATGTCAAATCCATGTTTGAGCGGGGGAACCTGCCAAGACAAAGTCAACGGGTTCCACTGCCTTTGCCCACCCGGCACCCACGGCCCTCTGTGCCTCTCTGGTAAAGACCATTGTGCTCATCAGCCTTGTCAGCACGGACACTGTGTCGAACAGCAACACGGGTAAGTTATGTCTATACTGGTGTTTTGTGTTTTACATTATTGGGATAAGATACAGTCATTTTTATTATAGTGGAATTTCATCCAATTAATTTTCTCACTACTGTTAATTTGCGCTTATGATATGCAGATATGCAGGTTTTGTTTTTTCCAGCATGTCAGCATTTTAAATTTAACATCTCTTCAGGAGCTAATGCTGTTACTGTGAGTTTTGTAAGTTCAGATTTTAAACATCTTTCCTTTGTGTGAAGGTACCGCTGTGAGTGTCAGGCTGGCTGGGAAGGACAGCACTGTGAGCTGGAGAAGAATGAGTGTCAGTCAAACCCATGTCTGAATGGTGGCTCCTGTGTGGATCGACACAACGGCTACACCTGTCAGTGCAAACTTGGCTTTGGAGGTAAACGCCACCGCTATCTTTCATTTTATATAAGAAGTATTTTAAAAATCTCCTCCAGTCCTTTCTAAATTGATGCACAGTGCAGAGGTTCCTTTTCGCGCCTGTGTCAAATGCCTGTGCTCAGAGAAATTTCCAGTTTCAGCAGACTCGGTTTCTGTTGAGAAACTTTGCCAATATCAGCGAAACATCAAGTCTGACACGTTATTGTTGACTCCTCTTTGATCAGGTATTAACTGTGAGAAGAACATTGATGAATGTGCATCTGGACCGTGTCTGAACCAAGGCGTTTGTTTAGATCTAAACAACGGCTACACCTGTCAATGTGGTCTGCCGTTCACAGGTCAGTGATGGCACATTTACTCGCATGTAATGTCACAATTTTAAGCTGCTGTCTAGCTATTACTTTGGAGAATATTTCCATATGCATGTTTTGATTATTACAAATCTGTGTGAAAATAGGTAAACACTGTGAGGTGGAACAAGTTCCCTGTGCCTCTCGTCCATGTAAAAGGGGAGGTGTGTGCCATCCAACTCCAGATTACACCTCTTTCACCTGTCGATGTCCTATCGGTTGGGAAGGTATGTGTTCGTCGGGATGCATTTGTGTGTGTGTGCTTGATGATGGCTGTCAGCCGTAATATTAGAACTACATTTCTAATATTACGTATCACCGCTGGAATTATGTCGTTCCAACTGTTTTTGGTTTTTGTATTTTTGTCCACACTTGCGTAGGTGCGCTCTGCGATGATGATGTAAACGAGTGCAAGAACAACCCTTGCAGAAACGGCGGTCGGTGCATAAACAGCCTGGGGAGCTACATGTGTAACTGTCTGTCTGGATACAGTGGACACAACTGTCAGATAAACACTGACGACTGCTCACCGAGTGAGTTTAATTTGGTCACTTTATTGTCTTTGGATCCAATATCATTGTAACTTCCACCAGTCTTTTATTTAATTTAATGACGTTTAAAATAATTAACCATCAGCGGTAATTTAATAATAACTCATAAAAGCCAAAGGTGCTCATACAGTTTGAGCCGTGCTCAGATGTGTGCTTGTTTATTCAGTAACTGGTCTAGTGAGCCTGTTCCACCTCTCGTCTGTGTTCGTCTGTGTTCTGCAGACCCGTGTCTGAATGGAGGCTCTTGTAGGGACGAAGTCGGGAGTTTCTTCTGTGAGTGTCGCCCAGGTTTTGAGGGAAAGCGCTGTGACGTTGAGATTAACGAGTGTGCCAGCCATCCCTGCAGAAACGGCGCCTCCTGCGAGGACTACGTCAACAGCTTTGTATGCAAGTGCCGACCCGGCTTTAACGGCATACTGTGTGAAAACAACATCCCCGAATGTACTGAAAGGTAAGCGCCCTGTTGACACGAGAGCCTAAATATGCTGTCTCCCAATATGTGCGACCTGAGTACGAATCGGTGCATATTTCTGCATCAGTAGATTTTAAAGACTTTCCCCGCTTTTTTTTCCTCCATCCAGCTCGTGCCTCAATAACGGATCTTGCATCGATGACATTGGTAAATTTACCTGCCGTTGTCATCCGGGTTTTTACGGTGAATTCTGCGAGTATGAGAAGAACGAGTGCGACTCTCAGCCCTGCAAGAATGGAGGCACTTGCACTGACGGTCTGGGCACCTACCGCTGCACCTGTCCCATGGCATACAGTGGACAGAACTGCCAGGTAAGTGTGCAGTGTGGGTCTGCATAATTCTGTAATTCCTTTGTACGTACAATGAGAGTTGACACATTTTAAAAGGTTAATGGGGTGTTGTCATCACCCTGCTGGGGTGCGGCGTTGACACCAAGTTTGTGAATGTGATAACTTGAGAACGAAGCTACTTATGAGCTTCAAATTGATACCATTGGTGCATCTACTTGGAGGCTGCTTCATTGCTTTCTGTAGAGCCACGACAGGTGGCCTCGTGCACTCAGATCTCTCATACTTGCTGTCTTGTTTTAAACAGTCGATGTCATCGAAGGCGCTGTGAGTTGTGCTGGTTTGTTTTTATGAAATGATTTTAAAACCTTCTTTTTGTATGCAGAACTATGTGAACCTGTGCAGCCAGGTGCGCTGCCATAATGGTGGCTCCTGCTCACAGAAAGCAACTTCCTGGACCTGCCACTGTCAGCCTGGATGGACTGGACTTTACTGTGATGTGCCCAACCAGTCGTGCCAGGATTTTGCCGCCAGGAAAGGTGAGGAAGTGGTTTTTGGCAGAGATATCGAGAGTGATAATGACCTACTGTTTATATTATTGCAAGGAAAATTTAAATGCTAAATGTAGCCCAAGGATTTTGTTACCTTCCTGCTTACAGTTTAATCACTGTAGTAGGCTGCCTCTGTACACGGTAAACTCATCATATGTGTTTGGCTGCAGGTCTGCAGTTGGAGAATGTATGCAAGAATGCTGGCCGGTGTGAGAATGTGGGAAATTCCCACAAGTGCCACTGCCAACCAGGATACACAGGCAGCTACTGTGAAGACATGGTCGACGAGTGTCAGTCAAACCCTTGTCGCAACGGTGCTACATGCAAGGACTATCAGGGAACGTATGAATGCGTAGTAAGTGCACTCTCAGTTTGATATGTGTGCATGTGTTGGCAGGTTTTATGTTTAGGTTCTATATGCAAACAACTGAGCTAACCTCTGTGTTTTGTTTCATTGTCCCAGTGTAAACCAGGCTACCAGGGGGTGAACTGCGAGTATGATGTGGACGAATGCCACTCTAAGCCCTGTCTAAACGGAGGAACATGCATCAACCTCATCAATCACTTTAAGTGCGCTTGCCCACCTGGAACACACGGTACGTGCACATAATAGGAGATTCGTTTAACAGCTGAGGAAGCTTTAAACTTAAAGTATGGACAGAAAGTGATGCTAATGTTTGAGGATAACCTTTCCTGCTTCTTTAGTTGTTCTTGACGTGGGAAAGGAAATGTTGATTGGACGTTGTACTTTTCAAAAAAGTTTCTCTTGATGGATCTAAAAATAAAACTGAGAGCAAATTAAATGCTGTCTGTTCTCTATGTCGTAGGACTCCAGTGTCAATTTAACGTGGATGACTGTGCCCCCAAGCCTGGCTCTCTGGAGCCTCTCTGTAAGAATGGAGGACAATGTGAAGACGGCGTGGGCGGTTACAAGTGCAACTGCCCGCCGGGGTTCACTGGTGACCACTGCGAGGGGGATCTGAACGAATGCAAGACTCGACCCTGCCACAGTCACGGCAGCCTCGACTGCATCCAGTTGGTCAATGACTACCAGTGCCGCTGTCGCCTTGGATACACGGGTATTTTTACATTAACCTCTGAAAACAACACAACAGCACCACAAGTAATTTTTGCTGGTTTTCTAAAAGGCGACGAATTGTGTTTCCTCAGGTCGTCATTGTGAATCCATGGTGGATCTCTGTCTGTCCAGTCCGTGCCGCAACGGAGGCGTCTGCTCTATGAACATGAGCTCGGTGCATGGCTACAGCTGTTCTTGTCCTCGTGTAAGTTTTCTTTAAAGCTGGCTGTTTTCTAATGTAAGCGATCTCCTCTTTATCCCACATATAGCCTTTACAGCTCTTGTTATTTGCCCATTGTGCTCATCAGTTTTTAATAACTACTGGTTAAGTGCTGGTGATAAAAGTAAATGGAAAAGGGCAGGCAGCCATAAGGCTAGAGAAAGACGAGCCATCTTTGTTTTTAATAAAGAAATCCAGATTATGCAGAAAACAGCAGGGAACAGTAAAAGCAAAACGGCAAAGGTGGTTACCTCCATTCAGCTTCTGAAACTGATCCAGTGTAGAAAATGAATAATGGCATGAATTACTCATGATAATGGTGAGATGCTGTGTTGTAAAGATGACACAACTTCATGTTTCACTCTACATGCTCTTCATTTTACACACCAGCAGGAACATAATACAGCCTGTTTTTCCAGAAATGTAACCACAGGCTACAGATCAGTTATTCTACACATATATACGTATTGCTGTACTTGGATGAGCAGGGTGAGGGATAGCACTGTCACATTTCATAAGCTAGTTTGTCTTAAAAAAAAGCCTATAAAAACGTATAAATGTTAATGATTGTCTTTGATTCTGCTGCCGTGTAGCTACGGCCACGACAACTCTCACATCTGTGGCGTGTAACATAACAGCAGGTTGGCTGTTTGTCGTTCTTCTGCCTGAACGTCAGTGCGTGTTTTTTCTCTGCACTAACCTCTTGCTCCCTGTCTGTTCTCATGCTTGCTTCAGAGGGCCACACCATGGCTCAGGTACAGTAGAGTAGCAACAGTCTTGTAGGAGAAACTAAATGCTTGTTGTAAAAGTTTGCCTGATAAAATAATATCTCCTGCCTTACTATCACACCTAAACAGCATGTTGTGTTTTATAGGGCTATACCGGGTTGGACTGTGGGGAAATGCAGGACTGTGCAGAACAAAGATGCCAGAATGGCGGGCAGTGTTTGAAGATGGCGTCCGGCCATCTGTATTGTCGGTGCAGGTCGGGCTTCAGCGGGCCACACTGTGAGAATGAAGTGGGATGTCGGTTGTCCTGCCAAAATGGAGGAACCTGCATGAAAGACCAGGCATACCCGTCCCAGGTGAGCTGCCGCTGCCCGCTCTACTTCTCCGGACGATACTGCGAGAACAGACAGATGACACCGATGCCCCGGAGTTGTCCATACGAAGACTGTGCAAGGCAAGCAGGAGACAACGTTTGTGACGATCTGTGTAACAACCATGAATGTCAGTGGGACGGAGGGGACTGCTCGCTTAAGAGGGAGCCGTGGAAAAACTGCACGGCCTCTGTTCCCTGCTGGGATCTCTTTAAGAACGGGCACTGTGATAAGGAGTGTGACAACCCCGGCTGCCTCTTTGACAGCTTTGAGTGCCAACTAACCTCAAACTCCTCCTGCAAGTATGTGACTCTCCCCTTGACTCTTCTGTAAACATGTGTTTAAAATCAAATCCTTACCTCTTGTTCTTGATTATGATTTCTGTGTAAGGTACGACCGGTACTGCGCGGACCACTATGGTAATAAAATCTGCGACCAGAGCTGCAATACGGAGGCTTGCGGTTGGGACGGCCTGGACTGTTCTGACATTCCTGCCAATTTTGCGGGCGGCACGCTGGTTCTCGTGGTCCGCCTGCAGCCTAAGGAGCTGCTGGGAGACCTGAGGGGCTTCTTGCGCTACCTAGGAGCTCTGCTGCACACCAACGTTCAGGTGAAGCTGAATGAAAACAACGAACCAATGGTTCTGCCGTACTATGGAGCACCGAAGGGACAGGGACAACATGCCCAGAGAAGCAAGCGGGAGCTGCACAAGGAGGTTATTGGGTAAGGATACGACAGACGCGTAATTTCTTGTCTGTGCATTTCTTTGCCAAATGAATCACAAATTTCTTGCTCACCGGTGACTGAATTTCACTTTTGATTGCACAGCTCCGAGGTGCACCTGGAAATAGATAACCGCAAATGTTCCCAGAGCCCCTCTCACTGTTTTTCAAGCACAGAAGAAGTCGCTTCCTTCATTGCAGCAGCCCACATCAAGGCTGACCTCCCTTACCCTCTAGTGTCTGTTGACAGTAAGTAAATCTGTCATTCAGAAATGAATGGAATATAAGTGCTTTATATGCATTTTCAAACTAAAACCTCTGTATTTACACTTGTCTTTGTACCATTCAGGCATTATTCGAGAACCTCCACCACCACCTCCACCACATCTGATGTATCTGATTGGAGTGGCAGTGGTTATTATTCTGCTCATCCTGGTGCTCGGGATGCTAGCTGCCAAAAGGAAACACAAACACGGCGTCCTGTGGCTGCCTGACGGCTTCATGGCTGCTAAAAATGACAAGAGGAGAGAGCCTGTTGGACAGGATGATTTTGATATGAAGTGAGTTCACGTACAAATGAACACCGTGTGCGTAAAACAAGGTGGAGAGGTTGAATGTGCTCAGGTGAAATACATGCTGTAATGCAAGAAGGTTGTTGTTGAAATGACCGCGATGAACTTTCAGGGGACCGTAGAGTATGACACAGATACAAGCAGGATAAGAGTCATTGTCTTCTAAGCTGCTTTTGTTTCTATATCAGGAATTTTAAGACTGATGGAAGCATGACTGATGGAAGTCAGAGTCAGAGATGGCTGGAAGACGAGGCTCCATCCAAGAAACCGAGAGTAAGTGAACAATAATGACGTTTGGCGCATACGGAAAGGCTTTGGTCTTTGTGAGTTTCACTATGAGATCTGTTGCTTTTTATAGACTGAAGACAAGCCCTTGCTGCCCATCGCTCTGGACGGAGGTGTAGATCGAAGAGAGTGGACCCTGCAGCATCGCAAAGCTGCTGACATCACCCTCACTCCTCCTCAGGCCGACCTGGACACTGATTGTCTGGACGTTAACGTGAAGGGACCCGGTGAGGGGAACAAAAACCTTTAGATTGGATAATTTTTCAAAAATCTGTCTCACTAATGAATCTTCACTCTTTCAGACGGCTTCACGCCGCTGATGCTGGCATCGCTGCGCAGTGCCGCCCCGGACTGCAGCCTGCATGGAGAAGAGGAGGAAGAGAGCGGAGATGAACCGGGACCGAGCGTCATCTCGGACCTGATCTCTCAGGGCGCGTCTTTGATTGCTCAGACTGATCGTACCGGAGAAACCGCTCTTCACCTGGCTGCCCGCTACGCCAGGGCCGACGCCGCTAAGAGGCTGCTGGACGCCGGAGCAGATCCAAATGCCCACGACAACATGGGGAGGACGCCGCTGCACGCTGCTGTGGCGGCTGACGCTCAGGGAGTCTTTCAGGTGAGACGCCTCTGCGATCTGGTGCAGATCAGTGTGACGGCCAGTCGCGTTTTATTCACTGTGTCTTTCCACCCTTTCAGATTCTGATCCGTAACCGTGCAACGGAGCTGGACGCCAGAATGAACGACGGCACGACTCCACTGATCCTGGCGGCCAGGCTGGCTGTGGAGGGCATGGTGGAAGAGCTGATCCACTGCCATGCTGACATCAACGCTGTGGACGACCACGGTCAGAAAACTAATCCTCTTCTTTGTCTGAAGCTTTTCGTATTTAATGTGTGAATAAATTCATTAAAGAATGTGAGTTTTAGTGTAGTATGTTAGCAGGACAAGCATATCCCAACGCAGGGACTTGCTGCGTTTACATTATTAGCTGTAATTTTAGCAGTAATAATAGTTTTCTGGCTAATGCGGCTCTGGTTCTTCTCTCATCTTCCCATCATTTTAGGTAAATCTGCTCTGCACTGGGCAGCTGCAGTCAATAATGTGGAGGCCACACTTGTGCTTTTAAAGAATGGAGCCAATCGTGACATGCAAGACAATAAGGTGAGATGTTTTGTTTTCATGTGCTGATTATAAATCACAACAAACACAAGGACAGTTGTGAGATAGAGCTGTAAAGAAAAAATAGCAGACTTTATTTGCAGAAACATATTTTCTCCCTAAAAGCTGTCAAAGATTTAAAAAGCTGCTCTGTGTTTGTTGTGTCGGCTGTGGGACACACCCTGTATGGGTTAAACTGACCGTGTAAACAAACTGTGGAGCCGGTCCTGCTTTTCCTGTTTGTTCGTATTAAAATAGGAGCTCCTTACGCTGTGCTTACCGCTCCCTTGGCTTCTTTCAGGAGGAGACCCCGTTGTTTCTTGCAGCCCGGGAAGGCAGCTTCGAGGCGGCACAGGTTCTCCTCGACCACTACTCCAACCGCGACATCACTGATCATCTGGATCGGCTTCCCCGCGATACGGCTCAAGAACGCATGCACCACGACATCGTCCGTCTCCTGGATCAGTACAATCTGGTTCACAGTCCCCACAACGGGCCTAATCACATGGGTGGAGGAGGAAACTCATCTGTTATGTGTGGAGCAAATGGAGCAGGCTACATTGGCATGCGCCCTGGACCACAGGGGAAGAAGAGCAGGAGGGGCGGGGGCACAAAAGTAGGAGGTGTTGGTGGAGGGCCCAAAGAAATGAAAGACATGAAGGCAAAGAGAAGGAAGAAGCCTGCAGGAGGAGATGGGGCAGCTGTAAGTGCTGGGGTGGGAGCAGGAAATGGAGGAGGCACGGCAGCAGGAAGCACCAATGGCGTGAAGGCAGCAGGAGGCCTTCCAGAGAGCTCCGTCACCATGTCGCCCGTCGACTCCCTGGAGTCTCCTCACTCCTACGCAGGCGACGTTTCCACTGCTGTCTCCACCACGGCAAACTCCCCGCCCCTGCTAAGCAGCCCCGCCTCCAGACAGATGCTGCCCCCTGTCAGCCACATGTTGGGACAGCAGCAGACCTGGGTGAGCATGAGCAAACACGGATACAGCCCCATGTTCAGCCTGGTTTCTCATCAGATCCCGGGATCCCACCCCAGCATGGCCCAGCACCACGGCCAGGGTTGCGGCGTCGGGCTGACCCCCATGAACGTCACCGTGACCAGGGAGCAGCTGCCGCCCATCGTCACCTTCCAGATGATGACTCCCGGAGCAGGCCAGACCATGCTGAAGCAGCCTCAGCAGGGGCAGGTGCAAGTCACACAGTCCCAGGGTCAGAACCAGACTCAGAGTCACTCCCAGCAGGCTCCGGGGCACCTCCACTGCACCCCGGGGATGATATACCAGATCTCTGATCAGATGGGCATGGCTCACGGGCTCCCTCACACCCTGCAGCACCCACATGCTGTCGGCCACGGAGGCCACGCAGGGATCGAGGGCCAGTCTCGGGCTCTGCCCTCATACCCAACCATGCAGAGCCCGGTGGATAAATACCCAACGCCTCCCTCGCAGCACAGCTACACCACAGCGGGCTCGGAGGGCACCACGCCCAGCCACTCTGCCCACCCGCCCAGCGAGCACCCGTATCTCACCCCCTCGCCGGAATCCCCCGACCCCTGGTCCTCCTCTTCCCCGCACTCCAACTCGGACTGGTCCGACGTCACCACCAGCCCCACCCCTCTGGGGAACTCCCACCACACACTGCCGTCATCACACCACACACACATTCCAGAGCAGGTGCAGCTGCAGCCGCAGTCGCAGCAGATGCCGCAAGCGTCTCAGCAGCCTCAGCTCGGAAACATGCAGGTGTTTGCGTAGGCGGAAGAGGAAGAAAGCAGAAACCGACTGACTTTGGGGCTTCTGTGTACTCATAGTAACACAATCAGTACGTTCTCACGTCTGTCTTTAATCTCTTATTCTTCTATAATAATCAGTCACCTCTTATGTTATCTTCTCTTTGTACTTCAGAAGACTCTGTATAGTTTCTTAAACATTTTTGAGTAAAAGTCTTTTGGAGTTTTTCTCTGATCGGGTTCTTCTAAGTCCAGTGAGGCAGCCTTTGCTCTTTGCTGGCTGGATCGAGACTTTTCATGTTTTGGCACCAAACACATAAACTGATCATCGAGGAACTTCTGACCAGCTGGTGCGGGATTTAAAAAAAGACCGGCGAGAAAAGACTGGGCACTTCCTGCATTGAGATCGTCCGTCTCTGTTCAGTGTAATAAACCTGCCAGTACTAACACCTCATTGAAACCATTCACTTTAATACGATGGGTCATATTCAGTGGATATTTTTACTCTCAAAGGAAAACCACATGTTTGTTGCATTCGTGCTTTCGCTGGGTTAAAGGGGAGCTGCACTGAGAGCCTGCTGTACGATCAGAAAGAACAACAAGTGCATGTAGCAAACGCACGGCGAGGCCTGCTGGGCGGTGCTGCGTGGGTCTGCACTCGTCATGTGAAAGTTTTCAAAGTATTTCAGAGGTTTGATGAAAGTAACACCTGGTAAACATCAAATATCTGCCTGCACACTTCAAAAGGTCAGAAAATGGAGCTCCACCTGCACGCTGTCGCTGCAGTCCTCGGGTGGTGTAATGAGAGTGTGCGGTTGTCTCTCTGCAGGTGGTACAGCTGTATTTGAGTAATTAATACTGAAAAGCGTACATTAGTTTGTCACCAGATTCAGTATGTTGTATATGAAAATGTACAGACACTCCGAGCATCTTCTGCTCGTTATATCTGAGCTTAGCATGTCTTTTGTTTTGTTTTTATATGAATACGGTGCACACTTCCTGTATAATTCTGAATCTCGCGGAGGCAAATCGCCACGTCTTTAAAGTGCCTCTGTTATAAATAGTGTTTCTTCCAAAGTTATATAACCATAGCTACAATCAGTGCGTCTCCGCACCTCTAACGGTCGTAAATCGTGCGTAGAAGGAGAAAGTCATTTGTCTTCTTTCTTAAGGTCGATGTTGAGCTTTTATGTGGCTGCTGTGTTTAAAACAAAAAAGGACAATCGTTCAGCATTCGGAAAAATCTCACATACCAAATTTTGTTTTATTCAGCCAAAAATATGAAACCTGTGTCCAAACTTGTCATTTGTTGTTCTTGTTTGAAAAGTCAGACACACAAAAGCTGCACCTTTCTGCAGAGTTGTATTTGTAGACCCGGCCTGAAAACTTCCCAAATCCACGTTTGTACGAATGTAGGGGCGCTCAGGCATCAGATAACTTTGAATTTTTTGTATGAATCACAGCAGCTCCAGTGCATATGCAAGGTTATGAGGTCATGTCTATATTCTGTATATAAAATGTTTTTTTTAACGTTTACTGTACTCTTCTCTGTTAACCAAATAGCCCATAATATACCTGCAATATGAAGTAGTTGTTACCGTGTTTGTGTGTTGTAGAACTAAAACTGATCAAACCTGTTGGATTAAAAAAACAAAACAAATGATCGAACGAATGCTTTACTGAAATAAAGCCAAGATCTCCACACACGCGTGCACGTACTGTCTTGTCCTGGAGCATCTTCGTGTCTTGGCAGGTTTTTACAGGTGTGTCATTTGCAGGTGGATATTTTTTTAGAGCCTCCATGTTAGATCTGGTAGATGTAGCGTCGTGTTTTTTGCTCGGCCTGGTAAATCTGCCATTTCTGAAGGTTAAACTTGAGTCAGCGGCTTTATTGTTTTGTCCTAATTGATTCAGGCTTCATCTGCATGAATCATCTTGGTAAGCGGTAAATGGATGGTATTCATATAACACATTTCTGTTCCTACTGAGCACTTAAAGCCACGTGTATACAGTGCTTTTCTTTATGCACACATGGATGCTCTTTAATCCCTCCTCAGACGCACAGTGCAGACGTTGTACTGCCAATAAAGCACAAAGGTTTGAACAGTGCCTAGGATTTGGATAGAGTATTTTCATATAATGCACATGTATTTATATACTGTTGCATCACTACATAAATACACCAAAGAAGCCAAACTGAGTCATTTCTGTCCTTTAAATCTGCATTTGAAACTACAGCAGTGTCTCTGGGTACTGCTCCGCAGGTCAAAGGCAGGGAAGTGGACATGCAATCCCTACAGATAATTAAGTTATAATACTGTTGCTTTTTACAGTTACACAGATCGATTGAAAACACGATTGCGTGTAAATGAGGCATTTGTGAAATGCTCATAAACAGGGGCCCAAACATCAGATAATAAACACAAAATACAGCATTTTGAATTTTATTTAACCAGGAAGAACAAAAGGACTTTACGCACAAATCCATGCAACAAGTACAAGATATGAAAATAAAACACAGAAACAATCAAATGTATAAGCTGCACTGTCAATAAAGGATGAATACCTTAAACAAAGGAAATATTAACACAGTCTGAAGTTACTGCATCCCAGTCATCTATAATCACCTCACATTCCTGAAGTTTCTTTAGTTTTAGTTGACTGCAGATTATTCGAGGAAAGCGCTGCAAACCTGAATTCAGTGTGAACCTTTGGGACAGACAGATGAGTGAATCCTGGGACTTTGTAACTTCCAACATTTCTCTGCTGAATGCAAACCAAGAATAGGCTTTTAAATAAGAAGATCTCAGTGGCGGTGACATGATCACTGGTGTAAAGACAGATTTAGAGAGCCTGCTTAGGTCTGTGGACTTCTGTAGGTCACAGTAAAACTTGTAAGATTTTAAGTGTGTATTTCTTTTCCTCTGTGTTATACGTATGAGAGGAAAACACGGTCACCTCACAGAGAGAAGGTCCTGGATTCTCTCCGTGTGGCATTTGCATGTCTGTGTGGGTTCTCTGGCTTCCTCAGACCGACTGCATGTCAGTCCAAAGACGTGCAGTCGGGAGGTTATGTGAAATGGTTATTCTAAATTGCCTATAGGTGTGCATGGTTGTCTGCCGCTGATGTGACATTGTTTAATTATTATTATTCACATCTGCACCATCAGAACATCTGTTTTCAGCACCAAACCTCAGTGTGGGAATGCCGACACACTCGCTTTCTGCATGTTCCTTTATGACTTACAGACACACGCACTAACTCATACCCTACCACACTTAAACACACATCACACACCAAATCTCGTCCAGGAGATACAATACTGTCAGAAGTCTTTTTGCTTCCTAATGTAAGAATCCTTCCAAGGACACTGATTAAATTCTATTTTATGCCTCAGTGTGTTTCTATGTATATACTGTAGTTTATTTCATTGGCAGCCTGTCCAGGATGTACCTGGCCTCTCACCCTATGGCATCTGGGATAGGCTCCAGCCCCCCTCCGCGACCCTGAAATACACTATAAATTATCAGACATTGAGAAAAATGTTCCATCCCATTAACTTCAGAAGTTTAAAACCATAAATCCTTTACTGAAAATGCAAATGCAAATCGTTTAAATGTAAAACAATAATAACAATAGAGTCAGATATTTTCTGTTTGGAGTTTTCTTCTCCCGTTTACCCTGCCGAGGTGCTGCAGTTCCCTGTCAGGCCAGCAGGAGGCAGAGTCTCACACGAACCCGAAAACGACGAGAACACGAAGAAGAGTTGCTAACGCGGAAGTCGTCCGGGATCTTCACCTGGCTGGAGTTTTCTTCCCCGTTGAGACACTCCGTGTAATTTACTCTTTCTTCTGGTTGATGTTTTAAGCGGGATGGCGGGTCGTGATGCATTGGTCGGCGTGAGCGTGCTGAAAAGTTAACGGGCGGTTGATATCCGGTGCGGGTCAATGGACGCCAGGACCTGAGCTGCTGTTTTGACAGCTGTGGTGATCCGACAGCACCGTGTCCATCTGTCCGTGTGAGGAGCCGCAGAGAGCGGACAGCGCAAGACCGAACTGAGCGTCTGCGAAGTTACTGGTGAGCGGACCGAAAGGTGAGACCAACCGTCGGCATTTCCCACCGCCTCGGAGTAAAACACCTGCTTCTGTTCTTGCACCCCCCGGCTCTGTTCTCCTCTGCTCCTCTTCAGTCTCCAGCTGCTCGCCGAAACGTGGCCATGGCTTCTCCCCGGCTCAAGTACCTCTCTCTGGGTGTGCTGGTGTTCCAGACCACCTCCCTGGTGCTCACCATGCGTTACTCCCGCACCCTGCAGGCCGAGGGCCCGCGGTACCTGGCCTCGTCAGCGGTGGTGGTGGCTGAGGTCATGAAGATCCTCACCTGCGTCCTGCTGGTCTTCAAGGAGCACAGTGAGTCCGTGTACACAGCTCCCGGTACCGGCACCGGTCCTGTCATGTGTGATAAACTTTAGGCCACAGTGAAGTGTTATACATGCTCAAGTCCAGCTGGATGTGAGCAGGAACCATCACGGTGCCGTCTGAGGTCTGGCTTCTTTGATCTGTAAAGCACAAATCATGCTGGCCTTGTTGTTTAATCCCAGAACATGAAAGATGATTTAAATGTTAAATATGCCTGTGACTGAGCAGCTCCTGCAGCAGGAAGGCAGTTCAAACTGATCCAGTGATCCAGGACCAGCACTGTGAATGCTTGTGACTAAAGTGATCTTATCTTATTTCAGCTTCAGTTCTGTGTTTGTTTGTTCAGAGTTTACCGATGTTTGCTTCATCAGAGGTCATTTCTTCCCGATTACCTGAGAGGTTCTGTTTGTGAGGTAATCAGGATGAATTCTGAGAACTTTCACTAAAACTACAAAAAACAGGGATCCACACGTCCATGTGAGCTTCCTGATTAGATATCATCAGTCCAAAAAAACAAAACAAAAAACAACCCTCTAGCTGGGCTGTCGTGTCTTGTTATTTTATCTTCCACCCGTGGGTCTTCGTTTCCCTTTACCTTGCTTCGCTCCGGTGCCGTATTTGCTTTGTGTCTGGGTTTTCTGTCATGACTGCCTCACACAGCTGTTGATCTTTGTCTATTTGCAGAGTTACAAACATCTCATGTGCACAGATGGTCACGTGATCGTTTGCAGGCCTCTTATTTCAGACAGAATCTTTTTAACGCGACTGAAACTGAGAGTCCTGCTTTAAATTGGAAATGTGTCAGTGTGCGTGCAGCCTGAGGATTTGCAGTCAGGTTTGGTGGACTGGTCCTGTCGTGCTGAAACTACAGTTGGTGGGTTTTCTGGATCAGTGAGGCTCAGAATTCGTTTTTGGATAATAGCACAGTCTTTTTTTCTGAAAACTGAAAAGTACTTCATTCACTGGTCAGCAAATACAGATGTTTTTAGACACAGTCTCTGTTTTCAGAGGCTCAGAAGTAATTGGACGACTGCCTGAAACTGTTTCATTGCTAGGCTAGGTGAGACGTCTTCCCTCAAAGTATTTCATTAATTTGTAACAAAGTAATTTAATTTTGGTATTTCATTCCAAATGAAGCAGATAAGAGATCTGTAGTTGTTTCCAACTGTTGCACTTGTATTTCATGGCTTTTAACTGGAATACGAGATTGAACAAGATGTTGGTGCGAGGCCATCATCAGGCTGGACGTGACCCGGCCCCAGATAAGGATGGACGATTATATTGAATTAATGTATAATATAAAAATAAAAGCTTGTTGTTTTTGTGATATTTTTTTTTCAGTGACCAGTAAAACTCTGAGCCACTTACCCGGTTCTGTTATTGAATTATTATCATTAACATTAATTATTAACATGTGCTCAGGAAACAGACGTTCATTAACTTGAACTTGAATGACGGGAAGAGAAAAATATGGAGGAGGAGAAAAACGACTCATGATCTGAACAAATAGCACATTGTCTGTCAACCACGGTGGAAGCGGCATTATGACCTGGGCGCGTACGTCCGGGTCTGAGTCACCGGAACCAGCCCACTCACACTTATTGATGATGTGACTGCTGATAGAAGCAGCAGGATGAATTCAGATTCAGCCAAATGCTGCAAAGCAAAACTGTCCGAAGAGCCTGAGTATGCTGCAAAAGCAACCCGAGAGGTTCTCACAGCAAAGAAATGTGATGGTCTTCAACCGCCAGGGCAGTCAGCTGATGTCACTTCAAGCTTTTCAGCTATCAAACACTAAACTGAAGGCAGAAGAAAGTAAAGATGGCTGCCGTACTTGGCTTACGGAACATCTCAAGGAAGGAAACGCAGGATTTGGTGATGGCTGTGACTTTAAAGCTAAAAGTCGGCACTGCAATCATGTCTTGGTTGTTTGATTTAAAATCCAAGTTCCTGGCTCTGACTGTAAAGTTGGATTTCTGAGCCTGGACTAACAGGAGCTCGTCAGGCGATGTGTTTCTTGCAACGGGCCACAGCTTTGGCCAGAGAGACTTCAGCACTGTTTTTACTTTCAAAAAATTAAAAACAGTGACGGGGAGTCTTCAAGAGGCACTGAAGCGCTCAGTCATCTTTGCGTACTTTGATTTCACTCTAAAGCTCCAGGCTTGATTAGAATTTATAATCTATACGTGTGGTTTGTGTCTTCTTTCCACGCTGCAGGTTACAGCATGCGCGCTCTCAACAGCGTCCTCCGTCAGGAAATCATTCACAAACCCGTAGAAACACTGAAGCTGGCGATCCCCTCGGGGATCTACACACTGCAGAACAACCTGCTGTATGTCGCCCTCTCCAACCTGGACGCAGCCACCTACCAGGTAAGCAGCACGGCAGGTTAATCTGCGGGCCTCATGACCGCCGTGACGACCGGAGGATTGATCGCTTGTTTCTTTGTCTCCATCAGGTGACGTACCAGCTGAAGATCCTGACCACGGCCCTGTTCTCGGTGTCCATGCTGGGCCGCAGGCTGGGCGTCTACCAGTGGCTCTCACTGCTGATTCTCATGGCTGGCGTGGCCTTCGTGCAGGTGCCGTGCATCTTTTCTAACTCGAATCACTTTTTCACCATTTCTTGAGACAATCAGCTGATCGTTGCATCTTTTATTTGCTCTCTTAAAAAAGCTAAATGTTTAGAGATAGTCAGACATAAAACGCAGGAATGAAAATGCACCTCTAAGGCTGATGGAGGCGAGCTCAGAAATGTTTTGAGGCTGACAAAAAGACATTCAGGAAGTAAAATGGATTTGTGTATTCAAATCACAGTCAGCTACTTTACTTATGTTCGCTATGCTCAGAGAGAGACTGGAAAAAGCAGTGTGTGCACGCAGCTGACACTTTAGTCCTCTTTGTCTGCTGAGCATTTACTCACTGAGTGTGCTGTTTTTGTATTTGTTCTGATATTTAAAGGCCAAATAAATAATGCGGCTTGTACTAGAAGACTGAGTAAATGTTGGCTGCTGATGAATGATGTGTCAGAGGAGGAATGACTGTTTTCATATCACCTCCTCCTCCTCCTCGGCTAAACAAAGAAAATGACAATCGGTCGGCTTTACACCTAATCTGAGAAATATTTAGCCGCGAACGGATTTCAGTTTGTCCAAGGTGCAGGAGTGACCGTAGCTTATCAGCGGCACTCCGCGAAGGCTCGCACTCACGTCAAATATGTTACTAAAGAGCAACTGTTCTGTTTCCATCTCAGACCCTACAAACACACAGAAAGCAGAGTCTGCAGAGAAACCCTGCTTCTGTTTCGCTGCTCGTTTCCAAGCTAGTGCTGTTACTTTTCACCCAGCGAGGTTTGTTTTGGAGCTGATGGTGCTGATGCTGGAGGAATTTACCAAACAGTAGCCTCACTTTGTCCTGAATCTTCATTTATCCAAAGATTAAAGTGTGAGATTTCTTCCTCTGCACATTCAAAGCTCAGCATCATCTTTTTTGTGCGTTAACGCCTGTGTTTTCCTGCTTACTGCAGCACATCACACAAGAAGTCTCACTCTGCAGCTTTTTCACAACGCAGCAAAGCTGTGACGATGCCGTGTCTGAATATTAGGTACCCGGCATGAGGGATTCAGTGAGACTTCACTGTGAATGATAATCATTACACAAAGTTCCAGTTTACTAAGTACATACGAGTTTCTCTGGAACGCGCATGTTGTATCCGCTGGATGTTTCATTGGATGTAAAATACACAGCCCAGGTTTGTTTGTTTTCTCTGGGCATCATCACGTCGAACCCTGTGACACACTGGATTGTGTAGCACTGAATATTTTTGCAGCATGTACTTTTATCCAGCAGGAGATGTACAAGAGAAGAGAAGTCTGCTCCACGCAGTTATCGTAGACTGTATCTAAATGATGGAGGATAGGTTACCCATTGGCTCCTGTTTGGAAGCTTGGAGTGACTGAATGTGGATGAGAGGTGTAAGTCATGAGCCATTATCATAGACTGTGTGGGTGTAATACACAGGAGCCGATACCTGCTCCTCAACTGTAAGGTAAACAACGCTTTTCGAGCAGCAGGTCCCATTATTTTTAATGTAACTGCATCAGAAATGCTCCAAAAAACACAGTGACTCCAGTTCACTGATAGCTGTGCCTGCCTGTTTTAGGACCCATCTGCTAGTCAAAGTAACCGTGACCTTTAAACGGGTGAACCTGGATAAAGTGTACTTGAACCAATAAAGAAGTTTGTTTCTGCTTCCAAGATGGACGTTTCTCACAGCAGTCTGTAGAGAGTGACTCACGTTTAGAGCCAGAGAGCTGGGGGTGAGATCTGGTCTGGTTCTGTCAAATTAGCCTCTGAGCATCTCTGACGCTGGCCTGTCAGTCTTTTAAAAACTCAAACCTAAAAGCTGCTGTGCTGCAGGACCTCGAAACACACAAAGCACACTTTGGACTGTTTCGTCACATTTTGAGGTGGATAGTCATTCCTTGAAATGTTTGTTGGGTTACGATTTAACTTCCTAATCGTACATGTGGGGAGAAGAAAGCTTGAAAGAGTTTGTTTTTTCACCTGTGAAAATTTAAGGCTCTCCGGTTTGTGCTTGCAGTGGCCTTCTGACTCTGCCTCCGAGAAGGAGGCCCCGTCTGCGGGCTCCCAGTTCGTCGGCCTCGCCGCAGTGCTGGTGGCGTGCTTCTCCAGCGGCTTTGCTGGTGTCTACTTTGAGAAGATCTTGAAAGAGAGCAAACAGAGCGTGTGGGTCCGCAACATCCAGCTGGGTTGGTATCTATCACCAGGCAAATCAGTCGCGAACTGATATACAGCCTGTTTATGTTCTTGAAACGCAGTCCAGCGCAGTAAAAAGTATGAAAAATAATGTGGAGGCCAGAAGAACAATGATCTGAGATGCTGTTGCTTAAAAGTGATAAATGGACCAGGAAGCTCCCATGTGTGCAGCGGTTCCTCGGGTCTTTGCTCAGGGAGCCAGCTGGGCTTTTTACCCTCCGATATGTTTCTGTTAGATGAATGTTCCTGTCTAGTTTATTTTTATCCTGGAACGTGTGAGTATGTGCTGAGTCTCCTGCGATTCCCACTGAGCGTACAGCATCTTCACCTGTGTTAAACCTCAGAGCCTCAGCAGCAGGAACATCAAAGACGATCAAAAACAAGCATTTAATCATTAATTTAGGCCTGATTTTAGTGGAAATATTCTTGGTATATTACTTAATAGAAAACAGCAGTGTTGGGAATGTCACTCTGAAGCGCTCCGTCTCTGCGTTTCAGGGATGTTCGGCCTGGTGTTCGGGCTCTTCGGGATGATGGCCTATGACGGGGAGCGAGTGAGGGAGTCTGGAATGTTTCAGGGATACAACACGGTCACCTGGACTGTTGTAGCACTGCAGGTAACTTTCACTCGCTGTGCTGTCGCGTATATTGTCGAACTTCTGGGCTAACAGACTGTTTAACGCTGGGGCTCGGACTCCCCGTTGGCCCTACAGGTCATGCCTCTGTCCATCTGTGTCTCTGTGTTTGTTTTCTCTTCAGGCCCTGGGTGGTCTGGTCATAGCAGCGGTCATCAAGTACGCAGACAACATCCTCAAGGGCTTCGCTACGTCACTCTCCATCATCCTGTCAACGCTGATATCGTACTTCTTGCTGCAGGACTTTGACCCAACCAGGTAAAGAAAGCAGTCGCTATCTTTTTCTCTGTTTTTTCCTTTTCACTTTTCTTTCTTTGAGCTCAATGAGTTTTCTGCTCTTGCCTGCAGTGTTTTCTTCCTCGGGGCCGTTTTAGTCATCGTGGCCACTTTCCTGTACGGCTACGAAGGCAAGCCTTCCCCCAATCCCAGCAGGGCGTAGGACACACGGCTGAAACTACAGCAGCCGCGGGAGGTCGTGCTGACACGAAGACACGAAGGGAAAGGAGGACTGGAGAAAAAGAAGGGGAAAGGTCTTTGTCATATAGTGTGAAAACATATAGGAGGATGTAAGCAGGTTTGGATCAGAGGAAGGTTTTTGTTTTTTTAATGTTATAACAACGCTGTGATGAGTCTCACACCAAAAGTGCCTCAGCTGAGAAGGAGAAGCAACGAGAGACGAAACCAGGAGGGCGTGTTTTACTTTTCTTCTGCGATTACAACAGCACACATAATCCAGCTGCCACGCCCGGTGAAGGGAAACTGGACCGACTGATTGTCTTTACCAGGAACTAGTCTGACTGCCTGTTAGTGTTACGGCCACGCCAGTCACCCAGTGTAACAAAGGAGCAAAGAACCAGAGGGTGGGCCTTTCTAACTATTCTTCCAAGCCACATTTGCCAAGTAGCCCAGTGACTGCCGCCTTCACCTCGGGGTGTTTAACGCTCTAACAGGTACTCCTGTCCTGTTTAAGCTCAGAGTCTGAATGAGCTTCAGCTCTGAAACTACAGCACCTCAGCGAGCTCTGGGTTAGGCTCATAAAGGCGTGTTTCTATAGGCTCGAGCCTCAGAAGTACAGAAAACACTTGCACTACGGTAGCTACAGTGACCATAACCGGTATTGTTTTCTCACGTTGCATTTTCTTCAGCTATTTTTGAAATATGGAGTGTTTTTGTTGCTAAGCAGCAGTCTGCGGGTCACCTCTGACAAACGTACACATTGAGCGCGAGTGCCAGGACTGTTACGCTGAATCCCTCCCTCAGTTCAAATTTTTAACAGCGAGAAACAAATCGAGCTTCTGTTTTGTGATGCTTTAACAGCTGGTGGTTAATTGAAGCAGTGTTTTTATTTGAGAAGTTACACTGAATATTGGAAATCATGTTAACCTTTAGTGTAAGTATGAGCACTGTTGACATTTAAATCTATAAATTAATGGGCGGTTTAACTTATTCATTAGGCTTAGCTTACTTTTCAGAACCACTGGTGACGGTTAGCGTGTCCTCTGCCTGTGTAACGGTGTCATTTGGTGAATTTTGTGGCGGAATAATCAGAATGTGGTCCAATGAAACTGAAGCTGGTTACATCATTTACAGAGAAAGTAACGTTTGATTGTATGATTTTGGGTTTTTTTTTTTCCTGAAATTACTTTTTTTGGGATAAAGCGGGTATAATTAAGAACTTTATTATTTTAATTACCAATATGTGAATCTTTTATAAAAGAAACATGCTTCCTTTGACTTATGTGCATGTGTCATTGTGTGTTTCCTCTTTGATCATTCTTACTTTACCACAACACACGGCATTTACATTTTCTACTCCAACACATAGACTGTATATAAAAGATGGATATCTGCTTTCAAATCTGATGTCATTGGCCGCATGGATGTCCAAATTATTTGGTTCCTGTGACATCGCTGAGGGTTAAAAAAAGAAGGTCTTTTATCCTCCATAAAACGATGAGTGTGGCTGTTCCCCTCCAGGTGTTAGAATAAAGTTTAATATCCAGGCATCCATGAAAACGAGGATTTACCAGGTGTACTGGAGTTAGAAGTTAGCAGGAAGTTGGCTCGCTCCATGTTCCGACTGAAGGATTTCTGAAAAACTGAAATGTACTGCTGTATTTTTTCTGGCTCATCTAGCTTTAATGCAGCCATTCAGATCAACCGCATAATTTCACAGGATCAATTTGCACCATTAATATTTTTCAGGTCAAATTAAATTTTTCTGATTTTTCACACTTGAATAAAACGGATCTGACCAATTGGATCACTGCATTTGGTAACAAGTGTGGTCAGAGCTGAAACGTGCACCGGTACTGAATTATCAGTGATTTGGAAACAGTCAGATAATCCTGTGTGACCTCAGACTCACAGCTAGCTGCTGCTCCAGGTCAGTCGGCTCCCTGAAATGATTCCTCTGCCTCCTCAGATGTGGTCCCAACTCTGCTGATTCCTGAAATGTGCATGAAAGCATTGAACCAGGAAATCGTCCCTTCTGCTGCTGCTCCTGAGAGTCAGATGATCCAGAATCTCCGTTTCTTCCTTTTCTGGTTCAGAAACATCAGGACGAGCTCATCATCACTTCATGTGGACTTCATTTTTTCCACAATTTTTTTTTTTTTGGGGGGGGGGATCAATTCACATAAATCCATTTTCGTGTCATATTTTCACAACGCGCTCGGTATGTAAAGCCCCTTAGAGTCTGTCTATTTCCTCTCAATAAAAGCTCATGCAAGGGTCCCTGATGGGCAGGGACAAGATGCCAAAAAGTGGACCAAACTCCAGTCAAAAGGACCTCTGAGGTGATCCGTTTGTTACCACGAGGTTTGTCATGAATTTGCTGCATAGTTTGGGTGACTCGCTACCAAAAATTCCTGACCCTAAGCTTCATGTTCCCAAATCGTAGTCGACATCGACCACTGTGTAGGAGTAACAAGTGTGGTCAGAGCTTGGGTTGGGCGAGAGGAGACTGGAGCCACATGTTTTTTTGACCTAGCGATCTCTCTTCATCCATTTTAAGTTGAGCTTTGTAAGTTTTCATAATTTGGAATTCTGTTGCTGTGTACCTGTTTGGACTTTTGAAAGTAAATATTGAGAAACTATATCAAGGACTGTTGTCTATTTTTGTGGATATGGAAAGAGGGACTAAGCGGAGCGTCAAGCTAAGGCTCCATTCGCAGGAAATCTACATTAGTCAAAAAACCAGCTCTTCACGGATTAATGGAGTTTGAAAACGCCTGACTATAAAGAAAAAAGGAAATACCAAACCGAGGAAAAACCGAAGATGGAAAACCGTAAGTTTTTAATTGCCTTGCCTTTTCACAAATTGCCTTTTTTTGGTCCGACAAAACGGACAAGTGCTAAGGTGCATGTGACAAACTAAAAAGTGGACTTTAATCAACCAAGTGACAATGTGGAAGGTGTTCCGTGTGTAAAGCTCTTTTATTCCATGACAACATGTGCATCGATTGAGTTTGGAATTTTGCTGCCCATGGACGAAATAAACAGTGGAAAAAGGATTGTAAAAATGACTGAGAAGGCTGTAGAAGACTGCAAGACTAGACATGTCAACGCACGCAGACATAAGCTCTCCCAATTAATGGGTATGATAAAACAAATTGAGAAATTAATGGAAGATGATGCAAATGTTGACCTCGTTAAAAATAAATTACGAGTTGACTTTAGCTCTTTGCAGAAAGACTTTACTGACCTAAATTCTGAACTGCAACAACTTACGAGTGAAGACGAATTTTTGGATGATCAAAATAGGTGGTTTGATCCAAAAAACAAGTCCCTCAATGATTTCTTTTGGAAATCTGAAGGGTGGATGAAAGAAGTCATGAAACGCTCTGAACAGAACACAGAGGATGAGATAGGAAAGCAGGCAGATAATAGGTCCGTATCATCAAAGTCGACAAGCAAATGCTCCAGTAGATCTGGATCACTACGCAGAAGCATTTCCTCTACATCTTCCTATATTAGATTAACCTCCTAAGACCCGAACTGTTCCACTGCATGCATTTTTAATTTCTCTTTGATATTTGGGTTGATTGGGACCTGATGAATGTAAAAACAAAGAATTACCAGATTTTTTTTTTTTACCTAATTTTTGTTTCTAAGAAAAATGAGAGTCACATATGAGGGTATTCATTTAAAATTTCGATAGAACAGTTAGCAATATAATGTCCTTGTAAGTGGATATCAGGCCCTTGTAGAGTAAAATTGAGTATTTTGGTCTAAGTAACCCAAAATGTTATGTCCTAGGAGGTTAAAGGTAGAAATGGAGTGTGCTGCATTAAAGGCAAAGGCTGCAGCTCTGGAGAAGAGTTTGGCAATAGAAAAGGAAGAAGTGGATTGGTATACAGAAATGAAAGGAAAGGAGGCTCAATTGCAGGCAGAAGAAAAACAAAGAGAGGCTGCAATAAAGGCTAAAAAGGAAATGCATGCTATGCAGACTGCCCTTGCTGAGTCAGATGCAAAATTGGAAGTTTTGCAAAAATATGAAGATACACAGCCAGACATGAGCATTTTTGCAGATGATGATCAGAATGGCAAAACTGAGATTAAAACCACATTCCACCCAATATCGCATTATGTCTCACCTGCACCCTATAACGGCGACGATGTGCAGCCATCAATGCAAGAAAGGACAGTGCCTGCACCAAACACTGAAAGGGCTGGTGAACCTGTGCTCGATAGTTTGTGTCAAGCCATTTCTCAGCAAGTTAACGTCACTGAGTACCTTGTAAAGAATCACAAGGCATCTCTATTACCTGACATCACCATGCCAACTTTCGACGGAGATCCACTTGAATACAACTCTTTTATCGGTTCCATTGAACATGGAATTGAAATCCGTACTGATAATAATCGTGATCGTCTACAGTATTTGCTGCAGTACACGAGTGGACAACCCCATGAGTTGGTTAAAAGTTGCATCCACATGGAACCTTCAGTGGGTTATACAAAGGCGAAACAAATGCTCAACGAGTTTTTTGGAGATGATTTTAAGATAGCTGAAGCCTACATAAAAGAGGCCCTGGATTGGCAGACAATTAAGCCGGAAGATGGCACTGCACTACAGTCCTTTGCATTGTTTCTCACCGGCTGCTACAATGCAATGACAGATGTTAATTACTTGGAAGATTTGGATAATACGTTTAACCTAAGGGCATTAGCTAACAAGCTTCCTTACAAACTTAAAGATATAAGGGAAACTACAACAGGTGTGAAGGACTCATTCAGACAAAGGGCAAAGCCACAATACCCAGAGACATTCAAACCAAAGAAAGTGTTTAAAACAGCCATCGCTGACAACAGCCATCTCAAATGGAAAACAAGACAGAAAGTGGCATCAAAAACATGGACTGTCCCAGTGGATTCAAGCAGCAAACCTTGTGTTTATTGCAAGGGAGAGCAACACAACCTCCAAATCTGCAGAAAGCTCAAAAACAAGCCTCATAAGGACAAGATTGAGTTTTTGAGAAGCATAGGACTGTGTTTCGCCTGTTTGAAACATGGTCACATGAGTAGCAGCTGCAAAGACAAGCTCCATTGTCAAGAATGCTCTTGACTGCATCCTACCCTGCTGCACATTACCAATAGGGACTCACAAGAAGAAACATCAAGGGAGACTGCTCAACAGTTCGTATCAAGTGCTCTTGTACAAATAACAGCAACTTTCAGCATGACTGGGGCCGGTAAGGAAGATTGTATTCTTCCAATTGTTCCAGTACGCGTCAAGGACCAGAAAGGAACCAAGACAGTAACAACATATGCATTCTTATATGACCAAGTGGTCAGCGGGGTTAGATAAAAACTAATAAAAATGACAATGCCACCTAGGGGAATTTCACCCCTAGGAAATATATATTTAAGAAAAATAGATAAAAACGAATAAAAGAGGCCGCACAGATTCAAGGATGCACACCGAGGCAGGTTGGCTCCAGTATTAATAAAGTTTTATTTATGCTGACAAAAATAAAATGAAACATTAAGAAAATACTGAATGTAGCGTCGTAGTTGACAGTGTCCTAAAAGTACAATAAAATAACCATGGAACCGGGACTTACCAGCAACCGTGGACCCAAAAGAAAACCACAAGAAAAGAAAATCACTACAGCTGGCACCCAGTGCTGTACAAAGGAAAATGTGAAAACGACCCACCACCTAAGGTCCCAGGGCCACTGGCACGTCCTCTGTTTACTGGAATAAAAACACAGAACAATGAGTTAAAAGAATAAAAGGACACTGAGCGTTAAGCTCGCTACATATCATAAAAAGGTAAAACCAACTTCAATCTTTAATAGATCTAATAAAAACGTGCGCACACACATACACACACACACACGCCAACTGGTAGGCTTACACCCCACGAGTCAAGCCACAGCTTGTGCTGGTTGTAATTGTCCAAGCCTTGATCACAGGCCGGTCTGGCTCCCCACAGACTGGAACCGGCAACTGAGGCGGTTTAAAGTTCTCAGCACGACACTCGGGCAGAGGATCGCTCTAGCCCGATCACAGAGGCGTGGGTGCAAGCAGCAGGTCAGAATAAAATCGAATAAAACCAGGCAAACCAAAAAAAAGGTAAGCCCACTTCATAAAAACAGTTCCACGAAAATAAAAGACGATACCAGACAAGACAGCAGCTCCACCGAGGAGGAGCCCTCACAACAGCGGCTGGAAGGTGTTTCACTCTTCCAATTAAGGTCGGGCGGTTCGCCACGGAGAGGTAAAGGCAGCAATCAAACCCTAAAACAAAGGATAAATGTAACCTTAGCCTCCTGTAATTGTGAATGCTAAAAAAAAAAAAAGTAGTTTGGGCAGCTTACCCCAGGAACGGAGGCGCTATCCTGAACTACCGGAGATAACTCGAGCACCTCTCTCCGCAACGCTGGAGTGAAACAGAAACGGCCGCGCTACAACAGGGCCGCAAAACTATATTATTACAAATTCCGGAACTCGGTTAAGTGAGAGCCTACCTGTAGCTGTCATGCGATCTGCTCACTTGCTGATCGATGCGGGAGGAACCAAGAGAAAACTGGCTTCCTTTTATACGGACCGACGCCGCCCTGCAATCAATATGCAGGTGGATTCACAATTAACCTAGTTGCGTAGCTGAGAGCGAGCGCAGGAGAGAGTGAGGGCGAGAGAGAGAAAGAGAAAGGCGAGTAGCCCATCCGGCTACATCTACACCCCCCCCCCCCTTTTTGCATTGGCGCCCCGAAAATGACTCAAGGAAACACCATGGCCTGAATATGGCAAGCTGAGCATTAGCGACTGGTCCAGATTTGACAGGACGTGGCAAGCGATGAATGTTGAAGTGCAGACCAGCAGTGGGACATGCTGTTCTCCGCAATTGTGACCCACTCACCTCAGAATGTCCAACAGAGCCTGAGGAAGAATCTGGGGGAGCAGAGGCCGAGGGTGATACAAGCACGCTGGGAATAGACCTGGGCTCCACCGATGGAACTGTAGAGGTGTCGGGAAGCGTCGCCACGGGTGCCGCAGGGTGTGAGGGTACCTCAGGGACGAGGAGCCACAACTCATCATCACTCAGGGAGGTCCGCTCTGAATCAGCAGGCACAGGTGGGGGTGGAGCCTGTGGACAAGGTGCAGGAGGCCCCGGGCTGACTTGTGCCTTCAACATGTCGTGATGGACATGTCGAACTTTCTCCAAGTCTCCCACGGGGGCAATGGTATAAACAGCCCCGTTCCCTTGAGATGCCCTGAGCACCACAGACAACAGAGCTCCACAGGTCCTGGATCTTGTGCTGGCTCCGGGCGCTGTGATCTCAAAGATACACCAGCTGACCGACCTTTAAAGGCGCAGAGTGGACTCTCTGATCATGCCGCTACTACTGGTCAGCGGCCAGCAACAACCATACCCGAGCTCCCTCAAAAGCCACCATTAACCTGGTTTGATGCTCGGCCACCCAGTCCTGTACCTCTCCAGGCACTGGGTCCTGAACCTGGCCCAAAAGAAAATCGATGGGCAGATGAGAGTCCCTGCCGAACATCAGGAAAAATGACCTGTGCCCTGATGGGGTGTGCTATTGTAGCAGAAGAGCACATGGGGTAAGTACACAATAGGATAGGATATGGAGTGGTACGAGACTTTGCTACCTGGTACAATTCACACAACTGCTGCATCAACAGACTCTCAAAATTCCTACCTTGGTCAGAGTGGATACGGCTAGGAACGCTGAACTTAAACAACCACTGTGTCAGAAGGATCTGGGCTACAGTAGAAGCCCTTTGATCCCGGGTTGGGATTGCCACAGTGTATTTACTGAAGACATCAGTCATGACCAGGACATTCTTAAACCCATTACGGCAGGGTTCCAACACCGTAAAGTCTATGGCCAAGATTTCATTTGGCCTAGACGCCAACAGGTGGCCCATATAGCTATGGGACTCCAACCCTGAGTCTTTTGCGACTTGACAACGCTCACAACCTTGGACCCACTGTTTGATGTCAGAAGACATCCCTGGCCAATAACAGCGCTGTCTGACCAATTCAGTGGTATGCTCAATACCTTGGTGTCCATGGTCCTGATGTAGCTGCCTCAAGGTCTCAGGCTTCAGAGCCTCCGGAAGAACAAGTTGGAGGGCTTCCTCACCTCCACCCGGATGCAAAATCTGGCGATAGAGGATGCCATCCTTCTCCACCAGACAATCCCACTGACGCAGCAGAACCATGACTGGTTTGGGGACCTGACTCCTTTCCCCCGGAGAGGGCGGGGACTGCCTCCTCCAGTATACCAAGAAACCCTTCAGGAGGGGGTCAGCCTCCTGCAAAGCATGAATATCCCCCGGAGAATGAGACGGAAAGGCCCCAATCTCCGACTGAGTAACGGAGGGCAACACTGCTGGACACGGAGCCTGCTGAAGCGAAGTCGGGACAAGAGTCCCAGGCAACACGCCCTCGGCCAGGCTGGAGCTTGTCTCATACTGTCGGGAGAGAGCATCAGCATTCCTATTACTGCGGCCTGACCGATACTTAATCTCAAAATCGAAGACCGCCAGCTGGGATCCCTACCTCTGCTCGGTGGCACCCAGCTTAGCTGAAGAGAGGTAACTGAGTGGATTGTTGTCAGTGTAAACCACACACTTCTGCCCCAGCAGGTACTCTCTGAACTTTTTGGCCATGGCCTACTTGAGCGCAAGAAACTCCAACTTCATGGAGCTGTAATTGTCCATATTGCGCTCATGGGGCTGAAGACCTCGACTAGCATAGGCCACTGGCTTAACACCACCTTCTGTTTCCTGTGAGAAAACCTCACCCAAACCACTGTGGCTGGCATCAATCTCCACGATAAATGGGCGAGTGAAGTTGGCATACGCCAGAACAGGGGCAGACACGAGCTTCGCTTTCAGGGCCTCAAAGCTCTCCTCACACTGAGGTGTCCAGATGGCACTCAAAGTCTGTCCCGAGCCCTTCTTTGACTTGGTGCCAGCCAATTTAGCCACCACTTGATGCAAGGGAGCCGCCAATGTGGCGAACCCCTCCACAAAGTGCCGGTAATAGCTGGCGAAACCCAAAAAGGATCGCAACTCTGATACGGAACGAGGACACTGCCATTTGGCTACTGCGTCGACCTTGGCTGGATCGGTGGAGACGCCCTCGCAAGAGATGACATGGCCCAAGTAGCTAACCTTCTGCCGGAAGAAGGCACACTTTTCTAGCTTAGCCTTGAGCCCCTCTTGCTGCAGCCTTGCAAGCACCATCTCCAGCCGTTGCAGGTGCTGAGAGACCAACGAGGAGAACACAATGATGTCGTCCAGGTACAGCAGTAGCGACTGGCGCTGCTGGTCCCCGAACATCCTCTGCATTAGGCGCTGGAAGGTACCAGGAGCATTGCACAGCCCGAATGGCATACGATTCCACTCGAACAGGCCAAACGGTGTGCAAAAAGCGGTCTTGGGCTTATCCTGCTCAGAAACTGGTACTTGATTGTACCCGCTGGCCAGATCGATTGTAGAAAACCAGCATGCGCCAGCAAGTGCATCCAGACTTTCCTCGATGCGAGGTAAGGGGAAGGCATCTTTCCTCATTTTGCTATTCAGCAAGCGGTAGTCAACACACAGACGGAGGCTTCCATCCTTCTTGCGGACCAGCACAATTGGAGAGGCATAAGGACTGCTACTCTTCCTAATTACCTGGGCCTCCAGTAACTGATTGATATGGGCCCTGACAGCCTCATAATCCGAAGGAGGAATTTGCCTGTACCTCTGCCGGACGGGTACGTCATCGAGCAGAGGTATGTCATGCGAAATCAGATTGGTACAGCCCAAGTCTCCCTCATGAGCGGAAAAAACAGAGCCGTACTTCTGCAAAAGTGACCGCACCTCATGTTGTTCCGACTCAGCAAGAGCAGACAGGTCAATAGCATCCACCATGTCTTGAGCAGGGCTGCTGGTTGTATGGGAGGAAACTGCGACGGGAAAGGAGTGTTCCTCGCTAACACCAACAGGGAGGCTAACAACAGTAGCTTGAGTCCTAAACGGGTCCGTGGGTGGAGAACGGCTTCAGTTGTCCCCTCATTGGTGACTGGGATGTAGGCAATGCCCTTATCCACCTGGACCAAACATGGAGAGGCCAGCAACCCAACTGGCAGCCCAGACACAGGAGGCTCAAAAAGCATGGCCTGACCTGACAACTGCTGGGAACTGGTGGCCATGCAGCAGGTGGCCACCAGCTGCATGACACCACCAGGTATCCGCACGGCCCGCGGGCCCTGTACCTTGACGGTACCAACAGGGTCCTCTGGGGCTTGGGCTGCAGACTGGTGACACTGATGTAAGGCCTCCAAAACTGGTCTCGGTGCCTGTGACACAGAAGTTGAATTAAACAAAGAGCCACCGAAAGCCCCAAACAGCTCTTGATAACAGCGGCGGATTACATTCATTCCTAAGATGCCAGGAACGGAGGGCGTGGCACCAGGAGGGTCCTTAACTATAAGGATTCCACAAGAGGGCATTTCCTTGCCACACAGGAGTACACTGAGCTCCAAATAGCCAATATAAGGAATGGTAAGCCCATTGACAGCCCGAAGCTGTAACCAATGGCATGACTGAAGGCGTTCTTGTCCCCAAGGGGCAAAATGTGCCAAAAAGAGGCTCTCAGTGATGGTGGAAACCATAGAACCAGTATCCACCAAGCACGGGACAGTCACCCTGCTAATCAACACATCTTTGGACAAGATGATATTAGCCTCCCAATCCTATCTTTCTGTGAACCAGTGAACTCCCCACCTGAACTGTGGCTCTGCAGCTCAGAGGGCTCTAGTTTCCCGACTGAGTAACAGGGACGTGATGATCACCTGCTGCATGTGAGCAGAGTGAGCTCTGACACGGTGTGCTCTCTATCCGGCTACACTTAGATCAAGGCAGCTCAGCCACCTTTGTGACAGAGTCACTGATAAAACAACTGAACCTGAACGGACGAACTACGAAAATCTCACTCCGAACGATGGGAAATGAATCTGTTGTGAACACCTGCATTGTGACTGGACTGGAAGTCAGTAGTCTGGATGGTAGTCAGTTTATTAAACTTTCAGAGGTGTATGCACAAAACCACATTCCTGTAAGTAAAAACAATATCCCATGCCAGGAGAATGTTGACAGGTGGTCTCGCCTGACAGAAGTGAAACTTCCCACTATCCAAGCATATGTTTTATTACTCATAGGAGTGAATGTTCCCAAAGCCTTGGAACCGCTTAAGGTGGTAAACAGCGTGGACAACGGACCCTACGCAGTGAGAACAATATTAGGTTGGACAGTAAATGGACCACTTAGAAGTGGAGGCGACATAAGTGAGGGAAACAGATTGGCACAAGTGACTGTGAATAGGATATTATTAGCCAGGTTGGAAGAGCTCTGGCAGCTACAGTTTAAGCAGGACTTTCCTGATGCGGGACAAGACGAAAATCTTGAAATGTCCAAGGAAGATCGTCAGTTTCTTAGCACGATGTCTCAGTCTGCAAAACTGGAGGATGGCCAATATAGTATTTGTCTTCCAGTGAGAAACAAGGCACTGTGCTTGCCAAACAACAGAGAAGTTGCAGTGCAACGTGTGCTGAACTTACAGAAAAGATTCACCAGAGAAGTTTTACGAGAAATATGTTGCATATATGGATGATATCCTAAAAAAGGGTTACGCGATCAAACTGAACAATGCTGAATGTAAGTTACTGGAGGGACGAAAATGGTATTTGCCTCATCATGTAGTCAGACATCCAGTCAAGCAAAAGTTACATGCTGTCTTTGACTGCGGGGCAAGCTTTCAAGGAACATTGCTGATCCAGCATCTCTTGCAGGGACCGCATTTGACAAGCTCACTGGTGGGAGTCCTCCTGAGGTTTCGTCAGGAGACTGTGGCAGTAATGGCTGACGTGGAGGCCATGTTCCACCAAGTCAGAGTCAGCAAGGAAGATACGGATCTCCTCAGGTTTCTTTGGTGGCCTGATGGGAATTACAAGGAGAAGCTTGCAGAACACAAAATGTTGGTCCACATCTTTGGCACTTCAGAAATGTGCTATTGACTTTGAAAGGGAATTTGGTCAAGAAGCTGCAAGGACACTCAAGAAAATATTTTTATGTGGATGACTGTCTTAAGTCAATTGCAGAGGAAGATGCAGCAATCAACCTGTGTTCTGACTTGAGGAACATGTTGGCAAAGGGCGGATTTCGACTAACAAAATGGTCAAGCAACAGCAGAAAGTTGCTCAACTCAATTCCTGATGAAGAAAGAGCACAAGGATTTAAAGTTCTGAATCTGGACGAGAGCAATTTGCCGATGGAAAGAGCATTGGGAATCCAGTGGTGTGCTGAATCGGATCAGTTCAAGTTCAAGATCAACCTTAAAGACAGACTGAACACTAGAAGAGGACTGGTTTCTCTTCTCAGCTCCATCTTTGATCCACTGGGATTTGTTGCTCCAGTGATTCTGTGTGCAAAAAAAATCTTGTGCGATTTTTCACAAGCACGATGAAGGCTACGAGCCAAAACACAACAGCCTAACAGTGAACTACACTGAAGCTGTGAGCTCGTAGGAAAACAGCACATACTGGCTTTCATTTTCAGCTGCGAACTTTCTGACACACACATCACGACAGACCACCAGAGACGCTGCGAAGCAAACACTTCCTCTCACACCGTCACGCATTTGGATATTTTGCTAACTGCTGAATGGACACTTTTTGAATGGACGAAACTTTTTTCGTCACCCTGAAGATGAACCGTCATACATTTTTTCTAGATATTTCAAATGCTGTTTGAAGACAAAGAAAAATCCTGTAACCCTCAGGTGAGTGAGAATTAACAGGCGTTAGTTTTAGGGATGGGTATCGAAAACCGGTTCTTGTTGAGAACCGGTTCCTACTGTTTCAATTCCTTGGAATTGTTTGCCATTTTTCCAAACGATTCCCTTATCGATTCCAGTCGCCCCGAATGATGTCACCACGTTGCGGAGCGTCATTTACCTGGCAGGAAACATAGCGGCTCACACGCTAAAAAGTTTGGTCATACTTTACGAGAACGGATGACAACAGGGCAACTTGCAATACTTGCAAAGTAGATATTTCATTTAAGGGAGGAAACACTACGAATATGCAAAAGCATTTGCTCACAAAACACGTGATAACCTTAAATGAATGTCGTGTTTTTAATTCTGCTCCGGACTCGTGAATCTCAACTCAGCAGCAGCGGTAACGTTTGCGGTAACGTTTGAGACCCCTGCCATACGGAGTATGACAGGTGTGGTTGAACTGCATGAAGACTCTGAAGTTTCTTTTCTCTTCTGGCAGGACAGGAATGTGGCCTTGTCCTGTGAGCCACCGTAAGCATGTACCTAGAGTAGAACTGGACTGTCACTGGCCTCAGGATTTGGTGTGTGGTAGTAACAGGTAAATGAACATTTTTTTTTAAATTATTTGAATATATATGAGTGCCTGTGTATAAATACACAAACAATGCACATATGCTTGCATTGTGTAATTTAAGTGATCTAGGTAGCTCTGTTTTGGAAGTTCAGTTAACGCTAGAAATGTGTTTTGGAGTTTGTACATGCTTCGGAGTTTGTACGTGCTTTTTGGAGTTTGTACGTGCTTTGGAGTTTGTACGTGCTTTAGAATTTGTACGTGCTTTTTGGAGTTTGTACGTGCTTTGTCTCTAGGGGCCACCGTTTATATTTATATATAAACATATATAAATAAAACCACAGGGTTTTTTTTACATTAGTAATTCCTTTTGTGCATAATTTTATATTGTTGTTAATAATAAATTAATTAAAGCAACAAAACAACCTGAAGAGCCGGTTGGGAGCCAAAAGAGCCGGCTCTTTTTAGTGAGCTGAGCCGAAAGAGCCGGTTCTCTAAAAAGAGCCGGAAATCCCATCACTACTTTGCGGTTTTACCCCGGATATGACGTCACATTTTCAATTTCTATTAGTGTACTGACACCACAGGAGGGAATATAACATAGTGAGACTCCTAACCTCTCCCCTCAGACAGGGTTTTATGCTGCTATTGCACTTACATACTTAAAGTGGTAGGCACCTCTTTTAGATTCTAATCCCAAACAGTGGCATTACCTTACATAAACATAGCTTAAATTTTCAAATTTATTAATCCCGGAAAGATGAATTATGTAACGAATCTATGAATTATAAAACAAACATGAACTTAATCGTAAATGAAAATACAAAGCAGACGTCAGGAAATTATCATCCTGCTTATTGTATCCTAGTTCCTAAAATCATCTTGAAAAACAAAAGTAAAACGGGCTATGTTCATTGTTCCTGCTCTTACTGTCTTTCTTTAATGACAGTGAAACAAAATCAATATATTTATTTAAACATGAAAGGTCACAGATTTATATATGATGTGTGTTTGGCTAAACAAGAGTCAAGTTTTTCCAAATGTTGATGAGCTCTGACGAGAGTCTGTTGTTTTATTCCACTCCTCTTGTGTCAGCCAATCGGTGAAGTTCTAGGCAGCTCTTGTCCCTCCTTAGCGCCAGCTCCCGTTCTCATGCTTTGTGGAGCCAAGCGGAGCAGGCGGGCTAAGACTTTTTTTTCTTTCGGTAAGCTGGAGGAAATAACCTCTAAACGAGTAAAATACGATTTAAACTGATATTATTCACTAAGTATGGTTTTGCATTCGTTGTCGTAGAGGACAGAGCGAAAATGGAGGGTTTACTGAGCTGTGGCGTCATGTAAACTCTGAGCATCCCACTCGACAGCGGTAAGCTAAATGTGGCTAATTAGACACGTGATGCACGGAGGTTACAGTTGTTGAGTGTCTCTGAAACATACTGTTCTTTTGCTAATTAGACCGTTAACCGAGTCATTAACCTGTGAAAAGCTGTAGATGGTTGAAGCAGCTGAAAATAAAAGTTTTATGGGAGATAATTGTAAGCAGACTTTATGCTGCTTCCTGATACTGTTTTGATGTCAATCGGTTATTTTACTATGCTCAGCAATGAATATGTGGAGGTAAATTTGAGTGTATTTCCACCAGTATTATTACACCCGTGGCGCAATGGGGATTAAGCACATCTATTTTAATGCTCCTATGCATAGACTGAATTCTTGTGTTTATATGTTATCGAAATTGATTATTTGCACTTTGTTGAGTTTCTGATAAGCATTTGTGCAGTACTCCATTTCTCAAAAGGAGTAATACAATTATTTCTTTGTGATTATATATACAGTGAGTTTATTTCTGATGGATGTGATGAATGGTTACCATGAAAGTGAATTATACAGTGACCATAGTTCCTGAATATTTGAAGCCTTGTGGAAAATCTTTAATATTACTGCAGGTTACAAATAAGTATTGAACTTTAATGCTGTGAACCTTGATACTGTGAATTTTGAACCTTGACATTTGAATTAGGGCTGCACGATTAGTCGACTAGGCATGATTACGTCGACTATCAAAATTGTCGACGACTAATTTAATAGTCGACGCGTCGTTTGAAGCTTTGTAAGATCCCAAAAGACGCAGGAATGAGTAGCAGGATTTAAGAGTGTAATAATGGACTAAAACAGAAGATGGCAGCACTGCATGTACAAGGATGCCAGCTGCCGTTAAACCCCGAAGAAGAAGAAGCTGTGTCCCAGAATTCATAGCGCGGCCCAGTGCGGCCCTGCTCAGTTTCCAACAGCTAGTTAGTTTTAATATTACTGTTATTATTCTTTCTGGGTCACAAAATAAACGTTTAACATATTTTTCAGGCGAGAATGTAACTGTGTAAACCTCAAATATCTGCTCAGTTTATCAAGACACCACATATTTTCAAAAGCGCTCCGACGTTTTCGGAGACATCTGTTACCCACCAGCTCGATAGCTAGCCGGGGTTCAAGGCTCACTAGAGCTGGTGAGAACACCGGACTCCCGGCAAATCGTTTTCAAACCCACCGCCATCTTCCGCTATTCAGGTTAAACATGATATATAAGTCACTTAGATAACTTAAAAATTTTATGGTTTTTCAGTATTTTATTTGTTTCTGAGTAAATCGGTTTGGCTGAGATTAAAGTTATGATAATAAACGTCAAGCAGACAACTGATTATCAGAAGTGTGAGATGCTCGAGAATATACTCCGGTGTCCTGTTATATTTTAGATAGCAAGGAGCAGACGGCTGAGTTTATTAAACTTCACCAAAACAATCTGCAAATTTCATTAAAATTTAATAAACTATCATCTTGTCTTTATTTTTAGTTAGCACATACCTTAAACACTTAAAGCTGTAAGCTAATGATAGTTATATAAGAGCAGATGCACGCTGGTGAAATAAGCTGTACGTTGTACGTCCAATGGATGCATGACCTGATTAGTCGACTAATCGCAAAAATAATCGGTGACTAGTCGACTATCAAAATAATCGTTTGTGGCAGCCCTAATTTGAATGTTGTACAACTTGACTGAATTGATGATAGCTGATCTGAATAGTAGTTACTGCCTTGTGATACTGCTTTAGTTTAATTTGTGAGGGTTATCCTTAAATTGGTCATGACCTATATTTGACCTTGTTTATAGGTCAGGTTTTTATATGGGGCGAATTCAAGGACCAGCTCAGCGAATCCGGATCCCAGAGTGTTCCAGTGTTCATTGGATGGCGAGCCAAGTCAAGATCAACATACACATACATGCACACTCATTCGCACATTGATGGGCTTCAATCCTCTACTGTACAAGTAGTGTGGTAGGACAGACAATCTAGTGGTGTGGAACTGGTTTGGCTTTCGTCCGTCAGATACACAACAAAGCACTATTTTTGGTAGAGCATGCTAGCGGGCCGTCGTTATTACCGTGTTTTTTGGAAAATACGGCACACTTAAAATCAATCCTTTGATTTTTCTGAAAATCGACAGTGCCCCTTATAATCCCATTTGCTTTATGTATGAATGCTGATTGTGTTTACTGACCTCGAAATGATTTTATGTGGTACACGGCGCTCAAAAATCTGTCAAATGTTTTAGTACGACTTTGCTAAGCTACGAACCCGCACCGCTTGATGGATTGTCGGAGCATTACCGTTGGAGCTACCGTAGGCAAGAGCCTTGCGGAGTGATACGTACTGTGCTTCAACATATTACCGTATTGTGTGTGTATAACCTCTTAAGTTTCGTGGATATTATACATGGTTATGCTGAGGATATGTTTGTTCCACTGGAAATGCCTTTTGGTTAAACTGTCAGCAAGTAATTTGCATTTGCACTGTTAAATTTTTACATAACTTTAATGCACATAAAAAACAGCTGCTTGTTTAAGTGAAAATACATTGATGTTTTTTTTTGGGGGGGGGGGGGGGGGGGTTTGCACTAATAAAGTTGTGGAGTTTTAAAGTATTTTGTCTAGTGTCAATTATATCGTCATCGGAAATTTTCAAATGTATATCGTGATAAATATTTTTGGTCGTATCGCCCTGCTCTACTTGAAGTCTTTGTTAAACCACGTTGTAATTCATTGTTGTTAAAAAATCTTTTAAAAAGGCTTAAAATAACTAAAGTTACTTCTAAGCCACATAACTGTGTTTTGTCTGGTTTCTCTGTCGTTCATGTGTCAGAGCTCCAAAAGCCATTCTTATTCTTCTGATACTAGCCCAAATTACTCATCACCTTGGTTATTATCTATTGACACTGTATATAAACCCACATAGATGGTACATTATAATTATCATTTTTGTCTGCTTTTGCTTTTCATCTGGTTATCCTCAGAATTTGCCTAATATGATATGATGTCCAAAAACGGCCAATCAGATGCACGTTGTGTTCTACTTGGGCGGTATGACAACAACCGGAGGGCCTCTCCTCGGCCTCCACATCAGAACCTGGACCTCGTTGGCGTTGGGCCCCCTCATGGCGTTAGGAGGGATGGGCTCCATTCGAGTCAGCACCCGCGGCTCGTCCTGGTGCGCCCGACCCACCAGCCTGGCCCTGGAACCCAGAGGCAGGGACGGGTCCACTGCGATGTCAACCCTCATCCTCCACTTGATGGTGTGGAGCAGGATCTTTTCCCTGGATGTAGTGTTGAGCGCCACCAGCCAGGTGGTGAAACTCTGGTCTCTTTTGATGTTCGTCAGTAAAGGTGTGTTAGATCCACTGACCCACAAAGTCCAGGTAACATGGGAGGAAAAACTGTCGTTCATGCTGACAATGAAGCGGGACGGCTTGGATGTGGGGCCGACTATGGTGACTGTCTCTGTTGTGTTTCCGTACCAAGGGTAGCTCATGCCATCTGAGTCGCTGATGGCCTGGACCAGGCCTTCACGGAGCTGAGGCAGCTCCCAGCTGGACCTGGAGGAAGAGAGGAACCAAGAGATCTCTGGGTAACTGCAACATTCATTCAAAAGATGTTTCAAAGATTTTAACTGATGTTCAAACTTATTAGAAACACAAGTTAAGCCACTGTTGCACTGTATGATGTGTAGAAACACGGCGCAGTCCTTCTTTCAGAGTGAGCACCAAATCCGCAGATGAAAGTAATCCCCATCAAACGCGTTTGATCCCTGTTTGCTGCCCTGGGATACACATGTGTAACGCTGTCGGTTCGTTTGCTAATGATACCAGCATGACTAGATCCAGTTGTGGTGCTGTGGCGACTGTTTTTCCTACACTGAAAAAAAGAACATGTTGGATTTACTGAATTCAACAGTGTGGACACTGGTTGCACGCAGATGTTTTGCTTTGGCAGCAACATATTCATATTCAATAAGCCTGTGCATTTTGTGTTAATAAAATGTGATTGAAACATGTTTAGATGAAGTAATTTCAGCTCTTGGAATATTATTATCCTTCATAATTTTCTCACTTTATTCCAACACTATTCAATAACTTTTTCCCCTTTTACTACTTGGTTACTCAAAAACTACGTTATCTTCATATTGCATAATGTTTAACAAAGATTAGCGACTGCCAGAGTCACAGGAACAGAATCTGTTGCTGGGCGTTTGAATGAAGGAGGCTGATGAGCTCCGTTAACCTGCTACGTGCACAAATGCTCCCCGAGCACGTGCAGATCGGGCACGAACGCGTTATCATAGTTATTAGAGTGCACGGAGACGCGCCGTCACGCACGCGCTCCCGTTGTCCTGCATCTGAAATCCTGTCACGCGCGTGTAACTTGGACTCAGGTGGCAGAGTAGTGAACTCACATGCCGACGTCTCCGTAGGTGTTGTAATATTCCTTATGGGTGCAAGCCTGGATCCAGCCCACCACCCAGGTCTCGTTGCGTGGGATTGGAGGCATCACAATCTGCGCGGACGCTTTGAAATAGGGCGTCTTGTACTGAAGACCACACAAGCTCTCCCTGATGACCGTCGGGCAGTGGTCTATGGTGGCAGACAGGTCACACACCACGATGCTCTTTTGTTTGATGCACGGGTTGTTGCTGCCCATGGCTGTGCGGTTGGAGGTGGCGGTCAGCGGGGGTTAAGTGAACCTAAGTGAGCGGCTAAGTGAGCCTTGGGTAAAGAAAGCAGGTGCTATCTTTTGGGTCAAAGTCCTGCAGCCAGGACTTTGACCCAAAATTACAGCAGCACATATAATCTTGTTGCCACGCCCGCTGAGGTGAAGGGAAACTGGACCGACTGATTGACTTCAATAGGAACTAGTCTGACTGCCTGTTAGTGTTACAGCCACGTCAGTCACTCAGTGTGACAGAGGAGCAAAGAACCAGAGGGTGGGCCTTTCTAACTATTCCTCCAAGCCACATTTGCCACGTAGCCCAGTGACTGCTGCCTTCACCTCGGGGTGTTTAACGCTGTTTGGCCTCTGTAAGCTCAGAGGCCAAATGAACTTCGGCTCTGAAACTAGAGCAACTCAGCGAGCTCTGGGTTAGGCTGATAAAGGCGTGTTTCTGACCCTAAAACTCTTGACCCTAACGGTGCATACACACCAAACGCGATAGAAGCGACCAGAGCTTCAGGTTTACATGTAAAGTCAATGGAGGAGCGCGATGAAGCGCGACTGGGGGTTCCGTGAAACTTCAGAAGCAGATTGGCGTCGCATAAAACGCTTTTCTTCCTGATTCGCCCGAACAATTAGCGATCGAAAATACGGGCTTCAGTTTGTGTGGTGCAATTTGTGCATTCGCGCTTATCGCGTCTACTGCTCGAGTTGGAAAAATCTGAACTCTAGCTTCAAGTAGCGCCGCGACAACCAATCAGGAGCCTGGTGACGTGATGCTCTGACCTAGTTCAAAGGGGCAGGTCCAGCCAAAGCCATTTATTCTTCATTCAGTATGGAGGAAAGGCTCATCAACGCCGTAGCCAACCACCTGGAGCTGTATGACACCAGCTGCTTTCTCTACCGAGAAAGTGGAAGAGCCAGGGACACATACTCCAAGGAGAAGAGGATGGAGAAGGAGAAGAGGAGTGGGTCTGCAGCAGGATCGGGGAGGAAATGGAAGTTCTCCGCGGTCATGGGGTTTCTGGACCCCTTCGTCACCCCGCGGGAGACTAGCAGCAATATGGTGCGGACCGTGGAGAACATCCTCCAGGGACCAGGGACAGCGCCTCAGACGAGAGAATTTGTAAAATTTCAAATTTATAAATTAGTTTTTGAAAACTGCACAGCTGTGTTAAATTTGGAAACATTGGACCCTAGTAATCAGTAGTTTTCTGATGAGGCAGCAGGCTAGTCCACTAGACAGTCCCAGATGGCTGTCGCTACCTGGGGGACGATCTGGCACACCGTGGACACACTAACTCTGAAACTGAAACCTAAAGGAGTCCCCAGTGGCAAGGAACCTGGAAAAAATTGTTTAAAATTAGTATTATGTGTACTACAGTTACAAAATACATTATTCAGATTCCAAAATACTTTGGTGATGTCAGATTTAAATTACACAACAATAATCTTACATAAAACATTTTCTAATTATAAGAATAATTACATAACATATATATATTAGATATAATATAAAACAGCGAGTTGTGTTTTGTTTTAACTTTACCATATCCTAATTTGATTGGTAGCAACTTTTACCACTACAGTGTGACTATCACTCATAATTCCTAAACATGTCAATCAGGTAGGAATGAAGTAAGAGATTAATAGAAATAAAGAGTTGGATATTGACATGTAGCCCTTTACTTTTCTTAAATCATTGTTAATATTTTAGAAAAATTAACCTGTGATAAGACATAGCATATCAAGATAGAATTGTTATTATCATATAACTAAAGATGAATCAAACTGTTCACAATTTTATCTAGCTCTCAGTTTTAAAAAGGCTGATGACCCCTGCTGCGGGGTTTATATACAAATATTCAACCGGTTCTATACCAGAATTAAACCAGGTCTAAATAAAAAAATAAGGACTTTATAAGATAGACCTTCTGAGTATCACTACAAAGATTACCAACAGTGGTCCTCATACCACAGTTTGATATCAGCAAACACAGAGAGCATACATTGATATGACACCACAGCCATGCTATCATTGCAAACACTGATAACATAGCATAAATTGAATTAAATCAGGACTTGATGAGACCTTTTGAGTATCGCTAGAAATATTATAAACAGTTGTCTCCATACCACAGTTTGCTATCAGTAAACACCGACGGCATTCACCACATCCATGTTATCAGTGTATAAACTGATAGCTTAGCATATATTAGCACAGGTATCAATAAAGGACTACCGTATTAAACACTTTTACTAACCGCATTCAGATGGACAGGCGCTCTGCAGGTGGGATTGAGCGCATGTAGTTGGTGTCTAGGGGAGCGATGCTTGGACCGACGCAGGACAGCAGCTCCTCAAACTGGGCGTGGGAAAGACGGTGGTACCGCTGAAAGCGGCCGTCATCGCAGCTCCTGGAGCAAGTGGTGAAACTCACCAAACTGCTCACGCTTCTGGAGGACCTGATGGACCCAGGTACGGTGAGGACGTCCTTTACGCCGCTGCTCTCCACAGTAAATAGAGAAGGGAGACTCTCTCTTCAAATGCTAGATCGACAGCTGCCATCTTGCAAACATACCATCTGGCACTACTTCCTCCCACAAGTTACATATTAATGCTTCACACGCGATGATTTCAAGCGTGACCGATTTACTTTGGACACGCTTCAAGGTGCGAATGTGCAAGCTACCAGCTAGGGGCGTGTCGCGCTTCTTGGTCGCTTCTATCGTGTTCGGTGTGTATGCACCGTAAGTTTCATTATCCCAAATCTTAGTCGGCCTAGAAGTGATACCTTTATGAAGCATTCAAATGTTTTCTTTTGTCTGGCAAACCATGAGCCTGTGGGCTTTAGTTTCATTGCAAGGCTTTAAAAAGTGATCTTAAAAGATGTGCTGCACACATGTGAACAGCACTAATAAAAAGCCAGAGAGGTCGACAGCGACCACTGATTGGTCGTTAGGAGTTATTGCAATTTAGAAACTAGAGCAGCTAAAAAAGACCCTGCTTTAACATCCTGACTGTAATAATTGAACAAATAAAAGTAAATTTGTGTTCAGTAAGATGTGAAACCAGGATCAGAAGTTATAAACCCATCTGGAAAAGTGCTGAAAGGTTGTTTTCTATACAAGTATCTTATAATCACTGAAGTCGCCTCCTGCTGGTGGATATAGGGCCAGCTCGTCCATCTTTTGCCTACAGTCTGTGAATGTACTGTGGGGAAAAAGTCTTGTAGCCTCTTATGCCCATGTCAAAATGTTACACTGTACCTGGGCTGTGGAGCGACAAACAGGAGCAAGTTCACACTTTATTTTTGGCATTTGTTTTAATGAGTTTAAAAACACTGCATGCAAAAGCCAGACAGTCTGAGAGAAAGGACTGTACGTCCTCCACATTAAAACACTGTAAAACACCGTCAGCCCGTCGCTTTCAGACAATCTAACGTCGACCAGCAGGACAAGTAGGAATAACGAGTCAGATTCACACGAAGGGCCGTGCAGCGCTCTGCTCCGAGCCCACAGGCACGGCTGTTAACTGTAAAAGACACTTGAGGCCCGGATGCACTTTGACGGCAGACTGTGTGACTCTCACGGTGAAGTAAAAATGTATTTTTAATTAACACGTTATTTTAATTGGGGCATGTGGGGGAAAAAAAGTTCCCCACTATAAAAGCATCAGTTCTCTGAACAAAGTTTCAGTCCAATAACGATCACCTTCTAAGTTGTCCCATCGGAAGTGCTGCTCATGATTGTCGGCGTGGGCTCACAAACTGCCCCTGTGTCATGGCTACAATAATCAGGGTGTTAAACTATCTCTTTGTCCACACCGCTGTGCGGTTAATGTGTGTGTTAGGGTTCGCAGTAGGCCGGCAGAACAGTCCTTCCTGGTGATCCTGGCTCTGTTATTGTTCTATATGAGGTGTGTGTGTCTGTGTGTGTGTGTGTGTATGTGTGTGTGTGTGTGTGTGAAGGCTTGTTCGGTTCGCACCAAGAGTAATGAGCAGCATGGGCAAGATAATGTGGTTACATCATCCATCTCTCTTCATCTCTGTCTCATCTGGACCAGCTCAGCAGTTCAGCAGAAGCCTTTTTTCTTTTTTTCAGTCCCACTGAGGCCGGATGAGCAGATCTACAGTAAATGCACCGCCTGGAAAATCATCAGAAGCAGCGTAGAGGTTTCTGGTTTGGGGCACTGTTTCACCTCCTTCTAAGGTGCACGGAGGAGAGGAAAAAGCCTGAAGAGATCAAACCTCCTGCAGCACCGACAGTATACAGAGTAACTGTAAGGCTAGACAAGTGCATTTGTGGCTCGCAGCCTTCATCGGGGTCATCATAAAACATATTACAGATTAAATGATGTAGATGTGAAATAGAAAAAAATACAAAACGCACAATCTCAGCCAAGTGTGTGATGTTTTACGACCACGATGAAGGCTATGAGCCAAAACACAACAGCCTAACAGTGAACTACACTGAAGCTGTGAGCTCGTAGGAAAACAGCACATACTGGCTTTCATTTTCAGCCGCGAACCTTCTGACACACACATCACGACAGACCACCAGAGACGCTGCGAAGCAAACACTTCCTCTCTCACCGTCACGTGTTTGGATATTTTGCTAACTGCTGAATGGACACTTTTTGAATGGACGAAACTTTTTTCGTCACCCTGAAGATGAACCGTCATACATTTTTTTCTAGATATTTCAAATGCTGTTTGAAGACAAAGAAAAATCCTGTAACCCTCAGATGAGTGAGATTTAACAGGCGTTAGTTTGATATCCCAAATCTGGATGAGCAGGTACGTTGACGACAGCTGAAACGTTGCTGTGCTTCAGCAGATTACCTTCTAACTGCAGGGCTGCACGCTGCCAGGGTTAACTCAGAAGAAACTATGTTTTGGTGTGATCTCAGTCTTACATGAGTGGAGCTTGGTATCAGTACGTTCTTCAAATGATAAAACCATGTTTGACTGTAGCAGGCTGTCATCAACACAGGCATCTCTGGCTTTTAAAAAGGCAGGGAGGGAGAAGCTCTGCAGCTCGGACGAACTGGCCACGTGCGATTGCAGGAGGGGGAAATAGTCCTGCTGCAGGGCTTCAGTCATGTCTGTGTGTATGTGACATAAACTAAAGTGTTATTTCTGCTTTTCCTCTGATATGTCAAAAACAAGGTAGCTCTGTGTTTGCATGTGACAATCTTTAAAACACAAAGAAAAGAAATGACCCTACAATGTTTCGGCTTTACAAACGAGGCCTTGTGTGTGAGTGTGTGAGGCAGTCTGGTGTGACACAGCAGCACGCCTGGACCCGACCCCGGGCTCCATTATAGAAAGCACACAAGCACAAACAGATACACGCGTTTGCACGCTCACGTCATCCCGGTGAGATTCTACTTGTCTGCGTCCACGATGAAGAAGAAACCCCACAGCGACGCCGTCCTCGCTGGACGTGAACGCAACACAAACTCTAACAACTTTCCTCGCTTAAACTCTTACACAGCACTTCAGCGTACAGAACAGAGCAGGCCACGAGTATGCTGTCTTTAAGGCCGCGAAAACCTTTGTCAATTGTATTTAAGCTCCGTCACTTCTTCTTCTTCCAGGGCCTGAGTAGCTACAGCACAGGTATCAGTTACATCCCAGCGCAGATGTTCAAGCTTCAGATGAGTCTTCCCTCTGCTGTGCAGGGCCGGAGTGCATGCCTGCACACCTGGCAGCCCAACGGCACCAGAAGCAGGGACTAACAAACTTTCTAATTGTCAAAGGCAGCGGTGGGGAATTAAGGCAGTTGTCCCCTCAAGATTCAAAGCACTGCAACTCTGATGAGGTCATCAGCACGTAATGCAATTCTCAGCCTGCTTATAAATATCATTTTTGTCTGCTTTTGCGTCTCATCTGATTATCCTGTTAGCAGAATTGGCCTGATATGATATGATGTCCCAAAACGGCCAATCAGATGCACGTTGTATTCTACTTGGGCGGTATGACAACAACCGGAGGGCCTCTCCTCGGCCTCCACATCAGAACCTGGGCATCATTGGCGTTGGGCCTCCCCATGGCGTTAAGAGGGATGGGCTCCATTCGAGTCAGCACCCGCGGCTGGTCCTGGTGCACCCGGCCCACCAGCCTGGCCCTGGAACCCAGAGGCAGGGACGGGTCCACTGCGATGTCAACCCTCATCCTCCACTTGATGGTGTGGAGCAGGATCTTTTCCCTGGATGTGGTGTTGAGCGCCACCAGCCAGGTGGTGAAACTCTGGTCTCTTTTGATGTTCGTCAGTAAAGGTGTGTTAGATTCGCTGACCGGCACAGCCCAGGTAACGCTGGGGTAAAAATTGTCGTTCATGCTGACGATGAAGCGGGACGGCTTGGACGTGGGGCCGACTATGGTGACTGTCTCTGTTGTGTTTCCGTACCAAGGGTAGCTCACGCCATCTGAGTCGCTGATGGCCCGGACCAGGCCTTCACGGAGCTGAGGCAGCTCCCAACTGGACCTGGAGGAAGACAGGAACCAAGAGATCTCTGGGTAACTCCAACATTCATTCAAAACATGTTTCATAGATTTTAACTGACGTTCAAACTTATTAAAAACACAAGTTAAGCCACTGTTGCACTGTATCACGTGTATAAACATGGCACCAAATCCACCTATGAAGGTAGTCCCCAAAAAACGCATTTGATCCCTGTTAGCTGCCCCTTAATAGACTCCAGGAACATGTGTAACGCTGTCTGTTTGCTAATAATACCAGCATGACTAGATCCAGTTGTGGTGCTGTGGTGACTGTTTTTCCTACACTGAAAAAAAGAACATGTTGGATCTACTTAATTCAACAGTGTGGACACTGGTTGCACATAGATGTTTTGCTTTGGCAGCAACTTAAACAACTAAGTTAAATCAACACAAGTTATTCATATTCAACACACCCGTGCAGTTTGTGTTGATAAAATGTGATTAAAACATGTTTAGATGAAGTAATTTCAGCTCTTGAAATATTTTTATCCTTCACAATTTTCTCACTTTATTCCAACACTATTCAATAACTTTTTATCCCAATACTACTTGGTTACTTTAAAAACTACACGTTATCTTCATATTACATAATATACAACAAAGTTTAGAGTCTGGTTAACAGATTTATAACAACTTCCATCCATCCTCTTCACCAGTCTATTGCACGGCAAACATGGAGAGAATTTTTTTTAACCAATTAACCTAACCCCAATAACTGCATGACTTAACTGTGGGAGGAAATAGAGTACCCAGAGAGAACTCACTGCAAACTACACTGAAAAAATGAAATTGGGTGGTTGTTACATTTACAGAAGTCTAACTTGTAATTTGAACAAAAATAATTTCATATTTCTATGGTGAGCTTAATTAAATCATGTAGGATCTGCATTAAATTCAACAACTTAATTTGTTCTTGTTGAGATGACATGATACAATCTAGTAAGAGTGGTTAGTTGCCTGGACTCAAGAAATGCACAAGATCACACAAGATTTCAAACTGCAGGAAAATCACTGGAGTTTTAAAAGGCAGACAACTACACACACCACATGTATGCTATCACTATTTACTGCGGTTTAAGCTGTCAAGGACAAAAACGTATGGAAAATTCTGCATCAAGCCTTGAAATCATAGCTTTTTCTACTTTTGTTAAGCCTCGATTGACAGCTTGGTGGCGTGGTGGTTAGTGCTGTTGCCTCATAGCAAGAGCATGGGTTCATGGGCTCAAATCCACAATCTGGCTAGTTTACAGTGGGTTCCATCTGAGTACTCTGGCTTCCTCCCACAGTTAAAAGTCGTGCGGTTATTAGAGTTAGGTTAATTGGTGATTCCAAATTACCCTAAAGTGTGAATTTGAGAGAAAATAGTTGTTTGTCTGTATGTGACAGACTGGTGAGCTATCCAGGGTGTACCCTGCCTCTTACCCTATCACTTCTGGGTTATGCCCCAGCCCCCCCTGCAACCCGGATAAAGATAGGAGGATGGTAGTCGTTGTAAATCCATTCAATTTTTATGTTAACCAGACTCTAGACTTTGTTGAACGTTATGTAATATGAAGACAAATTTAATTATTTAAGTGTTTAAGTGACCAAGTAGTATTGGGGTAAAAGTTATTGAATAGTGTTGGAATAAAGTGACAAAACTGCGAAGGATTAAAATATTCCAAGAGCTCAACTTACTTCATTTAAACAAGTTTCACTCACGTTTTATCAACACAAACTGCACAGGCTTATTGAATATGAAGAAGTTGTGTTGATTTAACTCAGTTGTTTAAGTTTCTGCCAAAGCAAAGTAATTGTGTGCAACCGCTGTTCACTTAAGTAAATCCAACACGCTCTTTTTTTCCAGTTCAGCTGGATTCTGGATTTGAACCCAGGACCTTCTTGCTGTGAGACAACAGCGCTAACCACCGTGCCACCAATCAAGACTTGACAACTTAAACCACAATAAATAGCAATAACATACCTGTGGTGTGTGTATGGTTGTTTGCCTCTTATAACTCCAGTGATTTTCCTGTGGTTTGAAATCTCGTGTCATCTTGTGAATTTCGTGAGTCCAGGCAACTAACCACTCTTATTAGATTGTATCAGGTCATCTGAACAAGAACAAATTAAGTTGTTGAATTTCATGCAGATCCTACATAATTTAATTATGTTCACCATAGGAACATGAAATTATTTTGTTCAAATTACAAGTTAGACTTTTGCAAATGTAACAACCACCCAATTTGCTTTTTTTGAGTGTATTTGGAGATATTTGTTGTTTTTGCTTTGCTTGTTTTTTGATTGGCTGCGGATTCTTTTATATATATTTTTTTAGATAACTACCATACCAAGCTTTTAGTTATGTGATACTGTATTTCATTAAGCCGTTTTGCTTTTTAAAATCTATTTTATTACAGGAAGTTTCTCTTTGTTGGGCCAAATTGTCTAAAAACAGAAAGAAAGAAAAGCCATGATGGTTCAGTGTGCCAGTGGATTATCATCATCATCCCTTTGTTGTAATCAACAGCTTTGTCATCTGGAGGCCCCCTACCATCTATTTACCATGCCATGTGACCAATCCGATGACAACCTAAACCCCATCCTCTCACCCGTGCATCCACCACCCACACCCCTGCACCCAGCAGGATTAAACACCCCCTCGCATATGCCCTCCAGACATAACGCGTTTGTGTGTGTGTGAGGTGGGGGTGTGGGGGAGGACATGTCTCCGTGGGCACAATTTGAGTGTGAGAGCAGCAACTGTTGTTTAGCTCCTCTAATAGCAGCTTTTCTATTTAGGTGCCAGAGTCACAGGAACAGAATCTGTCGGTGGGCGTTTGAATGAAGGAGGCTGACGAGCTCCGTTAACCTGCTGCGTGCACAAATGCTCCCCCGAGCGCGTGCAGCTCGGGCACGAACGCGTTATAGTTAGTTATAGGAGTGCACGGAGGCGCGCCGTCACGCACGCGCTCCCGTTTTCCTGCATCTGAAATCCTGTCACGCGCGTGTAACTGGGACTCAGGTGACAGAGGTGTGAACTCACATGCCGACGTCTCCGTAAGTGTTGTAAAATTCCATATGGGTGCACGCCTGGATCCAGCCCACCACCCAGGTCTCGTTGCGCGGGACTGGAGGCATCACAATCCGCGCAGACGCTTTGAAATAGGGCGTCTTGTACCGAAGCACTATGGGCGAGCTCTCCTCGATGACCGTGGGGCAGTGGTCTATGGTGGCGGACAGGTCGCACACCACGATGCTCTCTCGTTTGATGCGTGACTTGTTACAGGCGATGCTCTGGATGCAACCCATGGCTGTGCGGGTGGAGGTGGCGGTCAGCGACGGCTAAGTGAGCCTGACAGGCCGGGGAACAGCACAGCTGGCCGGGACTCCACCGACACCGCGACGCTGTGCATCCGATGAGATTATAAGGCAAAGGTGGGTGCTACCACGCTGCAGGCCCGGGAGAGTACCCGGTAACGCAGACACCCGCCCTGCTGATGTGCGAGCACATCTGCCCGCTGCTCTGGGGCTGACCCTGCGCGCTGACCTCCGGAGGATCCGAAGCAGAAACAAGGGAGCAGATAAATCGAGTGTCACGTGAATTTTAGATGCAGGGATGATTGCATCTTCTCCTCTAAACCCCAGCGGTCAGTTTCTCCCGGAGGATGCGATCCATCCGCGCTCCTGCTGCAGTCCCTGCCCGTAACCTTTGATCCTCGCCTTTCTGCCCCGAGCTGTCATGTCACAACAGGCGTCGGGGGACCGACGGACGCTGGGACACCGGCAGGGGGACCCGAGGGTCGGGCGGCGGTATTTGGCGGTGCTGAACGGTGCATGAGATGCTGCTGCTGCTGCTGCCGGTAACCTGAGCGAGGTCGTTAGGGTCCGTCATGCCTGGCCACTCGACCGGAGGGAAGCCCGGTGGAACAAGCCGGGAGTCCGAGCATCAGCGGTGGGGAAACCAGCCTCCTCCCAGCCACCACCGGAGGGCAATTCCCGACCAAAGCCTCCAGACCCCGGGCATCAAATCCTCGCAGTGCAGAGCGAAAGAGCGCCGAAGGATCAAAATAAGAAAAATAAGAGAAACGGTGTCATAGTAACCGCGCCGCGTGCACCGCGCCGTCCTCCGCTGAAGAAGGCTGCGTGGCTGTGCGTCGCTGTTCAGCCTGCGCGGTGCTGAAGATGCTCAGCCGACCAATGAGCGGCGGAGGGAGCAGCTCTGCGACCTCTCCCCCCAAAAATACCAAACCCCACAAACACGGAGCCGACACTGTCCACGCACGTGCCACTCTGCTCAAATCTTTAGGAGTGACTCCGCCCACGCGAGGCACTGGCAAAGTACCTTCCCGGGTATTTGTGCCGAAGAACAGCACCTTTAACAGGAAGGGTCGTTTAATTGGTTTGAGAACATCAGGCTTTTCAAAATAAAACTGCCACAGTCTCGGCAAAACGACATCACCTCACGGTGCTCCGGCGTCTGCAGCCTTCCCCTACCTCCACCCCGGCAGGCGGAGGTTTCATATAAAGTGTTTTACTGGCCTTGCTCACCTTACAGCTAACCAGAAATTACACTACTACTTTACATATAAGTATATATCTACACACACACAGAATACGTTGTTCCTTTTGCTTTACGTCTGTTAACATTACAGATTTTTCTGTTTATAATAATAAAACATACATGGGACATTTCCATGTATTAATAAACAACTAGTCATAAGAATCTCAGATGTGGTGCCACAAAAATATATATCATTTATTGGAGATAAAGAAGCTACTTTTGAATATAAAATGCTGCAAATTGTGCTGTAGATGGAGAAGTGGGTCGATTTAAGTTGATAAAGATGGCTGAATGCAGGATGATGGCTTCTGAAAACAGCTTAAACAAGATGCAGATTCTTATTTATATGCAGTGCTGTGAAAAAAGTATTTGCCCCTTCTTGATTTATTAGTTTACAAATTTCAGATCAAATAAAATAAAATAATTTCATTTATTAAGGAAAAAAGTTATCCAAACCTACCTGCCCTGTGTGAAAAAATCATTGCCAGCTTCAGGTAATAACTGCTTGTGCCACAATTGATGTCAGTAGTAACTGACATCAAACATTTAACTGGTATTGGAGGCCATTTTTGCCCAGTGTCTTTCTTATTGTTGAGTCATGACCTCTGACCTTAACAGAGCCAGACGAGGACTGCAGGTCTTCAGATGTTGTTTTGGTTCTTCTGTGACCTCCTGGGTGAATTTTGGTGGGCTGGTCACTCCTGGGAAGGTTCAGCACTGTCTGCAGTTTCTCCATGTGTGGATAATGGATCTCACTGTGGTTCATTGGAGTCCCAGAGCCTCAGAAATGTCTCTGTAATCCTTTCCAGACTGATAGGTGTCAGTGACTTTGTTTCTCAGCTGTTTGTTTAGATCTTTTAGCCTGCTTCACTTTGTTAGACAGCTTCTATTTAGCGATTTCTTGATTTAGCAGGTCTGACAATAATCAGGCCTTGGTGTGACAGTGCAATTAAACTTCGCTTTCCAAAAACGTAGTTAATCACAGTTAATTTAGAAAGGGGCAATTACTTTTTTACTGTATATATCAGGTTGACACCGAATGTTTATAAGATGGCGAAGTTATATAATTCCAACGAAATTACAGTACAGTGCGAACTTACTAAATTTTGTAAAGAAATTGTATCTGCGTTTAGACATGTGTAATTAGTTGTTTTATCTATTTATTTCTTTTGTTTGTTTTCTTTCTGGTCTGTAATTGACCTCCTGCTTTGTTTATGTGCGTCTTCACTTTTATGTGAGGAGGGGTTCAATAAAAATAAAGAAAGAAAGTCTCCTTTTTTGTGCAACCGACGCGTTCGAATGCTTTTATTTTGAAAATCAGCCATTTACAACCGCATGTTCTTCATTTCCGGGTCAGGTTGCTGATTCACATACAGGAGGAAAGCGGCGTGTTGGGCTTATAAAGTGTAAACATGGTGCCATTATAAAAAGTGGAGAGTCATCCCGGGTGTGTTACAGCCATGGTGAGTTTCTTATTTCACAGTTTAACTTCGCAAAAGCCCAACTTTAAAGCTAACACATGTGCTAAGCTAACCAAGCTAATGGTAATTCGGGAACCTCCAGCTAGTGATGCTGAAGCATTCACGCTGCTGTCTGAGTCAGTGAAACAGGACTTTCTCTGTTTAGTTCGCTCCGGTAGAAACCATTAACAGAAAAAAACAGCAACATGACTTCATTCAAAACTGGGTCAATAATCTTGATCTTTTTTTTCATGTTGCATATTAATGAGTATTAAAAACAGCCAAGATATTAGTTCAAATTCAAGCTTTCCATCGGTGTTTGTGAGAAAAACTAAACTTTTGTTATTTGGTATTTATACCATGTTGAGTGGTCACCATTTAATATGTTAGTTACACGAATGTTACCCCTATGAGCAAGCACTTGGTGACAGTGGGAAGGAGAGAACCCCTTTTAACAGGAAGAAACCTCCGGCAGAACCAGGCTCAGGAAGGGGCGGCCATCTGCCATGACCGGACAGGACAGAAGACAAGTTATAGAAGAGAGCCAGACATTAATAATAAATAATGATTCAGTGCAAAGACGTGTATAAATACACAGTAAGTGAAGAAGAAACACTCAGTGCATCATGAGAATCCCCCAGCAGGCTACACCTATTGCTGCATAACTGCGGAAGGATTCTGGGTCACCTGATATGTTGCAATGAGAAAGTGTAGCTTCAGATTTGTAATCCAGTCTGAGTTCAGTGTGATTAAAAATACATCCAGTGAGTCTCCTGCGACCTGATGTTTTAATGTATTTTCATTTTGGTGACCTGTCTCGTTTCTCCAGGTGCCTTCAGACTTTAAAGCCCTGATCCAGAGATTTTATCATCTTCAGTCCGAGCGGGTCGAAACCTACCGGCTCTTTGAAGAGTACGTTTGAATCTCATGATAATGCTGTTAAACACACACAGTCCTGTCTCCAGTGATTACATCATGTACACAAACAAGAGGAATCTGTATTAAATGACTAATTGCTTCCCCCCCTGTTGTTTTTGTGATGGCTGCTGAATGTTTTCCAGGGGACACGAGGCCTACTTGAGGACAGGGCCCCATTATGACTTTGACCACTACAGGCAGCTGGTCCATGAGATAACGCAGGCGTTCTGCGGCATCTCTAAGGAAGTGCTGGAGATCAAGGGCAGGCTGCACGACGAGTTTGACAGACCAGACCTCTCCGAGCACATTGAGAAATTGCAGAACAAAGAGAAGGAGAAACTTGAACTGGTATGTAAGCACTTTCTGCATGGGTCACTTTTTAGACCGAGGCAAAGTCGAGGGGAGTCTAAAATATAATATACGTCTGTGTGGTGATGAGAGATTTCCTGAACGGGTTTTTGGCAAGAAACTATGGATGCCAGTAAACATGATCACAGTAAAGGCAACAAGGCTGTGTTATTCTCTTTGTCAGAAAGCAGCACTTTCCACTCACTTCTGACCATTTGTTAAACATAAATATGTTTTATACTTTAGCGAGCTGCCGACAGCATGCCTTATAGTACCTGCTCTGAACACAAAGACACACACGTTGTTCGCACTCGTTCAGAACATCTAAAACCTTTTGTGCTAGAAAGCGAAACTATAAATATATAGATTAAAGAAGATTATAAATGACTGACCAGAAAAGTTGAGCAGTTGTCAAAGAGGAATTTGTGTTGTTTAATAATGTGGTGTTAAACCGTACCTGACAGATAATGTTTTTTCCAAAACTGGATGCAGTTCTACTGATTCACCACAAGGAGGCAGAGTTTTTGCTTTAAACGAAAATCATTTCTTAATCGTTCTTCAGCTGAAAGCAGATTTCCCCACCATCATTGTTGAGTGTCAGAAATCATTTGTAGGGCAGCAGTTTGTTATAAATTCTCCAGTTTACATCACCGATGGAGTAAAGTTGTGAGAAAAGCTTCTGGAGGGATATGTTTGAGATTTCATATTTGAGACCTGGATCTTTTGAGGTTGATTTATCATCGTTTTTTTCCCCTGTCCGCCTCTCACAAACATACACTCTCTGTGCTAAGAGTTGATTTGAAAAGGAGGAATGATCGGGTCACTGGTGTTTCTCAAGACTTGCTGTGAAGATGTGGAGATGGTCACCACACGGTGGTGCCAGCAGTCGGCCTGTGGACGCATATTTCCATCACCGTCTAAACTGGAGGACACACTTTTTCGACTTACTTTGTATTAAAAGTAAACCGAATCATCTGCTAGGAGTTAAATTGCTTCAAAAAGGCACAGCACCACAAAAACAAGTCTAGTTTGCTGGGATGAAATCCAGCAGTGAGCTGCCATCCGTCAGCCTCCACCTGTCATTCAAAGTGACCAGCCTGTAAGCTTTAGTATCACTTTAAATCAACACACTGTTTAAAGATATATGTGGTGATTTTTTTCTTTTTTAGTGTGAAGGAGAAAATTAGCTACAGAAACCAAAAACCTTTCTTTAAAGCAGAATGGGAACATGATTACTGCACAAGCAAGTCCTTCATCCCGAGGTAAAATGCCCAGCACAAAACCCCCTCCATAATAATGTTACCATGGTGATTTAAGTTAGGGGAGTGGCCGCTTTGATTGACAGCTGTGCAGATGCAGCCTGCTGTAGCTGGAAGCTTCACCTCCACCAGTTTGAGCTACTGTAACAAGCCTCTTGACCTTTTTTAAATCTTTATTATTATTAAAAATGTTGATGTCTAGGCTGAATGTTTGGTTATTAAATGATCGTTTTGTTATACCACTATAAATCATAAGAACTGTGCTTCCTTACCAGCTTACAGCAAAATAAATACCATGATGTGACCTATAACGAAGGAGAAAAGGCTAACTTAATTTTGAATGACACCATACTTAAAATCACTTACAGAATAATTTCTGTCCTTTCCTGTGTAATACCTGAAGTCATGCACTATTAAAGTTATTTAAACACTATAGATCTGTGTTTCCTTATTCTGGTGTGCCTACCTGCAGGTATTTGTAGATAAATATATTTTTACTGTCATTTCAAATATGAAACATTGAAGTTCCTTTTAATTACAGGGAAAATTAAGGCCTTAGTCACGGGCAGTATTACAGAGTGTTGGACAAATTTGACCACCTCAGTGCTTCCCACATTCTCACAGACTTCGGTACATCTGGTGTTCAGAGATGCTGCTTTGTTCTTTTGTATAAAGGTTTACATTCCTCTATAATTCAGCTCCCTTTCTTCCAGTAATGTTATAAAGCTCCCATTATCTCCGGGTTAATCATCCGCCTTTCCTCCATCCTCTGCTGATGAGTGGTTTGCATAAATCTTATCTGATGTGCCCTCTCAACAGACGGCTAAGCTGCAGCTGGCCAAGCAGCAGGCCCAGGATCAGCCAGAGGACCAGAGCTGTCAAGAACAGATTCAGGAGATCAGGCATAAGTAAGAGCTGCCATTACAGCCCCTCAGTTTACTGTGCTCGCTTCCCATCAGCTCGCTGCTGAGAGGATCAGTTCTTCTTCTAATTGATCCGATAATCTTTGTAACTGTTCCATATCAAACCAGCACAAATAAAAGTGTGTGTGTATGTGTGTGTGTGTTGCTTCCTCGCTCAGGATCATCCAGAACAAAGAGGCTCTGAGTGAGATCATGCAGGACTTCAAGTATGACTCAGAGGAGTGCGACTGACAGCTCGCTCCCAGGAGGTAGCTTCTGTCTCGGACGCTATGAGCTGCACTTATCGATCCCTCCCCCTCCACCCGGCTCCGCCCAGCTCGCCGCTGCAGTCTTATTCCTCCCAGAGGGCCTTTAACATCCATCCTGCGTGAGTGTTTGTCTGCAGGCATGCGTTTGTGTTACTTCCAGGCTCAAAGAAAGAATTCTGCTGGCGCCATAATGAAATGTGTATATAAAATATTCAGGTGTGATCGGTTTGGAGACGCTCTCTTTGTTGGGATTGTATTTTTAAATAAAGACACTTTACAAGACAAGTTTTGCTCTTAACTAATAACCAGCTGGTGCTTGTACACTTTACATCACGCACAGTAAAAATAGATAAAATATTCACTTAAATGTGCAATAAGCTAAACGACATTTGAGCTGATCTGGTGACATGCTGCAAACTTTCACTTCCAGAGACGTGTTTATCTTACATTCTGTTAAACACTATAAATTTGCAGTTTTTGAAGGCGTTAATATTTTTTGTTATTGCTAACAGATCTAGCAGACAGACTGAATGAAAGGCTGCTTTGTCTCGGTTATCTCCCACTCGGGCCTTTTAAAATCAAGCGTGTGTGAGCGCACAGCCTCTGCAGCGTCCCTCGGACGGGAGTTGGACCTCTCAACGCTGCGGGGACCCTGTGGACCAGTCATCCATCAGGGTTTCTCGATGTGCGTCTTGAATTAAACGCCACAGTCACGCTGAGTTTCTCTGCTATGAATTATCTTCTTGCAGAATCTGAAAAGACAAAAGCAGATGGTTCTTACTGGGATAATTCAGCTAGGAAAAAAAAAGCCACCTCCACTAATCGTCACATTTCTCCGTGTGACTGCCGCTTTTCTCCTCGTTCTTATTCGCCGTGTTGCCTCTCGTTGCCTTTCTCTCGAGGTAATCAATGGGAAGCTGTCACACTTTGTGGACAAAGACATTATTCAGACGACAGCTTGTCCCCTATAAAGCACAAAAAAAAATATCCAGGCACCTCTGAGCTAATCGAGTCAGGTAGACCGAAGGTTTCTTCAAGTTCAAGGACTGAGCGTCAGAGGACGTGAACTCCTCACAGAGACAAACACAGCAGATCTGGAGGCTCTGCGTGCCATTTGGGCCGAGTTATTTCTGTGAAAGGGGAACGCTCGCGCCAAGAGAAAACAAAACACAAAAGGAACACATTACCGAAGGCTGTTAATTACATTTACGTGTTCATTTCTCTTTGTTGTGGCCATCAGATGAAGATGAGAAGTCCACTCATTAAATATGTAATAAAATCAGAGTGCTCGACTGAGAGCGTGTCTACTTTCATGCTTCCACCTCTGGGCCTGTAAAGTCTAAACCGCACATTTTACCCGATCATAAAGTACAGACTGAAACTTCACAGAGCAAGTTCAAGAGAAATCCTTCCCCTTTGTGTTTGCAAAGATGCCGACCATATGATGCAGCAAAGGCAGGGTCAGAAATTCAGCTCGGGCTGCGGACACAGCCGCGCTTACCTACCTGCTTGCGCGTTTTCTGCGATTTCTGCAGCCACACCCTCCACTGATCGTACAGTTTCATCGACATGCCGCCGCAGCCATAGGCGTGCTTGCGGACCCAACCGAAGAACTGCTTGAGTTCCCGCCGCAGCGTGGAGTTCTGCTCGCCGCTCTTAGGGTCACACGAGCCGCTCTGCAGCTGCTCTGTGAGGAGACGGGGCGGGGGGAGAAAAAGGAAGTGAGAAGATGTGCAGGTGAAGTGTGAGCACAGGTGTGACTTTTTAAATATCAGAAGAAGTTATGCATTAAAGAAAATGAAGCATGTTCCTGACCCGACTGCTCTTTGAATATTTGGAATGATTTCTATAAGTTTGGAGTTCTTTTCAGGTCTTTATTAGACAATCAAACGGAGCAGGGTTGAATTGAGACGCTGCCTTCGGGAGGGTTGACTCTCACAGGCGGGAAAACTCGTTCAAAACAGTCGTTGCTGCAGACAAAAGCTTCGATTCCTATTTTTTTCTCCTTGCAATCAAAGACTTTAAAATACACTTTCCATCTTTTTGTTCCTAATCTGTCTGATTGCGTGATAAAAACAGACAAAGTTACTCTATCGTAGCTCAACACTGCAAAACCGAAAATCCAAACAGAACTTTAGTTTCATTGTGACGCCGTGTGTTTGTGGAAGCAACACTCAGTTTCTGGGAGAGGGCTGTTGTCGTCTGCCACCATCAGTTCTTTATTGCAAACAACAGAGCCCGATAACGACTTCCTCCCCCTGGGAAGTAATGACCACATAACCTATGTAACTCATTATCTGCTCCTCCAGCTCCCAAACCTGCTTCCACTCAGGCTTTATAGGCCCTGTGTGCGCCGCTGACAGACATGCCGCTTTTTAACTTGATCAATGTTTGAAGCCGACGACAAAAATCTATCAAACGTCCCCGCGGCTCTCCGCAGTTCCCTCTAATCCTCCGTCTGGAGATCCCTATCAAGGTACGTAGCCTATTGATGTTTGGTTCCTTTTAGGCCACATGCGGTTTGAATCTCCTTGTTCAGGATGTTGGATCGGGAAGGAGGACACGTTCTTTTTTTGGCTTTTAATTGGCAATGAAAGGTTGATTATTGGAGAGAACGGAAAGAACGGTCAAGATTTGTGGGCATCACAGACGCTTGGGAAGCATTTAAAGGCCATTTAAGCAAAGAGACAGTCAGGGACAGGAAGGACTTTAGTGACGAATGTTTGCTACATCCAGGCTGATAGCTTTTACTTGGAGATGGCGTCTACTGTATTTTAAGTTCGTACCACTGCTGGGCGTGGAGGCGGCGGTCGGATGGCTCCAGTCGCTCCAAATGCCGGCCTTCCTCGAGCCAAAGATGCCCACTGGGTTGCACCTCACCTGGACAAAATAGACGGTCCCAGGCTGGAGGCCTGCGAGGCGGCACGATGTCAGATTGCCGACATCGTCCACCAACTGATGGAGAGGTTAGAAAGAAACAGAGTTTGTAAGGAGACAGTTTTGACAGTTGGTGGAGGAAAAGCAGAAAGGCCATAATGCCTCAACGCCGGATATCAGTGTCACTGTCAGGGACAATAATCCACCATGAATCCATTTCACCTGCTTTGATCCAAATGAAAATGAGGACTTCTGACCTGAAAGTGATTAGATCCATTCTGCAACATGACACTAAGCTTAAACTTAAGGCTAGAGTCATACATGATCAGTCCTGCAGCACATGCTACGAGCCCTGATCTCAAATCCACAGAAAACCTGAGACAAATTCACCAACTGTACCTGAAAACTGCAGCTGTACCAAGAAGCACGCTGCACACTCCTTCAACAGGAGATAACGATGTGATTTTGGCTTTGCTATTTTCTCCTGACTGCCTCTTATATAAAGTTAATTAATCATTTTTAATTTCACGGTCTTAGTTCTGAACGCCTCCCCATATTATTTTTAGCATCTGAAACTTTTGTTTGCTCTGCTTTCATCCTGAATCTCCTTTGGATACTGGTGACTTCGTATTCAATAAATATTACTGTGTTTGCTTAATCTTCTCATTCAACAGAGAAACATACAAAGCAGAGAAACAGTAAGGAGCTTTTGTTAGAAAACATCAAAGAGAGTTAAAGGAGGAACATTTTGTGCACTTTTGGATCAAAACCAAGCTTCAACACTTAGAAGCTATAAATCGCTAACGACAGCAAGGAGAAGATTTGTTTTACAGCGAAGCAAGAAGCTGCACGTTCATCATTGCTCACACGTTTCCACAGTAGCTACAGAGAAAGTGTGTGTAGGTGCGTCTGCGGGTTTGTGTGTGGACCACCTTCCAGTCAGCGCTGTCCTCCAGTCGGTAGCGTATCTGATATTTGGCCTGAAACAGGATGTCCTTGAGCTCGGGAGGGCTGGCCCAGCGGACCGTCAGCTGGTCCTCGAGCTCGCCGACGCGACTGACCTGCACGTTGGCGGGAGGGTCTGTGGTCACTGCACACACAAAGGACATCTATTAAAGGGTTTGCATGCAGCAGGTTAAAGTCCAACAGGGCAGGGATGACCAGTAAGAGATGAAATGAATGAAACTACTCGGAGGCTGCTTCTTAAATCATTAACACTCTTACGTGCAGCTTTAGAGTATTTACTATATTTGGCCTCATCCTTGGTCTGCTTTACCACACGATCAAAGCAAGAGCTGAAGCTTCACAGGGAATTTCCATGGTACAGATTTACTAAATAAATAGCTGTCATGTGGAAGGAAAAGCAGTGCAAATAAATATTTAATGGGAACTAAATATTATCCAACTTCATATTTATATCTTTGAACTCCATTACAGCAAGCTTGTGTTCATACTAATCGTAATTTATCTGATACCAGGACTTGGTGCATCACCTCACATCATCCTCTCTCTGAGACATACCTCACCTTTTCAGCCAGCCTTCTTCCGATTGGCTGCCTGTCAGAAACAGCAGGTTTCAACATCATTTGCCTTTATTTTTTCTGTAGTAATAACCCCAAATGAAAGAAGCCATTCTTGCACTGGAGAAAACAACAGTTTACGACCACAGCTTAAATAAAATGACTGTGATGGTGTGCAAGATATAGTCTGCTTAAACTGGCATTTACATGAAAAATTGTGTTAACATGGAGCAACTCAGATTCATTTTTATTTCCAAATCACACCAGTCGCCTCAAGACAATCAGATGAACCCCTGTGAGCAAAGACTTGGAGAAAGAGGGAAAGAAAAACTCCCTTTTAGCAGGAAGAAACCTCCGGCAGAACCAGGCTCAGGGAGGGGCGACCATCGAGAGACTGATTGGGTCGAGGGGAAAAATACTGGACAAAACCCACACTGTGGAAGAGACGGAGATTACTAATAGGTAATAATTTTTTTAAACTAACGGCGTATAGATGCCGCTTTCAATTTAATCAGAGAAAATCATACCAAAAATAATCGCCTAAATTTGCTGCCGTCTACAGACAGAAATTCCCATCTGAGATCCGAGAAATTCAGAAATTCCTCCACAAACAGTGATGTGGTTTCTGCAGGACGGTGATCTTTTGCAGCTTTGCTTTCAAACAGGAAAATAACCAGAACACAACCAGCTGTCTTCAAAGAGTCATGCTCATTATTCATTCACTGTGACATGTTGGCATCTGTCTCCAGTTAGAAGTTACACAGCACTTATCTGCAAACCTGCACACGTCTGTCAGAATGACTACAACCTGCAACTGGTTGCTGCAACCAGAGATTTTTACTAATCACAGGTAGGTTTCCATGCTTTTTTTTACTCTAGTGCGAATGAGTCATTAACGTGTACCCTGGTATGATTTTTTTGGACCAGCTGATTATAAAAATGTGTGTGATTAGGACAGTTTCAAAGTGATACCACGTTATAGGAAGACTACTTGCTGTCATGTTCAGAGGTTCCTAATTTATCATTTTAATAGTTAAATGCTATTAAAATGCTAAATTAAAAACCTGGTTCTGTTCATTTAGTGTGTGCGCTTCAGTTTAGGTCAGTCTGTAGTTCCTGCGAGAGCACGTCGTCCCCTCAGTCAGTCAGAAATAAAACAAAGTGGCTCGAGTGCTTTGAAGGAGAGGAAGATGAAGACAAAGAGGATGGCAGCACGAGAGGGAACACTCGTTAAAAATGCTTCTCATTTGTAACCTTCCGCTTGAGACATCGCTCACTGTGTGTCGGCTGACGTGTCTCTTTGTTCGGCTCAAGATGAAGAGGAAAACGGAGCCGGCAGAACTCATTGTTTCTGGTATTCTGGCAGCGCAACGCATCACACACGGCGGCGCTCCTCCTTCGCCTCCAGCCCACTCACAGCCTCTACGCTTTCTGTTCCTCAGCGTCCAATGAGGATTCACAGAGAGAGGATGCCGAGTTCCAAAAAACAAAGGCTGCTTTATGAAATGCGACAGTTTACCGGAGGCCTGTGCAAGCAGATGAGGGCTGCACTAATCATAACGCCACGATTTAAATTCCAGGAACCTGTGAAGCCGTCACATGAGGGGTATCTGCTAATGTTAACTTTTACAACATGACAGTTTGTCTTAGAGCCACACGCTGGAGCTCTGCAGACAAACGTAAAAGGGGAGGGGGAAGCGTAAAGCTGAACTGAAACCCTCTGTTAACTTTAGATAAACGTCTCTCACTCACCTACATCGAGGATGTCCAGGGTGGTGATGTCAGAGGTAGCAGAGCCCAGCTGATTGGTTGCTTCCACCCAGATTTCGTACGGAGTGAAGAGGGCGATGTTGCGGGGGATGTAGCAGGAGTAACGCTCGTTTCCCGTGCTGTAATTTTCACACTCCTTCTCTTTGCCGTGCCATCTGGACGCAAGAACAGAGACTGAATCTGGTGTTTGCCGCCACAGAGGCAGACGGTGTTTTTAGGGGTTTGCATCCTCGGAGTGAACTCTCCAGTCTAGCTGAGGGCAGCGGGATGAGGTAATCACCTGTAAGCTGCGACAGCGGGTCTGGAGGCACTCACCTCAGTTTGTACTTGAGGGTGTATTTGGTCGGGACGTGGGTCTCGCCCTGCCCACCCAGGCTCCAGCGGCAGCTCAAGTCCTTCGTGTTTCGGGAACAACAAGTTAGATTGACGGGCTTCTCGGGAGGCACTGGAGACAAAACGGAGCAGAAAACAGAAGAAGAAGAAGACTGGCGTCAACCTATTACAATAAGTAAAATAAAAAACAAACAAACACTAATGTTGCCTTAAAGATACTGCATGAAAAAAAGAACAGACAGACATAAAGATTATAATCAAGAAGGAACAAAGAGTAAGAGAGCATTAATCACACACACAGTCCGTGTGAGCCATCTGATGCTTCATGTAGTTTTAATCGAGGTTTCTTAAAAATTTTGTCCAGAAAAAGTTCAGCTGGAAATCATTTAACTTTGAAATCAACTCAATTAATCTTAAAATGTTCAGATCAGAAATCTCTGAGAAAGTTACAGATTTACCACATCGAACCTCTGACTTTACTCGAGTACTGACAAAGTACTGACTGTATGAGTATAATAATTTCTGCCTCTTTTAAACACAACCTAACAAACTATTGACATTAATCTGCTGCGTGATATCACAAAAACTCTTTTCTTCATCAGTACATTAATGCAATAATGAGAATTATATTAACCTGTAGTATCACTTTAATAAAAATAACTATGATTAATATGATTCTTATTATAACTTGCACAAATGAAGATTTCTGATTAGGCAGACTGGATAATAACAGCTGAATTCTTTGAATTTTGCCCCCTACAGGACGACACAGGAGTTACATCTCCTGGTTCATGTCGCCTGTTTGGGACTAAGAAAGAAGAGTTAGTGAGTTTATTCTGCAGTGATTGCAGTTCTGCAAAATTAATACTGAGCTAATAAAGCGGATCATGTAATTCTGAAGTGCGCTCATTTATAATGTCATCTGCAGAGTCAGTGTTCACCCTCCACTTACTGCCCACGTAAAGGCAGGATCCAGCCAGGACGTGTCCGTCCGCTCCGTGGCACACCAGGTTGTCTCCGGACCGCTGCTGGGATCCACTGAGGCCGTGAAGGGTGACGCTGAGGGTGCTGGGGGACACCACACTGTAGGCGCTGCTGGACACGCGCGCTCCGTTCAGCGTCCAGTATAAAGTGCTGGCGTGCACGTCGAGCTCGGGGCTCAGCGTGCACGTGGCGGTTAGACTGGAGCCAATCAGCAGAAAGGGGTCCTGGGGGGAGATCACCGCCACATCTGGGTGTTGGAGACACGTGGACACAAAAAAACCTCTTAAGCCAAAACCAGTATGAAGGCTTCATGTGATAATTAAGTCCTGTCATAATCAAGTTCTGAAAGTCTAATTAGTATTATGCTCTAATTACTGAATGTGACAGAATAAATACCCAGAATCTAAAGTTGTTTAAGATTATCTACAAAACCAGAAGATCCTCACATCCAGGCCTGACCAATAAAATGCTCCTATAATACATCCTCTACTGACGGTTTTTAGAACAGCCCCTCTCTCTTCCCCCGGCTACACATGAATGTGAAATAATTTAACCAAAACGTTCCTCGGAGGTGAAAAATCCTGTAAACTTGCTAATGTTCTCTTTCCTAACAGGATTACATTTAAATTTGAGGTTTGTAGCTTCCCCCCAGTCATCGTTTAACCATAATTAACTGCGCTTTCTTCAGCAGCATCCCACATCAGCGCTCGGCGGCTGTTTGTCTGCGTGTTTCTCAAACCGACAGCAGAGCCCGAGGTGAAACCGCAGCACTTATAACAAGAAATCATTAGAGGCTAAATTTTTTGGCCAGCCATTCATATCTTTGTGGGGACCAAAAATAGGAAGTTTGCTATACTTGTGGGGAGCAAAATCCCGGTCTCCACGAGTTTGAAGGCATTTTGAGACTCAAAAGGTTAGGGTAAGCATTATGTCAATTAGATGTCCCCAGAAGATATGAATAACCGACGTGTGTGTGTGTGTGTGTGTGTGTGTGTGTGTGTGTGTGTGGGAAGCAGCAGCCTCTCGGCACATATTTATGACCCAGTAATGAAGCGGATTTATGGAGCCCCGCTAGGATCAGTCAGAGAGGTCACCCCGGTTTACTGGTGAAACCCTTGAATGCTTTTCCATACCGCGCCCGTCTGAGGCGTGAGGTTTGCCCCTGTGATTGATGCCCACGAGAAGCCCTCCTCTCTGCATTTGAATGGCACCACCGGGCTCCTTATTCACAGATATTTGAGTTAATGTGTAGAGTTTTATGAGCCGTGCTGCAGGTGGGCGGCGGATAAGCTTTCTAACATATGTTTCACTTCAGTGTTTTAATCTGTAATGTAAAGGAAGAGCACAGCAGTTCTCATCCTCGGCCCTCGCTGAGAGGGAATTAAACACAGTGCTAATTATGAGCGCAGTAAACAATATATCTGTGATAATATGAAAAATGAATACTGTTCTAACTGCACACCTCAGCTCACGACAACATCAATCCACACAGCACAAGTCTCTTTGGCGAGCTCTCTAATCTTTCTTCAGGAACAGTTCTCCTGCTTTGTTGAGGGACACTCCGAGGATCTGAACCAAACATGTCAAATTTGGATTCATCGCTCCGTCAGACCTCTGGCCACTAGTTTCCAGTCCAGTTCTTGGTTAACCTGGAACACCTCAGCCTTTCCTCCCCGTTTCTCTTGCTTCTTAGCCAACCTTCCACTGAGACCATTTCTGATGAGGCTTGGTGAAAGCCATGCTGGTGCGAAAACACTAATTTATGCCGTCAGACTGTGTTATTTTGGTGTTTTTTTAACTAAAGGAATGGGAATTAATGATGTGTTTTTGCAGCTAGTGACAAAAAGCCTAAAGACATCAGTTAAAACTAGTTCTTTGCCAAGTTTTCTGTTATATGTAGGCACAACATCCCATAGTTCATCCCTTGGGTTAGATGCCTTTTCATGCTCGCATGATTCAGTGGTCAGTGTTAACAAACAAACAAAACCCATTCCTCTGAAAATGGTCAGGTCTGACGACAGGACCGAACATGAGCGAAAAGGCAGCCAATCTCCAAAGAAACACTTTCAAAGACCTTCAGAAAGCTGGAGAATTGTTGCTCAAGAGCACTCGAGGAATGTCTGGCTTCTTGGAGGCAAAATATAAAAATGTTTTAAAGGGAAATTAGGAGTGGCTCAAGACTTTTGCACAGTGCTGTATACAGTTATCTGGCATCAGTTTTGCCATAAAGCAAGTACAAAGTCATAGGTAAGATTTCCTCTATGATCTTCTTCATATTACCTAACTGACTGTCAGGTATCAGACACATTTACTGCTTTAATACATTTTAAATAACGTTATTTTGCAGATAGTTCTGAGTTACCAAAGTTTAATCCTTATAATCGCTATGATTAAAAATAAGAATTTTTACAGGTGAGGAACAAACTTGTTCACGCAGTTGAACATGAACTTGTTCTCTTGCTTCGAGCGCTGCTCTGCACTCTCATCTCCTTTAGACAGGATCGAGGTGACGTAGCTTTACCTGAAGTTACCGAAAGTTCGGTGTTACTCACGTGTCGAGGAGAACAACACGCGTGGAACCAGGAGGATCACCAACACGACGGGAATCATGCTTCTCTCTGCTGCTGTCCGCTCGCAGCTCCAGGAGCTGAAGCTGGAGGAAGAACTGCGCAGCTGCACTCCCTGAGAGAGGATCCCTCCTCTGACTGCAACCCTCACGCCCCGCCCCCCCACAGACACACACACTTGCACACTTTCACTGCTGCCATCGTTCCTATGCAGAGAGATGCTTCAGGTGAGGCGGTGACAACTGTCAGGTTTGAAAATCTCACCTTTCCTGACATCACCACGCCTATCACAATACGTCATTTCCTGTCAGTGTTAGGCGAGGCTTTATCCTCACCAGTTAGTGATGGAAGTTAAAGTCATGTGATACTAAATGATTTTTAAAAAGAAATATTCGTATGTAAAGAAACGAAACCAGTCATCAGTCCAAGTACACTGAAAAAAATATGTTGTTGGATTTACTTAATTCAATGGTGGACATTTGTTGCACACAGATGTTTTGCTTTGGCAACAACTTAAACAATCGAGTTAAATTAACACGATTTATTCATGTTCAATAAACCTGTGCAATTTGTGTTGATAAAATGTGACTTAAACATGTTTTGATGAAGTAATTTGAGCTCTTGGAATATTTTAATCCTTCAAAATTTTCTCACTTTATCCCAAAACGATTCAGTAACTTTTACCCAATACTACTTGGTCACTTAGATACTACATGTTATCTTCAAATTACATTTTGCTATTATATTCTAGTATCAAATACACAATTTTCAAATGGAGGCCTTATAACAGATTGTATTGTTCTCTTCCAAGATGGTTGCTGGCATCCACCAGTAACCTTTCAAAACAAAATGCCTAATTTCACTGCATTGACAGTAGGTAAAGAATTAAACTGACATTACTCCTCTACCGAATCTATATAAATCAACAGTTAAATAATGTCAGTTTTTCCGTGTTCTCTGGAATCAATCACAGCAAAGAAATTAGACTGTTTCTTTTGAAAAATGTTACAGGTAACCATCTTGTGGAAGAACAATACAAAACATTCTATTTAAGGCCTCTGACGTCAAGATTCAGTTAAACAACAATTATAACTAAACAATTTGAGGTAGTGTTAGTTTCCATTAACATTAAATTAGGTTACGGAATTGGCAAACACCTTCCTATTAACATTACCCATTTTACCCCAATAACTAAAGAAATTAGCACTTGCAGGTCAAAACCTTTATTCAAGAGATGCAAAAATAACATTGATACAGTGACTGTCAGAAATTACAGCACTGATCATACTGTGACATCTTGGTTCAAAACAGCACAGCACACTTAGAAATATTCAACGTTCTTTACTTCAACTTAATGAAACTGAAAATACCATTTCACATGACCCATATGGGATATTTAGACTGTATAACTGTTCACGCTACATCTCTTCACTAGTAAAAGAAAGAAAAAATACAAACAGAAATTGAAAAATGCTGCCAAACAGACAAACAGAGAACTTGTACAGAGCAAAAGGAAAAACAAACAACAACAACAAAAAAAAGGGCCTGTCCTCATGGCAGTTGCAGAGTATTTAAAAATAAACCCTGCGATCTGATCCTGGAATTGAGCTTCCAAAATGCAGCAGAACAAGTGCAAGATTTACATGTCCTCTCACCTAGAGCTGATCCCCTCACATGCATAACAGTGAGCTTTCCTTGCAGGAGCAGTTTTGTCTTAGTTGTGAGCTTTTCTTGAGAGCTGAGTTGCATCCAACTCCATTACCACCCTTTGAATCACCTCAAAAGTGTAGCAGAGTTGTGATGGGTAACTCATATTGAAGGAATAAAAAAGGTCCAAACAGCATGGCTACTGCAAAGGTCGCGTTATCCAGATCTTGAAGAACTACTATACCCTCGATGATGATGCCAACATCAGAAAAGTCATTGCCTGGCGCATCTCTGGAGACAGATGTTCATTGTGGTTTTCTCAATCTGTGCAGTGGCCTCAGTCAAGTCCTGGTTAAACACAAAACATTTCTTTAAGATTCCTTTTTAAACTCATCTCTTTTTTAATCTACCAGTTCTAATGTTAGAGTAATTTAAACCAATGCAAGCAACATAGTAAATAGCTATAGCCAAAGAGTGGCCTGCCATGCTGCCATTCATGGGCTAACAGAGTTTCTAAGAGAGAGTGAAAAACATAATAATTTCAAATGCTTTACATTAGTTTTTGTTAGAAAGACACCGGCCCATCAGAAATCCAAGTTATGTCACTCAGAAGATGTTAGAATTTTGACTTTCAGCCCCACAATTTGGTTAGGTGTTGGTCAGTTGGTCTTTTATTTTTCAAACAAAAGCTAATGTAAATATTGGTGGGATTTTCCTTTGTTCACTAGAATGACAAATTTACATTTTTTCCACACTGATGTGACCCCTAATACAGGGGTGGGGCCTCAAGGGCCGGCGGCCAAGTTCACTACCAGGCCTCATGTGAACTTCAAATGATTAAAGAGGACTACTGGTCCTAACCAGTCCAATGAGGATCAAGTGGATAACTAAATGCATTTTTAAATGTTGCAAAGCCACAATCTACTTATAAAACACTCACCATGAACTCCTGCACCAAGATGTTGCAATTGTCTTTCACTCAGATGCGGAGCACTTTGATGAGGGACTCCCTTCGAGCATTAATGTCATCCTTAACTATTATAACAAAGAAAACAGATTTGTGAACTCAAAGTTTTCAGTAGCACAGAAGAAAATGATGCCAGACAAAAACTCTTGACTTTTTAAACCAGTCAACATGCAACACCAGCATCTACAAAGCAATATCAAAAGTTCCTGTTTGACATCAACTTTATGGATATATAGTTTCCAGAACATATATTTTTTTAAAAAGATAATTTTTTCTCAGTGGGGCAGTAAATGCATGATGAAAATTATGGCATCCTTTCAGTGGAATCAGTACTCACAGGTAATAGTTGACTGTTTCAATGGATGCAGTACAAAAAATCTTTTACTGACCTAATACAATACATATACACTTTGTAGTTAAAGAATATTAAAGTTCTTACTGTCATCATGGCAGCTACATCCTTTAGCTTTTGTGCCCTGTTGCCCCGATCACTTTGCAAACACTCTCAGCAGACTGTCAGAGAGAAACTCAGCTCCGTCAGAAACCTTGACTGTAAAGGCATGGTTGGGATGCACTGGAATGCTGCATTTTATCTGAAATGACATAAAATTATTTTGAAATAACAGCAGGCACTGTGCTTGGTTAAACAGTAATGTTTTGTTGAATAAAACCTGTGTTTCTAGCTCTTATGGGATTAAAAAAATCCAAAGCTGTTTGTTTCTGATTTGCAACCCAACAACCCACAAGTTACAACCTCATTTTAGTTCAAGTTTGCATTAATGTGAGTCCAGTAATCACCTTTCTTACAATACATAGAGGTATAAGTTAAACCTATGGCAGATTTTGGATTTCTCAGTTGTATTTATAGGGTGGTCTGTTGAGTATGCATGCACCTAATAATTAAAAAAAAAATCTATTATAATTAAATTGCAGAAACCTTAAGCAAAAATAGAATATACTTTCTCACCATAACACCTTGAACCCACAGTCCATCAGCTGACTCCTGGTGAAATGCAGAATAGAGGTCGTCTCTCAATTTGCAGCAAAAAAAAAAAAAAACCCCCAAAAGGACAGCAGGTGAGGGCAGGAGGGGTAGGGATGTAAGCTAGCATAATGCCGCTGATGATGTTAGCTAAAGATCACTAACACCACGGTGCAGTAAATACACAATGTAACTGAAGAATAAGTTGGCAAATCTATTCACAAAGAAAACCAAATTATGTTATGAGCGCCTCGTAATTAGGTTTAATGTGATATTACGGCTCTTGTGCCAAAGACAAATTCAAATGAAAAAGCGCCAATTCTTTGACAACAGATAAAACAGCAAACAAGCTAACGGCTCTTTTTTAGCATGTTACATGGCGACACTCTAGACGTTTAACTATATTTGGCTGAAATATGGTAAATATTAATTCAAAAAATCAAGACATACCAAAAAAGATAGAGTTGACTGCTCGACTTGACAGAGCTGGATGCCTTTTTTAAACCACGATCCAAAGCCCGCGAGATGAAATCACGCGTGGTTTCACGAGATTTAACGTTGCTATATTATTGACTTACTTCAACTGAACATGATATGAACAATTGAATACACCCTTTCTGCATATCATGTAGTTTTTACACTATATAGTTACATTTAACCTTAAAACATGAGGCAATTGTGTTAAATTCATGCAAGATGCTTGCATAAATCCAAGAGATGGCCAGTCCCCTTTTTTCAGTGTATCGAGCTCCCTGTTCTCTCACAGCATATTTTTTAACACAACCCCACTGAATGCAAAAGCTGTGGGTTTTTGTTTTTTTACACCTGTAAAACAACTTATTTTAAGTTATTACAGTTTATTAGCTCTAATGCAGGAGAGCAGGTAATGCTGTATTTTGTGTTTGGGCTGCAGTCTTTCACCACATGGATGTAATGCTCTCACCTCTGAGTGAATCTGTTCTATACTGAAGAGTGGGAGGCATACAGTTGTAAACTCGCCTAATCCAGATGTTATTTCACAAAACACATTTTAAAACATCTGCACCAAAGATATTTTTACCGATGTAAAAATGGATTTAAAACATCGCCCCTGCATTCACACAGCATTGGCACTAATGAAATGACAGGAAGAACAATGCAGAATAAAAAGTGCATCACGTGTTCTTCCAAACACAAGAGAAAAACTGTAAAAGCTCATCTACAGGTGAGGCTCTGCTTAAGTTTTTACACAGAAAATGGAGCGCTGCTCAGGTCGATGTCCTCAAGATCACAGCATCAGCATCAGAGGGTCCAGAGAGTGGTTAGAAATATTAAGAATAAAAAATGACACTCGCCCACAGATATCCACCCAAAGCAGAAACGAGTGATGGGCAGTCAGAGACAGAGGAGGAGCCAAAACACTCTGTTTCTTTAAGAGCTTACACACAGTTAGTTCAGATACTGTCAGTTACTCACAAATACTCGCGGATACTCTTAGAAACTTACAAATACTGTCAGAAACATATGGATACTCTCAGGTACAAATGCTCACAAATACTCTCAGTTATATTATATTGTATTATATTATACTATGTTACATTATATTATGTTATAGTACGTTACATTATGTTATATTATTTTATGTTATGTTGTGTTATGTTATGCTACATATAATCTGTACAGCACTTCTATAACTAGCATCGGTTAAACTTTTTCATGATCCTCTTTTTTCAGGTAACCCAGCAGTGAACCGTTCTTCTAACAGGCGTGACCGTGAGTTGCGTGTTGTGTCTCTGTGAGGTCTCAGGTGTGGGTCAGGTCCTCCTCTCCGCTGCTCGTTTATGCACTGCAGCAAAGGCTGCTCTGCGGATCAAGTAGGCTGTTTGAGGGGGGCCGGCGCGTGCGTGATGATGACGATGATGATGCGCGTGACGCCACGGGCAGAAGCAGATCAGCGGAGCGGCAGACTGGACCCGGGCTGAGGCAGCAGAAGCATCCGCAGCAGCAGTGGCGCCACAAAGCGACTCTCCGCGGCTCTCTCCGGGATCTGGCATGCTTCGGCTCGGCGGCAGGATGTGCGCGCTCTCGGCCCTGCTCTCCGTGCTCCTCGCTGGACTCGCTGCAGCGTCCTCCGATCTGTTTGACGACCAGCTGGGCGACATCAATTACTGCAAGAAGCAGTGCGCGCTCACCATCAGAAACAAAAACCCCGCTAAAGTAAGTGGTCCCCGGCAGGCTCCATCCCGCTGCGGCGCACAGCGCAGACTAACGCGGGAGCCAGAGCTCATGATAACCCGCAGTGAACGTGTTTAGGTCCGCGCGAGGGCCTCCGGGACGCTTCGGCGCACTTAGGCCGAAAATGGATGCAGCTGATTTCTGTGTGCATCTTAAAGGCCAGTCGAGACGTGAACTGCGTCAGTGACCCACTCGGATCCGCTGTTTGTAGACAGGTTTACGCAGACAAGGCCACACCGGAGGGCGGCAGGTTTGTGAGTTTCCGTGGATTACAGATTTCATATCTCGGGTGTTTGTCTCCCCCCTCCTCCCCCTCTCCTCCTCTGCTGCCTTCAGGTGTGGTTCAGACACCCTGCAGGGCGGCAGGGGGCAGAGCTGCAAACACCCGGTTTGAAATCTACGATCCAAAGCTCTGCGTCCATCACACAGAACAGCGACTCCAGGCACGCTGTGTACGCATTCACATTCGCGCTTTGGGATAAACAGCCTTTCCCCTCCCTCCGAATCAGCGCGGAAACGCAGTAAAGATGATGAAAAGCTCAAGGCTGTAATAAACTGGCCAAAAACCTTTTTTTGTCTCGTCTGTTCCCAGCGAGGCCACCAGAGGACGCTGTTTCTTTATTTGCATCAAGAGCGTGGTGAGAGGAGGATGCAGCAATGTGCATCCTCCTCTCACCACCACATTATCCTGCAAAATTTTCATGGAGCTCGCTCATTACCATCGGCTTTCTCTGGCAGCATCTAAACGTGTCTTATAAACTGTTTATGTCAGGCCATAATATTACAGCTGCACCGTGTCATTACGAATGCCATGACCCATCTATGTCACAGCTCCTAACAAGGTTATCTGGAGTTTATCCAAGACTACAGGAGACATCTCTAATTTTGAACCCCCCCCCTTCTGTCTGTTTGACTGCTAGGACTCCATAATGAACGCCTGTCACCGTGGCTGTCGCCTCTACTCCATCTGCCAGTTTGTCAATGGCAACGCTGGCTTTAATACCAGCAGGGAGGAGTGTCAGGGAGGTGAGTCAGTGTGTCAAGCTGTCCATTGGGCTGTTGGCGTGACTATCTATCTATCTATCTATCTATCTATCTATCTATCTATCTATCTATCTATCTATTTTTGCATTTTCTTCAATGTTAATTGTAAATCAGATGGAAAAAAGAAAGAATCCTGAAGAGAGGTCACGAGGGTCAAAATCAGTACTCGAATTTGGTGTTTTCGTAGTCGTTGGAAAAGACAGGACTGGAGTTGAAAATAAAATCTGGAGAGCAACATCAAAGCTCTGGAAAACACTGCAGTGTTTCCTGAAAGCTGGCAGGCTCGTTTTTGTCAGGGTGGGGGGTTTCAGGCTGTTCTCCCTGTTTGAACTGCTGTATTGAAAATCAATGATGTGATTTGCTGTCCAGACAGCAGATGCCCCGGTTCCTTCTGCTTCAGTAACAGCATTGTGGAGCGAGTCGTCTCGGTTGCGTCCGTTCTTTCTGCCCTCACCTGTTTTATTTCTTCTCTGCTGACTTCCCTTTTGTGCTCATTCTTTCTCTTCTCACTCCTTCATCTGCGCTGTCAACCTGCTTTTGCTCTTTTCCTTTTTTATATATTCTGTCATACTTCACTACTGCACCCTCTCTCTCTCTCTACAGCATGCCAGGAGGCATATATTAAGCTGCTGGAGCAGGAGGCCTGCAGCACCGGCTGTGCCAGCCAGCCTTCCGAACCCGAGATCAAGAGAAGGAAGGTGAGAAAGAGCACTTTGCGCTCTATAGGTGCACCCAGACACACACAACTTATAGGTGTCGGTTTAAACTTGGCATGTGTAAGCACATTAAAAACACAAGTGCGTACTGAAGCACAGGAGACCACCCTCACTGCCGTCTTGCTCTTTCTCCTGCAGCTGAAGGCCATGACTCTCCGCCCAAAGCCGCCCTCTGTGATGGAGGCCATGTCCAGCTGGTGCAATGACATTGTCAGCTCCGCCCAGAGTTTCATTTCCTCCACCTGGACCTTCTACCTGCAGGCTGACGACGGCAAGGTTGTGGTTTTCCAGGTAGGACCAGCTGGCACTGGGAGACGGGGAACACCATAGAGCAGGGATGTCAAACTCATTTTACACTGTGGGCCACATACAGCTTTGATATGTTGGCCGGACCAGTGAAACTCCAATTTCTGTCAGTATAAACAAGTTTAACTCCACAGTGAGATACCTTAATGTAAGACAGAGAAGCAATTTCATCAGAAATGTTGACGACTCTTTGGGCTTAAACTGTAAAGAAGTAAATGTGTTTAATTTATAATTTAATTACCTCGGTGCATTGTGAGTGGCCACAGGGGGAGCTCTTCATCAGCAGGAAAAGCTGTAAAACTTGTGAAAAGTCCAACATTTATGTCCTTCACATAAATTTACAAAGCCAACAAATTGGGCCGGATTGGTGTCTTTGCTGGGTCGATTCAGGCCCCCGGACCTTATGTTGGACACCCCTCCCATAGGCTGTATATAAAAGAATGATGTAGTGTTTTAAGGAGATAACTGCGGGTTGGATCTGACTGCAGTAGCAATGCAGGAAAATGTTCACTGAGGTCATTGATCCCACGGCAGCCACACGCGTCATCACTGGCTGGCTGTTAGGAACGTTTGTTTTACTTTTCAGTTATGCCCTGAATGTGTCACCTGTAAATAAAAACAGTAGTGTGAGCATTTACGCCACTTTTCTTACCCGGCATTCAAAATTAAGACAAACCACCAAAAAGATGGAATCCTGTTCTTTGCTTCGGTCAGATCTTCAGTCTGTTCTACAAATTTCACACCACATGACTGGAAAGACAGAAATTTTTAATGTGCATGTACACAGTATCTGCACAGTATATTCAGGATATATTCGTTCATGCAGGGTCTGTTGCCCACCGGTGTTGGAAAAATATAAAATGACTACTTACGGCGATTTTACGCATCATATGTTTTTAATTGGAGGTTAAAGCAAGCCAGCGAGCCCTTATAGATTACTGGATGAGCTCACCTCTGCTTCCTTCCCGTTAGAACTGTGAAATGTATCCTCTGGTATACACTGTGTACAGCCTGGGCCAGCCGATCTCACAGCTCATTTTAGAGTCAGTGCATCTGTGAAGGTTGAGTGAACAAGGGCACACAGCGGGGTGGAGGAAAGGTGGCTGAATTCAGAGAGCTGGATGTTTTTTTCCCCCCTCACAGCACTTTAATTGTTTATAAATTTCCTTTTAAATGATGTCACTTCCCCTCGCTGCCATGCATATTTGATGACCAGCTGTTGAACTCACCTCACGATGGAAACTCACTGCAAGATTAAACAGAACAGACTACGCCGAAGAACAGTGAAAAAGTGAAAGTGCTGCTTCCACTGTGGTGCTGATGCAGACTTTTCTGCATTGACAGCTGAAGTCATGTGTGTCTGGTGACCTTGGCTGACTTGGAAAAAACCTCTCTATTATCCATCACCGTGCGTCTTTAGATGCAGAGTGGAAAAAGATTCAGCATTTGTCGCGTTTTCTGTTATTGAAAAGAGTAAATTCAGATGTTAGTGCATCTTTTTTTGTTAAAGCCAACACAGTAAACCACCTCTACATTAAAGCTAAAATAATATTGGATCTGTTTAACCACTGACTGCCCAGCCAGATCCTCTAAAATCAAAAACCATCTCTCCCAAGTGTTTTCCCGTTTGTATAAGTGACTTCAATGGCAGTTATAGCTACATAATTAAAGGCTTCCGTGGAAAATGATAGTATTTATGCACTCTAACGCATACACACAAAGGCTTCTGTGTAACACAGAGCTGTCTGTTATGCTGAAATTCACTATTAGGTATAAAAATGTGTGTGCACGCTGGGCTGTAATTCTCAACCTCATATATGGCGATGGAGCAAGCGCAGAATATGAAATTACCGACATTTCTTTTGGACTCGGTGATGGATGTTTGCTCTTTATGGCAGCGACACGCAGACTGGAGCAGCAGGGGGAAACCAGCAGGCTCCGAGAGGCAGTGAGAAAACTATCGGGCCTGTGTTTAGTGGGCAGCTGGCGAACCGCCACCAACTCGACAGATTGACTCCCCGAGTGTTGAAACAACAGGAAAAGTCGGGCTAAGGATCGGGACAGCAGAGAGGAGGCGGGAATAAACCGCTGTTGCCTGAAATACAAATGGCATGGCTGTCCATTGCAGGCTGACTGTATGCAGAGAGCTTATGTGTGTCTTTGCCTGACACCATGCTGTGAGGATAATAATATGAGCAAGCATCATACAAACAAGCAGGAGGATCACAGGAACCAGACAGTATACGATTCTCAGTTATTCCTACTGAAGGGAAAAACAAACTTGTAATTTTAAAGAAAGACTTGCAAAGCAGACCCCTTTATCCCTTCTCACCACCACCTTGTTGTTTTGACAGTTCAGCCCTCGATGAGGTGGCGGGAGAAGAGCGTTTGAAACAAAAGTGGATCGATTAAACGCCTCTTCCAGCTGAGCCGTGGTTTTTGTTAACAAACAAATTGAACTCTGAATACACAAAGAGAAGGCGCTGCTCCATTTCTTCCTGCATTAGTCATTCTGCCCAAGTGAATTTTAAAGAAAACGCCTGAACAGAACGCAAAGAAGTGGTGACACAGCAGCGTTTGGAGGAAGTCTGACTCACAGGTATTTTGCTGGAATTATCGATATTGGTGAACTGACATAAGCACGGACTCAAGCGACACGTGCGCTGGATGCAGCAGGGAGCGAGGGTGTGGATGACAATCACAGTTTAACTTGGATCCCTTCTTGATGTTGATTGATCAGGACTGTGAGCTGGAATGGGGGGGGGGGGGGTAAGAATTCTGTGGGTAAGAATCTCAAATCTTTGTACGTTTTTTTTCCTTCGAAAGGGTAGCACGATAGCCCCCCCCCCCCCCCATGCATATGTTAGTGCATGTTTCCTGCATAGGCACAGTGAAATACTCTTGGCCACAGAACAGGAAGGCTCGAAATCTGAGGTACACCCTTGACAGGGGAAGATAAACAGCCACACACACTCTCAGATCCACAGCTACGACCAGTTTATCTGACAAACACGTCGTGGAGGACACCCCCACAAGCGAAACGAGAACATGCGCGCCAGAGGGAGTGTTCGCCCAGGGCACCAAACAGGTTAGGACCGCCACTGAAAATGAGTGAGAATAAACTCAGTTTCCAGAGTGACTGCAGCGCGTCAGCAGTGCTTTGCTGCTCTGGTCATGTGACTGAAATCACTCACTAAGTTAGCAGATCACTCATTTACAAAACAAAGTAAAGAATAAAGTGAAAATGATCCTCGATTATAGTGTCAGACACAGCAAGAGGTTTCAGATCCCGTTGATCCCGTTGAGTGTCCGAATGGATGAATAACGGGGAAGAAGACACTCCACGGGGATGTGTTGTGCTGTTAGTAGGTCTGTGAGAGTGTGCTGTTGCTGAGGCCAGCAATAGTATCGTTACAACTGACTACAGCTGCTGTTAGAGTGGAGGGAGGGTCAGCAGTAAGGAGGCAAAATCCTCTTTTAATGAGTTCTCCAGGGGAACCGAAAACATCGCGCACGTAATGAAACACACAACAGTGCAAATGGCAACAGCAGGCTCTATGTGGGTTTAAAAAGATGTTTTTCAGAGATGGTGTCCCACTAAAAGGAGCTTTAGTGAACTTATTTCAGTGTCTGTGAGAAAAGGAAACTGAGCATGCTTGAAAAAAATGAATGCTAATGATGGCGTCAGTTTCACACGACGTTAAATGCTGAAGTACGAATAACTGAACTTTTACTGAACAGAGAAGAAAGATTCAGAGTCTGGAAAGACTGTGTCATTATGCTGAGAAACTCACGGGGACCCGTGAGATTAATAGGGTGAGCGTTTGTAGACCGTACCCTCACAGATGGCTCTTAAAGGGCTGAAATGTCCTTAAATACAAGTTTGAATCATCCCTCCAGCTCCAGGGCTGTCTGTGGGTAAGAATCTCAAATCTTTGTATGAGGGAGAGAAAAGAGAAGCAGGTGTTTTGTGTCCAAAGTCAAAATTTCCGCAAAGATTAACTGAATGTTAAAGGTTTTCACTATAATCGTGACCTTAAGGTGATGTAGGATCAGCTGGATGCCTTCTGTGGGGTTTCGATGTGTTTGCTCTGACTTTTCTCATCACTTATTCTTATTTGGAGCTCCTCTGATGCTGTTTTCCTCTCCTCAGAGCCAGCCAGAGATGGAGTACTCTCTGCCCGAGCTGCAGGCTCCTCGATCCAGCGTGGCAGACAAACCCTGGCCTCAGGTCCACTCTCACACCCAGAGGCCCCACGGTTAGACCAAAATGCTCTGCACATCCATGCTTCTGCAATATCCCACCATTAGTTGTTTCAACTAGAACTGGTGTCCACTTTTTTAACTGTGTGTCAGGTGCGAGGGGACACGGGGAGAAGGGAACTCCCAAAGCTGCAGCTAAAGGGAAACACACTGTCCAGCACGCGGAAGACCCCGCATCTGAGCACGACTTCCTCGGCTGCATGTCCAGGTTAGCTGAACAAACAGTCCCACTGTGGAAAATCACCAATTAAATGATTTAAGCAGAGTGTTTCTCATAAATTTAAATTGCTTTTACACAAGTGCTCCTTGGAGCCAGCGTGAAAATGAACCTAAAGACACTTGAAACCTGTTTGATGAAGCTAATCTAACACAGCTAACAGAGCTGCAGTATCGTGCAGTGTTTGGCAGTGGACACATTTAACTCCCCGACCTTACACTGACGTCCTAACTGACAAAGACAGCTGAACAGATGAAGTTCATCCTGTTTGCAAAACTCATAAAACGCCATTTAGAACCACAGAGAATCAAATAAAGTAATTCTTTCAGTAAACGAGTTGCAACATGCAGAAAAATACCTCTCTGATTCTTTGACTTTGAACTTTAATTGCATTAACGAGATGCTATTTAAGTCTATACAACATCTGCGGTGCATTTATTTATAATTTGGCGAGCTTCTCGGTCTTTCTGGCCCACCTCATTCTCACACCCTCCCCTGCTCCCCCGCTTCCTTCTGCAGACGTTCAGGCCTTCCGCGGTGGATTTTAGCTGCTTGTCTCTTCCTGTCTATCATGGTCATGCTGTGGCTCAGCTGTGCCAGCCTCGTTACCGCACCGGAGCAGCACATCAAGACACAGGTAAACATTTGGAAAAGAAATGACTCAACATTAAATCATGAATTCACCTGCTCTGCCTGGGTGGGCAGTGCACCTGTGTTTTCTAATCTCGGAGCTCCTTAAGGACACATTTAAAGTAACACAAACCAAACAACAGCCCACTTCTGTCTGAGTCTGGATTTCATTCCAGGAAGGTGGCATAAACATTGCTTTGATATCTGATTCTTATCAGCATTTCCCATCCACAACAGCTAGCATGTCTTCTCCTGGTCTTCCCTTTCTGCTCATCCAACCCGTTAGTCGTTAGTGAGGTGCACTTCATCTGCAGCCTGTCACAGCCTTAAAACATGCTACCAGGCTGCAGCTGGATCATTACACTCGTGTTTTGTGCACTCCGGTGTCTCACTTTGCTTTGTTACTGAACATATCTCAGCCACACATGCAAGTTTTATTTGATTTATTTATCTGTTGATAGTTTACACAAGTTGTAATTATGAGTAAATAGAAGCTGCTGCGTATGTAAACATGCTGTGAATGCACTGGAGGACGTACCTCGTGAGGAGTTCTTCAGTCTTCTCAGAAAGCTTTAAAGAAAAGGGAATGTTTCAAACATTAGATAATCGCAGCATTACCAACTTAGACTTTGAAGAATTTTTATATATTTGACTCTGATAAACTGGGAATACACAGATGTGTGTTTGTCAGGTCTCACGTTTTTGTCCTGGATCCTCAAAACGCGTGCGGTAAAAATCCATTAAAAAAAACAGGATACAGGTAGAAATCTCCTCTTTCCATCGCTGAAGCTGTCGGCTCCTGTCAAACCTCAGACGTGTGCCTTCTCTTCCCTTTAGAAAAAGGAACTTTTAAATCACAGCAGTCCACAAACGCTTTCCTAGAACTGTCAGTTTATCCACGCCGTGTGGTATTTTGTGCCTTTTTAAAAAAAATTCTTTGTGTCTTTTTAGCTGAGTATCAACGGAGATAAAGAGTTTCTGGAAAACGCCCACAAGGTCAACCCGTACCACCTGAGTCCTGTCATCGCCGTCACCGTAAAGCAATCGGAGGAGAGCCAGGAAGCCGGGCCGCTGCCGGTGAAGGTCGACTTGAACAAAACTTGCGTTTAGGATGGAGCGGCAGAGCGGCTGTCTCGTTTCAGCGGGTGACTAAACTCTGAGGCTCGTCAGAGAAGAGGGGTGGGGTGAAAGAAACACATTACGATGCTTACTCCATCAGCAGAATTTTAAAAAAACATATTCTTAAGAGCATGGCACCCTCCATCTTTTAAAGTGATCTCACACAAACATTTAGTTCGTGTCAGTCAGTTGGGTTTTTTCTGTGTCAGTTACACCTGTCATGCATTTCATTAGTTTGTACAATCCAGGTTTCGTCAAGCGAGGTCGTTCCCTAATGGTTAACCCGCTCACTGCTTATTGATTGATTGAGTCCCGGCTCTCGTCTCCGAGCCACGCGCGAGACAAGCAGAGAGGACAGACCGCAGCCGAGAGCGCTCGTGTCATTCGTGAAGTGTGGACAAGAAGACAAACGCGGAGCTTCATCTTAGATTCAATTTCCCTCGTTCTCAGAGAGTTTGGATTAATTAGTGGCTTGCTCAGAGCAAAGGGGGGGGGGGGGGAAGCTCTGAGAGGAAAGGAAGATGAATGAAAGGTGAGAGTAAGCCCTCGCAGTTTATGATCTGTTCACTCAGCACCGTGATCTGTGCAGAAATGGCCTCGTAATTGAGATTCGCGTCTTCGCTCTCGACAGCATGAAACGGTTCTCAGGTGAGTGACCCTCGCCGAGTTCGGAGGTACAAAAACAGCACGTCGGCGTCTCTCGTCGCCTCAGTCCCGTGTGTTTTCTGGATCTTTGTCTTTTCACACAGCTCGAATTAAATCTTAAACCGGACGCCGTCTTTAAAAATGAGCAAAAATCGACCATAATTTATTTTCTCCTCGTTATATTCCGAGTCATCAAAGTGAGTTACCCGTTAGTATTTTTGCAGTACCATGTACAGTTCAGTCATCATGCAAATGTAATTAGTCTGTATGTAAAATACTGTAACATCAGCTAGAGAGACACACACACAAAGGCAGATCACACCTGTTGCTATATTATTAATAATGCTATTGTTATTATTATGATGATAATTATTCTGTTATTGCTCTTCTATCACTTCAAGACTTCTTAGCTGTTATATGTGCTTTCTAATAGCTGACTATTTTGTATGTCCTAGGAGCACATACTGAAGGATTCCCTCTGTAACAGTGTGTAATGCGAAGCTTTTAACACAGACCTTTGTTATTGAGCACAGTCGCAGTCTTAGAGAAGATTTTCTGTTTTCCTCTCAGTGCTTTAGATGTCCTGTAGCGCTCTCTTTTAATCCAGGCTATGTAGACAAAAAACCGTGCATGCAAGTGATTCTTTGATAGTTTATCTTAACCGCTCGCCACTACGGCACAACTCTACTGTAGACTTGTGATTTTTTGTGTTCATATTACTGTAAACCTTGAATAGAATGCGTAATAACGAATGACAATATCCTCATGATATACAGGAAGGACTCTTAATAATAATTTTTTAAAAAGCCATTCGATCGATATCTGTGCCGGAGGTATGCCGCAAGGAACGCGAAGATGAATTTCAAACTGTATTGTTTCCTTTTTACTGGTCTGTTAATTTTCAATGAAACGATACAACATGATGAAATAAAGTGTTTTCATGGTAAGCGTGATTTTTTCATTTCTAAAGAAAACCTCAGACAAAGCGTGCACTCGTGCGTGTTTGTGTCAGCGTGTATGTGAAGCTCGTAAAGACAGAAATAATATCAGGCTTAACGGTAGCATAGAGAGCAGAAGATTAATGGCAAATGGTCCGGTACTTATATAACACTACACTGAATTCACATTCATACAGTGCTTTATTCTAAGCCTTTAAGCACTTTCTAACTGTGACGCCGCACACGCAGTCCAGTGGGCGCTCTGGGGACCATTAAGGGTTCAACGTGCAGACTGGAGGAGCCGGGGATCGAACCACCAACTGTCCAACCTCCTCTAACTTCCGAGCCACAGCCGGACACACTACAAAGATTATTTCAGAAGCACCCAAACAGAGTAAATGAACACATGAACATCACTCACATGTCGCTGCTGAACATGTCCCCCAGCCTGAACAGAGCGGGTCCCAGGGTGTGGGCGAAAAGGTCATCAGGCTGAAATGTTGTTATTCACTTTTTTACGACCAAGACAGGCAGCCCATCTGAATTCATTATTCAGTCACACTTTATAATAACGTTTTTAAATAAGCTTTAAAATGATACTTAAATTAATCTAGTAAATAATTTGTTTTCGGTTTCCAACAAACAGGAAAATTAATTGACTAATCATTTTGTTATTTTGTCATTAGTTTGTTTAATATCAAATAATTATTTTTTAAATATATATATATATATATTTTAACAGAGTGTATCATAGCACAAGAGTCAATAACAACTATATTTTATTAAATTATGACTTTAAACATTCCCTGTATTATTTAAAAATGTTAGAGTTGTTTTGTAATATATATTTTCTTATTATTTATTTTTACTGATCAGTGAGCCCATTCTCAGCCCCAGTGTGTAAAAACCACACTCACTATACAGCAGTCATTATTTCCACCTGCCTAATATTGCTGCCTCCACTAGTCTTCAGCTGTGGTGCTGTGGTGTCAGCTGTGAGGTGGAGCCTCCGTGGATCCAACTTGTTTGTCCAGCACATCCCACAGATGCTCGACTGGACTGAATGTGAAGGATGTCAACGCCTCAAAGTTGATGTTTTGCTCCTCAATCAATCCTGAACCATTTTTGCTTTCAGTGCATTATCCTGCCGAAAGAGACCACAGCCATCGGGGAGCACCGTCTCCATGAAAGTTTGAGCGATAGCAGCTCATCTATTGGGTAGGACCACCCGGGCCGGCCTTCGCTCCAGTGAGCCTTGGCCGCCCTTGACCCTGTCTCTGGTTCGGCGCTGTTATTTCCTTGGACCTTTTAATAGACACTGACCGCTGCAGACCGAGAACACCCCACAAGACACCATACTGTCAAACTCACTCAAATCCTCACACTCGTCTATTTTCCCTTCTTTGAACATCAGCTCTGAAGACAAAATGTTCACTTGCTCCCTACTTGCTCCCACTCACAGATGAAGAGATAATCCACGTTATCCACTTTACCGGTCAGTGGCCATAATGTTATTCAGCTAATAAAAGTGACAACAATGAAACAGGACACCCCACCTGGCTCATACTCACTCACAACTTCTCTTAAATACACATTCATTTCAGCTCTATAATAGCCATCGAAACAATGTTTACACCATTAACCTTTTTATTAATCATCTGCAACACTTTATGAAAATATGTTGCAATTTTAAGCTACCAGACACTGTTCATTCATAGTTTTTATAATCAGTCATTTCCTTATTTGCTGTTAAAGAACACAAAGTTGGACTACTTTATTAATTATTGTCATTGTAAAGCATCCTATTGTTGGGAGATAGATAGATAGATAGATAGATAGATAGATAGATAGATAGATAGATAGATAGATAGATAGATAGATAGATAGATAGATAGATAGATAGATAGATAGAATTTCCACTAACAGGCTCTTTTCATTGTGTAATAACTATTTCAGTCCACTTGGTGGCAGCAGAGGTTTGGTGGGAGGGTGATTATTGGACTTTCTGCTATTTTTAAAATCCTGAATCCTGCTCAAGCTCATTCATCTAAACGTGAGTGGGATTATTTTTAAGATTGTTAATGCTACAGAGAAAAGAGGTTGTATTTAGTTCTTTTCACATCAGACACTTTTCCTTAGAGAATACTCCTGTATGTGAAGACAACTCTATATAACTGTGCCATTACAAGAGGACTCCCAGGGGTAACCGAGTATTTCAAAATAAAGCTACTGGGACAAAGTGCTGAGAGAAGAAAGGATGCGTCTACCTGCATTCACCTGCAGGAGACAAACACATGCAATGAAGTTCTTCAGCTCAGAGAGAAGAGAAGAGAAGAGAAGAGAAGAGAAGAGAAGAGAAGAGAAGAGAAGAGAAGAGGACATTTTCTTAGGCGTCTCTGTCACAGCATCAAAAACAGACGAGATACAATGAATTCATAATCAAACACCACAAAACAAGGGCAACACAACAGAGCTTCCAGTGCATGTGTCCAATTAGCATAACATGCTGGATGGCTGTGTGAAAGACAGACAGACGGAAGGAAATATCAAAACATGCCTCAGCTGTGACACATAATCAAAGGGAAGAAGCTTCTCTACACGAGGGTGTGATATTACACCACCCAGTGATGTTTTGGCAGGATACAGTTTGAAGTGGGTGGTGGTGCTGCTGTCACTGGTCACCATGCATGGTGTGTCTGTGAAGGCAGCGCTCTCTATTAACACTGCCGTGCTTGTGTGTGCCAACAAGTGACGACAGGTAAAACAGGCCCGTAAGTGAAGGGAATCAGAGTGAGTTAAGATGAAGACAAAGGCCGGGGCCGGGAAGGTGAGGATGGAATATTCTGGGAGTTCTCTTTTGTTTTGTCATATGAGCTCAACTCCTCAAACTGCCGCGTGGGCACAAGGTGCAAATCTGTGTCTTTAACTTCACACTCCGCCACCTAGGAGACGGATTAAAGCTCAGATCTGTCGGCCATACATTCAGACACTTTAGGTAAAGAGAGAAAAATTGCCTGCTGTAGCACCACTCCAGGAACTTGACCGAGCTGGCCTTCGCTCTGTGTGCACTGAATGATTTGGCAGCGGTGGGATCTCACTGATAACAAACTGGAGAGAGTGGGAGAGAGAGGTTTTCTGTGAGTGAGACTATCAGGTCTGGTTAAAAATACATTTTTATTTATTTTTCTGTCTGTTGACGAAAAATAAAGGAACGGATTGTTCTTTTCACACAGACACGTTGACTCATTTAATGCAAATGGGCACTGCTGTCTCACTCTCGCTCTGCACGCCACAATCAGGCCTTCCTTGTTGACGCAGGGAAAGATAAACTGAGACTTTATGGTCCTTGCTGCCTCGGGCTCGGACAACACACGTCGCACGAGCTGACATTTATGACCTGACGAGAGCTCTGTCTGTACTTTGAACACAGCGTGTGGACGACCATTTAGTAACTGAGGGTCTCGGCGCTGCTTCCCTGCAGCATCAGGGACCAGGAGAAGGTATTTGGCTCCAAGCACGTGGATGTCATACATCAAGGCTGAGGTCAAGGAAACTGAATCCACTCTCTCTATACGATGATCTGAGCGCAGCTTCAGAGCTGCCTCTTTGCTCTCACAGATGCTTCTGGTGGAGTCGGTCAATGAAAAAAAAAGGCTTAATGTAAATGTAATTTGTTATTTGTGTGTGTGCAAGTCTTCCGCTCTGCCCCACAGCACAAGAAAGAGAACAGCAACTGTGAATCCAAAGCTCCAAATTATTGTCTGTTTCCTCTCTGATCACCAAGTCATTGTCATCAGCGTGTCATTCAGCCTTGGGGCGCATCTGAGACCCCGACAGTCAGGTGTCCCTCAGCTAAGCGCCCTTAGGGGGCGCTATGGAACCAGGTTTGAGCGCTGGTGGCCCCATTATTACAATTTAATGGTTTATGTGAGTGAAGAGGTAATGTTCCTCTCTCGCTCTCCCTCCCAGCAGAAAGCTGTGTGCTGCTCTTATCTGGCCAGACCTGCTGCAGGAACCAACCTGCAGTGCATTAAACAAGCCACCACACACACACACACACACACACAAACAGGGGGTCTACACAGAGCCGCGTGTGTGTGTGAGACTGTGAAAATGAACAGAATAATGAGAGAGTAGCGACAGCCAGAGACAGTTAAGGGAAGGAGAAGGAGAGTTCATCAGGGGGATTGATTGGATGCTCCATTGTCGTGTGTATTTGTGAATAATTTATCTCAAATATTACACTCAGAGAAAATGATGAACGTGTAATGTGTTCACGCGCTCGCACGGAAGTGACCTGGAGATGAGAAGTTAAATAAAGCTGCGCTAATAGCGGGAGTAATGGTATTAATAGGTAAATGGGTGCAAATTGGCTTTTTAAAATATTAATATTATACATGACACAGCTGAAACTTACGCCTTTAAGCAGGTGGGTTTATTTGGCACCCACGCAAAGGGTCCACGCTTTCCCCAGCCACGCAATATTCTGACTACTTGGGGGTGGACGCATTTTAAAATTTAAGTCTTGAATGGAGCTCTGATGTGTGTGTGTGTGTGTGTGTGTGTGTGTGTGTGTGTGTGTGTGTGTGTGTGTGTGTGTGTGTGTGTGTGTGTGTGATGAAACCTGTCAGCTCTGCAGCCGTCTGAGTCACACCAACTGTGTGTGACAAGTGTCAGGATGGATGTGATTGTGTGTCAGATAAGCTGGAAACTTTTGTGTTTTTGTGGAGGGGGTGAAAAATCCCCCCCCCCCCCCACACACACACACGTGTACACATACATACATACATACATACACACACACATCCACCGCCGCGGACTAACTTTATTTCACCACATCTGTCACAAAGCTCGCCTGCGCCTAAAACAAAGATTCAATCAGAGCTTTAACAGCGCGTCAGATCTGAATTCCGAGCACCCCCCCCCCCCCCCCCCCCCCCACGGTCTTTCACAGCCGAAGCAGCCGTGCACGTACACATGGGGAGACAGACATGTACATACAGCACGGATGCTACCCGGACTATTAAACTCCAAGCTGCCCGACACGCCACTCTCTCCAAACTAAGCGCGCAGGCACGAGAGGCGGTTTCAAGCTGCCCTCTCTGTGAATTGATTCTACTATGAGCCTGCCCGCACTCTGCTCTCAGCGGCAGGGGGGGGGGGGGGAAGCCGCGAAGAACGTTAGCCCCTGGCCGGGTTAAAACCTTGCGTGATCCTTAAAATATCACAACATGTATTTTGACACGTGTCCGTGACATTTGTTTTTTCGCAAAAAGCACAAAAACAGCTTTTTAAAGAGTGAGCTGGAAGAGTCCCTACGCGCGCCACCCCTGCGCTGCCAGATGGAATCGTCCACAATTTATTCCAGGGAAAGACTGACAGTTTTTTGGGTCATGAAGCAGCTGTTCAAGTCAGCGGCCTGTCCCCCCTCCGCTGGAATAAGAAATTAGTCCATTTTAAAGTAAATAACTAAAGCCTCTGGCCGATAAGGAGGAATTATAGAATGGCGTGCAGGCTCAATTTAATGTAGAGAGACAGCCCCCCCACCCCAAAACAGTTGAATCCAATAAATACGACCCCTCCCCTCCTCCATGAAATTATTTAACACATTGGTGCTAGAGTTACACCAACTTATTATCAACACAGGGGATGGATGGGGGCCCGTATCATAAGCAACTTACTGAAGAATTACATTTGCGGGGCAGTTCTGTGGTGCTCGGCTTTCTAATAACTGCCGGTTTGAGGTAGAGGGAATGATGTGATGTAAATAATGACATGAAATTAATGTTTGGCGTTTGAATGAAATTTTAGGCTCCCGAAGGTCAAATTAGATCATGTAGAATGCAATCCTGATTAGTTTTGATTCCTAATTGTCAAAACTGATTGCCAGTGTCACTGATGATAATACCGTCTTAACGAGCTCCATTTGCGTCAATTATCACTCCACTTAGAGTTTGACAATAATGTAATGTATGGGAGAGATGCATTATAATAATTATGGTCTTTGTAGTTTACCTGAATATAGACTCGTGAAGTTGTTTTTTGCTCCACTCTGCCTTTTTATATCTCTTTACGCACCATTAAAACATTTGCCGAACATAACGCCTGTTTGCCACCTTTAAGTCACTTATCGTTTTGACCTTTCAGAGCAGGTACGATGTAAGACTTCCTGTGTAATTAATTCTTCTCCCTTTAAACAAATGCCATCTAACACCTTGGTTCTATTAGTTGAACATATTCCAGGTTTTAAAGAGCTGTGCTGAGAGGCACTTGGTTAAGTAACATCCCAAGTATTGTGCCAACATAATTAAGTTTCATGAACCACATGCTGTATCAGATTAGCCATTTGTAGATTCGTGTCATTTTGGTATGGAAGGAAGTATATTACGTGTAGCTCGTTATCAGTGCAGAGGAGCTAATTCTTAATGCTGCCATCAAGTCTGCCATGCTGAAATGTCATTTAGGAACTATTTTGTTTGTAAAGAGAGGCCGGTCCAAGCTCCTGCTTCATGCATCAGATCAAATATCAGCTGATCATCATTTGTAACCCTGTTATATCACCAAATGTGATTAATTTTTACAGAAAACTATATTTTCATCAGAATAAACTCCTCCTGGTGCGTATTACTTTGAAATTTGTGATTACATTTCCTTCACTGTCCATCAGTACATCATTTCTTTATATGTAGGGTGGCATATAAAGGAGCCTGACTTCCTTGTGAATTTTTGAAGTGCTCTTTGAAACTCTTTAAACACCTTTCTTTGGATACTGGCTGCTTTTCACTCATTTTCAGTCCCAACCTTGCCAACAATAACAGTTTGACAGACATAAAACTGTTATTCCCAAAGAGCTATTATCTGAAAACTTTGCGTATCTCAGGATGGTGTGCAGTGTGTCCTTAAAAACATGGATGAAACTGGGCAAGACGAGGACAGAAGAAGACGTACAAAATTATCTACAGCAGCCTCTGAAAGTCCTATTCATAAGAAATGGGAAAAATCCAGCAAAGACCTGAGACAGGACCTGATTTGGACTTCCAGCTGATCCATCTACTGTTCACTAAAGCCTGATCAGAAATGACTTTAGTTGAGGGGTGGCTGTCAAGAAGCCACGCTTATGGAAAGTTTTGTTGATAACATCATCAGTATGTACGAGGTCACGAGAGAGTTACGACAGTGAGAGTCTAGAGTAATCTGTAAGACACGGTGGAGGCGCTGTCATGGTTTGGACTGCATTTCAGTCAGTGGTGTTGGAGATCTTATTAAAACTAATGGATTCATGAACACAGAAATCCCCCATCAGATTTCATCCACCATGCAGTACCACCTGGAGAGCATCTGATTGGCAGCAGCTTCATTTTTCAGTATGACAATGATCCCAAACACACTGCCAGTGGAATAAAATTATACCTGCATAGGAAAACACAATGGAACACCATCAGCCATGGATGGGCCTCCCCAGAGCCCGGACCTCAGCATTACTGAAGCAGTGTGGGATCATCCTGATGGAGAACAGAACAAAAGGCAGAAACATCCAAAGAAGAAGCTTTCACTGTCCTTTAAAAAGCCTGGAGAGCTATTCCTGAAGATCCTCACAGAGATGCTGCTCGGAGTTCACACGGAAGGATGAAGGTGGACACACGAAATATCGACTTTCAAACTTGGTAGAATTGTATAAACTCTGTTTTTACCTTATTTTCCATATATGTTTGCACACGTATTCATAAATCTTTACACTTATTTTCCATTTTCCTAGCAAAATGTAAAGAAATTAGGGGTGACTCAACACTTTTACACAGTATTCATACAAAACAACAATAACACCAAGGACACTAATTATACGGTCTTTATGTAATAAATGAACAGATCGTAAGTGATGTCCATGTGACCAGATGTAAACTGTGTCGGCTTCTGTTTTCTGTTAAATATAAAACTCCAAAATCAAGCTTAACCACTAAACATGGACATAAGTTCTCACTTTGTGTATCTGGACCAAGGCTTGTAGAATAGTCTTTCATACAGTGTTACCCAAGTTTAATTGCCTAAAGATAAATATAAAGAAGTCTGAACGCTTTCAAAGAGATATTATATGGGATCCTCTTTTTTTAATCCATTTCTTTTATCAACTCATCCATTTCATCTTCTCTCCTCATCCACCTGATCCATTTGTCTCTCTATCTACACTTCTCCCTCCTTCCACACACTTTCCATCTGTTGGCCTTCCTCCATCTCTTCTTCCACCCCCTCCCTTCTCCTGTCTGCCCAGAGTCACCAGTCATCCACCAGCATGCGTTCCTCCTCTAGTCATAATTGAGATCATATGTTGAAGCCAGCGCTGAAACCCAACACGGGACGTCCACATCAAATAAAACCTGCTGTCAGCAGCAGGGCCTGGCTCTGCCAAGCGGGGTGAAACCGTATCTGTGTCGGCCTCACCAACACACCGTAAAATGGGAGCCCAGAAGACCAACAGACATATAGACAGACAGACCACACCTCCCTGGGAGACATTCCTTTCTCCCTCCATCAAAACTACACTTTCTGTAATATTGGTTGGTGCGTTCTCAAATGTCAGAGTGAGGTTTGCAGGCCTTTTCACCTGCAAAAGCTTGTAACTGTCAATCACTGCCAAAAGAGTGAGACACACACCGATCTGGATGGGATGCGATTTGGATCCGCAGGCCAAGAAGCGTGTCGGCTACTGTCTCTGCAGTTTGGTCATGCTTTTGGCATTCTCATTTGTCATCTGATTGCATTACCGTCCTGCACAAAGAGCTTCTTATCCAAGTGTACTTAGCTGACTTTTGAAATTTACTCATCTTTTCTTCAAGCTGGTGCCAAAGCATGAGCATAGCCAGACCACTTAGGTATTTTAATATCACCTTGATTTGTTCATGACGATTGATTTTCAGCTTCATGGACACTGATTCGAAGAAAAAAAAAAGGCAGGGCAGACTTTTAGTGTAACCTATCTATTCTCCCAAGTGAGTGTTCACAATTACAGTATATACATTTAAAACCTCTCAGCAGCTCAAGTGCAGGCCAGGGGCATTTCTTGCCATATTTGGGATGGCATTCAGCTGAATTCCAGTTGAGGTTGAACTTGTTTGCGTCTCTGCAAATCGGGTTCAGTATCACTTCCATCAATTCTGAATACCTGATCCACACTTTCAGATGACAATAGCTCCCGAGAGACTACATTTGCTACACTGGACGTACATAATTGTATGCGATGGACTTATTCTCAGTAACCAAGGATTTTAAAGGTCTTCTCCTTGTGGTGTTGCATGCACACGGTTTGTGGCCTACCACCCACTGTATAAGGCAGGGGCAGCAGCATTTCCATTTCTCAGCAGATACGACGGAGATTGAATTGCCCTTCTAGTCCCCGTGTCTGAGCAGTGGCGATAGCGATCCAGAGTAAGAGCTGGAAGACGGATGGAGCATCGGCAATGATGGTACTGCTGCCGGTGTCCTGTTGTTCGTCAAGTAGTTGAGAGATCAGATGCTATCGGGGCAGGAGGTGTCTGCTCTGCAGCCTGAGCGCTGCACACAGCAGCCAGTTTACGTAAAGGATAAACAGTGACCCTGGGGTTGTAATCCACTAGAAGGCTGAGCAGGAGCTGTGTGGATTATTGGAGACTAACTGCAGCCTCTCCACTTGTTTTACACCTCAAGAGGATCCTAATTGAGCTAAATCTCATTATTTATGGCTGGCTATGGAGACAGTAATCAGAGTGGCTGGTGTGTCTTTAAACAGATCAGTCAGACGCTGGATCTGTGCATACATACAGGTTCAGTTTCCAGGTTGCTCTCAGGGGAGGACTGAGCAGTGGGAGGGAAAATGTTCTGCGGTCATTAGAGGCTCCAGTGCGCTCTTCATCACTTTGTTGAACACGTTTGAAAGCGAGCGAGACATCTAGAGACAATATGATGGTGCTTTTGCTGCAGGCTAAGCACACCTGGCAAAAAAAATGAACGTCACTGTCACTCCTAAATGACAAATTTAATATTTTCATAAAACAACATTTAACAAGATATTTTCCCACTTTATGTCTTCTGATTTAATGAATCTGACTGATGGAGATCCAGAATATTCATTGCAAGCAGCTACCTAGACCAGCAATTTCCCGTATTATTAAAAGGCAGGGATCGTTGATTTGAAGATATGAAGATATGAAGTTTCATTGCTGGCTGATATGAGAATTATGAATGGTGACAGAGGGCAAGAGCTGACCCTGTGTGGAGCCACGGTACTCGGGACTCTGCGGCTCCACTGATAGACAATGGGGAAGAGAACCTCCGAGAGCAGTTCACGTAAATGTCACGCTTCTTGGACTGCTAATAAAAAAAGAACAGGACTCACGATAAAAGCTGCATTAGAGGAGCAAAAGAAAGAGAAATTAAGCAAGCAAGAAGGAAAAAGGAGGAGGAGGAGAGACCAGTATGTTAATATATTTCAGACAAAAGGAAAAAGATATCAGATGAAATGACGACGCAGAGATTTTGCAAAGATTTTGAGATGGCTGGAGCGAGGTGGTGTGGAGCTGAGCGAAAGAGAGAAAGATGAACGAGAGAGGGGTTTGGGAGTTTAGAAACCTCTCAGCCATATGCATTTCTGTGTCTGCAATATACATGCAAATGGTGGCATGCATGAGTGATATGAAAGCAATGAGCATAGCTAGTTTTTCAGCCGCATTACCCTGAATGATGCCAGACTCCTGCCTACCTCACACACAGAGCTCACGGGGCTGCAGATGATGCTGGACATTTAAGTCTTTAATTTAGCAATTTTCCTCTATCGGTCTTCTCCCGAGGCACAAAAATGAAACTCCCCAACAATCTTCGATCTTTGCAAACCCCAATTTGTATTCATGACTGCTGAAGCTGAAGTCGTAGCTTGTGTTTCAAGAGTTTTTAACTTTCAATTAGATTTTTTAAAATTTTTTATAAATGACAGTTTCGGAAGAAAGATAGAACAGCAGAAGGACAGACATCTCCCTGTAGGAAGAAGAATCTGGCTTTGATTTTGGCACATGCACAGCACATACAGTTACAAAGGAAATCAAGCATAGAAAAGCCAGGAAGACATAAAGCTCCGAGGAAGGAGCTCCGTGTTTGGCTGCCGGATGAAGGGAGTCCTGTCTGCAGCAGAATTTATTGGTACATGTGGATTCTTGAGAGGATATCATACTGTCGATTTTACATGAAAGAACTCGATAGCCAGCAACAGTTCTGCATACAACATGTGGGTGGGTTTGTGCTCAAGTCTGTCAGAGGACCAGATTTCATATCATTAATATGAGACTGAGAATGTTTTTTGGAATGTGTTAGAGGGTCGAGGCTTGGTTTTAGGCCTGAATAATGCATTTTCTTATATACGTCCTCACAAATAGAGGCATGTATGTACACTTTGGCAGATGTAACGATCCAGAGTTTTGGCATGACCCATATATGTAAACCACTAGTCTTCACACATAATCCATCAAGTATAAAATCCACCTTGTCCCATATGAAGAAGAATTTATGGTCGAGCAGAAGTAGTATGTTCGGAGTCTACTATCTGCTGTCTACTTGCAGAGTGTTTGGGGTCGATGGAGGCAGTGTATAAAGGATGCAGTCCAAAAGGCAACGACGAAGAAGAGCAAAACTCTAAGATACGAAAATCTGAAGTGAATCTTCATGGTTAAAAACCATGAGAAATGTCCACTACATCCACTGTCCCGTCAATGAAGGGACAAAAACACATACTGTTGGGTTAGGGTTATCCCCAATAATGGAGGGTAAATGCCCAGTGTAGGGTTTGTAATGTAGACAGTCGAGTGCATCACTTTGGTCAAAACTAATATCTCTACAAATGTTTAATGGAAATTGGTCAATTTAGAGACATTTTTGGTCCTTCAGGAGAGAAATCCTTCTGCTATCATAAGGCCAACATGATGTTTTCCAAAGCATTGCATTAAATTATAGTAGAGATGTCCGTGATGCCTGTAAACCAAATAATTATTGGGCATACTGACTTTTGATCTAACGAAACTGCTAGGTCAAATTTCCAATTTTTCCATTTAACCTTGGTTAATCACTTAATGTCTGCAAAGCTTATGAACCTCTGCTGTACTTTGTTCACAGTGATAATTATTTAGCAGCACGTTTAAACTGATGCAGTGTTCAGTATTTAGCTAAAATCATTGCTCTGTCAATAGACCGCCTCGCAGGTCTGCTTTTATATCAGTACACGTATTCCACAGCCGCAAGAGAGCAATGCAAAGGTCTGCTTGGCTTTCTAAATTTTGTCTTTGCTACACTTGAATGAATTTGCCCAGGCACTAAACTACAAAGGCATTGACTAATGATGTTTACATGAGTTCTTCACAAGTGTGTGGACTCATCCACAAGCGAGTATCATCTCATCCTTAGTCTCAATGCAGGAGTCACGGTAAAGCGTTTCTGTATGATCGAGTTGGTATTTGCAGGGTGAAGGTTTACCTATGCATGCATGCTTATTCAGTCTTTTCTGCGGCTCCCCGAAGAACCAACAACCACCGACAGCACAAGCAAGAGTAGCCCATAGGCTTGTTTGTGACACTGCCCCCTAGTGACAATAAACAGCCGCACGATCTACAGTTTGCACAGCCATGTTTGCTTCTGTCACTGAATGTTTTTGTTCCTGTCTGTAAGTCAGAATATCAGTTTACTATCTCAAAAATTCTGATGTACTGACCTGGAAGTAGGCTTAGGGTTAGGACTAGGGCTGGTTTCTAGAATCGATACTATTCCAGTTCACAAGGTCCCGATTTGATTCGATCCACGATTACATTCAATTTGAATCGGGGAAATGTTGCCTCAGACAGTCAGAAATATTATAATTCTGATCATTTATCAGTACATGTCCATATTTTTATAGCTTTAAAAAGAAAGCTGACACTTGTGAGACTTTATCAAAGGTGTAAGCATCCCAGCAGATGCCTTTGTGTCAAAGTAACTGGGGATAAAAGACAGAAAAACATGAAGGAGATTTTCCTGGCCTGGCTTTTTATAGCAGATAACTGATTCTGGTGTGTCGGGGTACACGCTTTGTGTTCAGGTCGTTGTGCAGAATCTGTGTACCTCCTTACTGTTTTAGCTGTTTGGAGTTTGTCGAAATTTTGTGAGGTTTAACCTCGGGCAAAATAAATTTATTTTTGAAAATCGATTCAGGATTTTAATGAATCGATATTATTATATTCAAGCTAGAATCGATTTTAATCGGAAAATCGATAATCAAAACCCACCCCTAGTTAGGACTAACTTTCAGTGTTTGTCTGAGACTCAAAATGCTGGAAAAATAACTTGAAATTGACCAAACAAATGTATTCATTAAGTTAAAAACTTTAAGTTGAAATTTGGGAAAAAAAATAACAAAATTTTGACTCATGGATGGTGATTTTATTTTATGAAACAAGCATCCAAAGAGGAGCCAAAGGACCAAAGTAAAATCATGTCTGACCCATGACGACCCACGCATAAGTACACATCACACATCTCTCTTTCATGCGCAGACGTGCTTTGAGGAAGCATTATCGTGATTTCATACATTTAGCGGTTTAACTGGGAGGCGGTGACGCCGCTCACATATTTTAGATTACTTAACGAGGTGATTTTTACAGGGGCAGCTATCGTTGGAGATCCGTGTCAGGATAGCAGTCACATTATATACGTACCAGTGAGATTTCCCTCTCTGTGGACGAATTTGCAGTGAGACAAATCTGGCAAATGTTCAAAGTGGTGAGCAAAGAGTGTTCCTTGTTGTCATAAGGATGCACGGCAGCACACATAACTATTCAGATCGTCTCCCCTTTAAGTTCTTCCTTAGTCACCTCCGAAAGCACAAATGTTGACGTAAGGAAAAATTTATGCTCTCCGATGCATTCAGGGGTGGAAACTGTGGACTCCTAAGCTGGAAAACTGATGAAAACTGTTTGGAAAAGAAGCTGAAATTTGCTCTTCAACATAAAGTCTGGTAAAATCTTAGAGTGATCAGACTATATTTGAGGTAGAGATTCTGAAATAGGGATGCTGTCCGGAGATGCCTGTGAAGATGACCTTGAAGGTGAGGATGGGAATATTTAAGTCAGGCACGACTCTGGATGTTTATGGAGCTGATCGCACCTCACAAGTGTTCAAGGAATTAGCAAGCTAAACATACGGCAGCGATCAATGAAACAAAAGGGCCAGTTTTAACAAACAGAAATGTGAATTATGGAAAAGGGCTATCCTGCATTTACAGGTGCAATGTATGACAGTGTATGAAAGCTGTTAGCATCACACCTGGAGTGTGTGTGAGCTTCATAAACACACAGGAGTTTTAGAGAGCGGAGAAAGAGGAGCCCGTTTAAATGTCTGGAGCTGTAAAAGGATTAATATACATGTCACACAGTGCACAGGTGTGTGTGTCTGTGTGTGTGCATGTTGTCTCTGCAGGACGTATGGGCAGTCCTGCTGATTTTATCATTTTGAGCAAACATCTTACTGGCATACATTTTTTTATTGTGTGCATTTGTACATGAAGCAGTGTATCCGGCCACAGAGAGATTTATTATTCCTCGTGTAGTTCTCGTGGACGTGCATGTACATGCACGTGCGCGCGCAGGTCGTTGTGCGAAGAACTGGCAGAAGCCTCCTCGCTCCTCTTCTCTCCTGCAGTAATCAGTAAAAGTGGAGCCCTGGCCTTCTCTACCTCTCCCTGCCTGTGGTTTGTTCACATACCGTCTCAGCAGAGCGGGTAGGAATGTGTGTGCGTGTGTGTGTGAGGGGGTGTAAGAGTAAGCATTTCTGTGTGTTCCTGTGTGTAGTTGTGTGAGTGTGTGTGCACCTAAACTTCCAGACTGTGTGCATTTCGCTCTTTGTGCTCACATCTGTGTGTTTGTGTGTGTGTGTGCAGGGAGGGATAGATTTGGTGTTTGTGTGTAAGAACAAGGGGTGGGGGTTGAAGAGGCCCTGTAAGGGAGAAGACAGAAAACCTGATGGTAGTTAGATGGCCTTTTCCCTGCAGTAAACAGCAGGATATACATAGATTTAAACCAGGCTTTTTAAAGTGCTTTTTCATCATATAAGCATGATAAACATTTTAATTTTTAAACTGTGCTGATGATAGCTTGGCCAGACTTTAATTGTGCGAAGGATAATATTCAATCTCAAAAAATGGTGACAAATTTAATGCAAATCTGAATTTTCCATCCGGGTGCAGGTTTCATGGGCAATCTGCTGTCTCAGATGAAATGCTGTCTGTTGTATTTTTGTTAAACGGGAAGCAAAAAAGACACGCAAGCCTGTGAGTACTGGTGTTTCACAGTCACATGCAGCCAGAGGAGGCTGGAGGAAGGCATTAAAACACCATTGTTTATGCCTTTTCTCAGACAGTAAGCGGACTCGGTGAGCCTCTCAACTATTTCCCAGAAACTGCTTCGCGCGCTTGCAGTAACACGCATTCATGCCGATGCACACGTGAATTTGTGTCGGAGTCTGTCATGCCGCACGCGTGATGGACATGCAGACAAAACCGTCTCTCTGTTTTTGTTACACGGACACACAAACACACACGCACGCGCACACACGCCTACTATCAAGTTCAGTAATGAACTGCCGCTCTCAAATGAGGCACAACGCAGGGTTTATATTACACCGGCTTGGCATGATCCCTCAGCTGATATAATCACAACGTGATGAGGGGTTGTGATGACACATGAACAGAGAACATTTGGTGCCTCTCCAAAATATGACACTATTATAATAACCCACATAACATGCCGCTATGATGACTTTGCAATCATGGCATTATCATATTTACAGAGTTTCAGTAGCATGCTTTCCAGTTTACTCCAGTCTTATTCTACAACCTAATTACTAACAGGAGAGGCCGTGTGGCCTGTAGTCTGTGATGTTATCTAGAAACACTTTTTGAAGCTGGTCCATCACCTGCTTCTTGGCCAACTGTGACTGGAAGCCAGGGTGATTTTCCAGAGATGTAACGGCTTTCTGTCCTCCAAGACTGATGAACTGTGGTGAGATCAGCAAATTTGGGTGTAAATGCTCAAACAAACAGATTCTCTACCTTTTTAACTCTGTAAAAGCTGACAGATCGTTTGTATTGGACACTACTGACCCCTGATAGTGAGAAGAGGGGGTTTTTAACTAAAACTGCTCAACAGTGTGGAAGCATCTCACCAGTTTGTACCTTTTTCAACCCGTGGATGCTTCTTTGGGAGTCTATAGTATTATATTTACAATTTTTATTAAGACCGCTGAGTGTTGGCAGCAGGGTTAGAAGTCGTGATCCTATTTTCACTTATAATAATAAACAATATATATATGTACAATAATCACGACATGTGACAAGTTACTCTGTAATAAAGTCAGAGAGTGACTAACTATGGCTGAACATCGACAGCGCGTGCTCACACAATGGAAAATGACCTTCACATCTTTGTATTGTTTGTACTGACTTTAGCGGTTAATGATTGCTAGATGCTCAGGTGTTCAGGTGAGTCAGCCTCAGGTGCTGCTGTGTGCATCTGAATGAAAGAGTTTGTGATTCACCCTGACCTTCACACTTCCACCCAGTGCCACACTCACACTAACAGAGTAAAAACCACAGTACAAAAGGCTCCCATCTTTCTGTCTCTCGCCTTTCTTTGAGCTCATCCTAAGCCACCGCCCAGTCTAATTCCAGCTTGCGTCTCAGAGCGCGGAAAAAAGGAAAACATCGAGTCATAAACACGCCAGATTAGGTCAGAGTTGGTTTCATAACCACTTCATGACCTCTTACTCTCCCTCTTATATGTTTTTCTTTCCCTTTCTGCCGCTCTTCCTCTTTTCTCTTTCCCGTCCTTCTCATTGCTCTCTCTTTCCTTCCTGCAGCCTCTCCTTCTCATCTCTCAGCTCTCCACTTTCTGCAGACCAATCTGTCTTCTATTTGGCTTTGCTCTCTTTTCCAATCTTCCCTATCCCCGGCTCGCTTTTTATGTGCTCTATCTTCACACTCTTTGGCCCACTTTATAAGGTCCCGCTGTACCTCTAAACTTCACAAGTCCCTCACTCCTTGTATTTTCCTTTTGCTTTTTTTCTCCTTTTCTCTGTCTTTTCTTTTTATTTTTTATCCTCCTGCTCACACAGAGTTTCTTTTTCTTTTTCTCTGCAGCCATCTTAGTAACCAGCTCTCAGCAACCTGATGTCTCAACACGACAAAAACACATTTTATTACAGCACGTGCAGCAAATCTATAGATGATTGAAAACCTGAGTGACGTTGATCAAAAAGGGCATAATGGTGCATTGTCCGGCTGCATGAGGAAAGAAACCTGAAATGAAATGCACCCGAAGAGTTATTTTTCCTGTAAATCAAACATGTTCTTAGTTTTTTGGTGTTTTATGTTCTTTGTTGTTTTAAACTTTGATTTTAATTTGTTCTGTTTCTAAAACTACTCAAAAATTTAACAGATGTCTGTCTGTGTTTTTTCACAGCTCGCAGAGATGCATCTTTAGAAATGTATTTTTCTGACAAAGACTAGTTTTTATCAATGCTACAAAAGAACCTTAACAGGCCCTCCATCAGTTTTACATATGAAGATCTATAAACTCGTAATGAGAAGTACTGCACAGCCTGTGAAAAACCATTATAATGTCTTCTGATAAAATAACCCTGATAATGTCTCAGCTTCAGTTTAGATGTTACATATTCCTGGCAGAAAACTACGTTTCAAATGAAGTTTGAAAAATGACATTGCAAGATGGGTCTAATGAAAGTTATAAAGTAGGAAATCTGACAATCTGGTCTTAAAATATGTTAAGGCCAGATTATGCTGTTAAAGAACTACACTGTGCGTTATTTGTCTGGCCATGTTTGGCAGTTTGGTGTGAAAACCTGACTGTCACATCTGAGAGAATAAGGTCGCACCGCTGTCCGAACCTTCACACCTAGCGTGCACTTACCACTGGGAATGCTCCATCTGGGTTAGGTTCTAGTCACCTCCAGTCATTCATCACTTAGGTAGAACTACAGACATTTGTTTAAAAAATACTCTGGTAAAAGTTGAAGAACTAATTTGACTTAATTACTCAAGTTAAAGTGAAAAAGTAGAGGCTCTGCAATGTTTAAAAAGTAAAAAGTGGTGCTTTGGAAGATGTTTTAATCAGCTCACTTATATAATGTATTAATATAATATTAATACAAGGGAATGCAAACTTCATTTCAACTTCTAATTTTTAACTCTAATGTGTGTACTCAGCTTGAGCATCTGTTATGTAGAACACAAACAGAGAAAAGACAAAGGAATTAAAAAGCTAAACTGTTTGCTGTTGCCTGCACTGTAGTCGGGTGAGTTTTCCTCCACAGCTAAAGAGATCAAATGAATAAAGTCAGAGGTTAAAGTGGAATTTGGTAGCAGGGGAAACTATAAGATCAGTTGCAGTTACATTACAATAGAAAAGTTACGATAATTCCTGTTGTGATTTTGTGTATAAGTTGTGATCAGCTGACCTGTGCTGCTGCTCTTTGTGGACTTTTCAACAAGTTATCAGATGTTACATGAGCCATCATGGCTGATTGTCCACTTGTAGACAGCATAAAGCTGGTTTAACCTCCTTAGACTCGAACTCTTCCAAGGCATGCATTTTTAATTTCTCTTTGATATTTGGGCATATTGGGACCCGATGAATGTAAAAACAAAGAATTACCAGTTTGTTTGTTTTTTACCTGATTTTTGTTTCTAAGAAAAATGAGAGCCACATATGAGGATATTCGTTTAAAATTTCGATAGAAGAGTAGCAGTGTAATGTCCTCGTAAGTGGATATCAGGCCCTTGTAGAGCAAAATTGATTATTTTAGAATAAATAACCCAAACTGTGATGTCCACATATGTGGACGCCAGGTCCTAGGAGGTTAAAGGTGGAATTCAGTAAGTAAATGTAATCAGCGTGATCACCTTACTTGTGATTTGGTTTAGATTACATTTAGTTTGCTACCCTGATGTAACTGATCATTGACCATGAACACCACAGCTGCTCTGCACCACCGAACCACTGCAAACCTCAGAGCAGTACTGCAATCTTTATCCAACTTATCATTAACACAAAATTGCTGTACTTGAATTTATTTTTATTTTGTTTTTGTTTTTTTTGCAGGATGTTTCATAATATGAAAAAAAAAAACCCCATCAGCAACATATAGATTCAACGTGTTAAAAAGATTAAGCTTTAAAATTCCAGTAAATCTCTTCCTTTGAAAATAACCTCTCCTTCCTCTCTCGTCTCTCTGTTTTACAGCTTTCGCATCTCATAGTGAAGTTAGCTTCATTCTGGTAAATAAGGCAGTAGCTAGCAGACAGATTATGATAAAATGCACACAAACGGTTTGCTGATGTTTGATGAGCTGTTAGAAATTTTGCATTTGAAATTACCTTCTGTAGCACTAGCTAGATGCTTAAGTACCATGAAAACAACTTATTTACATCTGCACCCTCTGGCCTGCTTTAACCCCTGAGCATAGTGCTAAAAATGAGGTGTACATTTTTGCCTCCTTCTTATTTGCCATGTCAGCCTTTGCTTTGAAATGCTTAGAAAAACCTATGGTGGCTGTTAAAAAGTCCCATACTGGAGCCACTGTTTGGTTTGGCTGTTCCAGGCTACTGTAGAAACAGGACGGCACACCATGATGGAAGAGATCCACTCCTTCTGAAGATACAAAGGCCTCTTTCTAAGGTAACAAAGACAAAAATTAGTCATACTTTCAAACAATCATACATTAATGAAAACCTAATAATGGAGAAAAAAAATCTTTATGTGGGTGTGGACGGCAGATTTCTGGCTCTGGAAAGTTACAGAAATAGTTGATGTTGGAAAGTGTCGGGGGAGGAGGTTCTGAATAAGTTTGACCATCCAGCGAACACGCTTGATGAAGCACTCGCTGCCTTTTCAATTTTTTTTCATCTGTTTCTCATAAGTCCCTCGACTTTCTGCCAATCTACTTACTTAATACTTAAGTATTCTTTTAATGGTTACCTTTATTTTGTATTCTTGTGATCCCTCTCAGCCCAACTCAAACACTGCATTACTCCTGGAAAAACATAGTTGTAAAATTAGGCTCTGACATTTGGTTTTAAGATAAGTTGATCTTTTAATAAGCTCTAAACATGATTTGTGATTAGATTTTTGAAAACATTTATGAAGAAATTTCTTTTCTCGTTATTTTCTTTCAGTCCTTCCAGAGTCTAAAACAACAGTTCATCCCAGAGCAATCCAACTCAAATTAATGAGATTCTCTTCGTTTATTTTCCAAGAAATGTAAAAACAAGTCCAATCAAACATTTTGTAATACCAGACGCACATGTTGCTCAGTGAACCAGCTCGACTGTACTGATAACACCCACCCAGTTTCCCTGTGAGCAGATGAGAGATAGAGCCACAGGAATAAAACCATATAGCCTCGGTACACCAGACTGAAGAGTCAACTTATCTAAACCTGGGCTAAAAGGATAACAGGTAAAATAGCAACAGTCAGTAAATGTACTGGTAAAAACAAAAACAGTCTTGCTTTTCAAATTAACATACGTTTATATGGGATGAGATATTCACTCGTTTTATTACACACCCCTGTTCAACTGCTCATTAGCCTAAACATCTAATCAGCCAATCACCAATCACATGGCAGCAACTCAGTCCATTTAGGCTTGTTGACATGGTCAAGTTGACCCGCCGAAGTTCAAACCAAGCATCTATTTGATTCAATTCAATTTAATCTAGTTTTATTTCAATAGCACCAAATCACAACAGTGAGGTTGTTTATATTACAACACTACAGAGATCATACTACCCCCAATGAGCAACTTGGGGACAGTGGGAAGGAAAAACAAGTGCCCGAGTGTTGTCGCTGACAGCCATCCTTTCGTGATGGCTGCTTCCAGCAGGATAATGCTGAATGTCAGTACGGACCAGAGTCTGTTTCCAGCACCTTGTTGAATCTGGGCCATGAAGAACTGAGGCAGTTCTGAAGGCAAAAGCCGTTACTAACAAGGGGTGATGAAGTGGCTGCTGAGCATATAGAGAAGCATGTATGCAGTGTGTATGATGAATTATTATGAACATATGGGAAATTTCACAATTTTAACAGTGTGACTACACTGGCATATATTTTCCTGCTGGGAAAAATGTGTTGCACAACTTTTATATGTATGTTTGGTAACACAGAAACTCTTGCTTTAGGAATGGATCTTGAATGATTTATAGACCATAAAATTCATTGATCACAGCTTTTCAGAAACACGTAATGTAACTCAACTGAAAACAAACAGCATGGCCACTGGGCACGTTTGTGGCCAAATATTCTGTAATCTGTTGTGGTAATTTAATTAGCTAAGAAAGAATGTGATTAATCAAATCAATTAGATTGCACTATGAAACATAAATCATGTTTCCCCAGCCTCATTATCAACCTCAGGGTGGATGTGTTAGTGTGTGTGTGTGTGTGAGAGAGCGTGTGTGCGTCTGCATGCAAATATGTGTATGTGTGTCTCAATGTGGCAATGTGTCCAAGTGTGACAGTGAGAAAATGTGGATCTATCCTTCAGCAGAAACCATTTTATCTACTGAGGGTAGCAGACTGTGTGTGTGTGTGTGTGTGTGTGTGTGTGTGTGTGTGTGTGTGTGTGTGTGTGTGTGTGTGTGTGTACGGCTAGTGTACACAAGAGAGTAGTTGGAGAGGAGAAAGAGGGGGATAAGCATTTGCAGGCTGCAATTATGGATAATTTTCCAACAGCAGCAAAATTAAAGCCCCCAAAACAAAACAAAGAGGGCAAATTTACTCCCTGGACGAGTCTGTCACTGATGCACACGACACAGAGACACCGAGAGAAAGATCGTTGGTATACACACAAAGCTTCCAGCAACATCTGTAATACAAATATCGACAAGTGATGTCTGTCATGTTGATGAGTCAGTTTGGATCAAGCACGGATTGCAGAAAGCCCGGAAGAGGAGGAGTGTTACCCGACCGCTGTCCTGCCAAATAATGCTCTGTGCCGTTAATCTGACCTCACCTGTAACACGCATCTGGATTTCATGCAAAACATTTTCATTTTGGCTTGAACCACATGTCTATACACCAAACATAAATGGAATAAATTCATTAATTTCTTTATTTGGAAACAACACGCAGACAAATACCCAGCTGGAAACTATAAATTCTCTGAGCCTGCTACAAAAAAAGAAGATAATATAACCTCCTGCTGGAAATGAGTGGAAATCTGCTCCTCAAATATGACCTTGTTCACTCCATTAGTCTACATGCAGGTTTGAAACGTGGACATTTAAATAAACAAATAAAGCAAAAATAATTCAATAAAATACATCAAATTATTCTTATTTAACATGCTGGTGCATGCTCGTGCTACGCTATTGTTTGCACTGTGATTTTAGTCATTGTTAGGTGGTTGCTAGGCAACATGATGACGTCACAAAACAGCGAAAGTTTGTATTTGATTGAAATTTAATTAATTGATTTAAATTAAAACGATATGATGCTTTTATAAGGTGTGGGAGTGTAAACTCTACAGATGGATGGACGGATAAGTACCTGTGCTACAGCTGGCAGTCGACGCGTGTAATTGGCCAGAAAGAGGCATACACCAAAAACCTCTGGTTGCTAGGGAAAAGTGTTCACTCCCCAGCTGGTTGGTGAGCATTTACTGGAGGCTGTTGGCTATCACAAAGAGGGGGGTGCACCAAAAACCTCCTTGCCGTTGCTTTTTTTTTTTTTTTTTTGCTAACTGATTGCTGTGGTCACCTGTAGTTTCCATGGAAGATCCTGACTTAATTTCAGTTTTAGTCATATAGCACCAAATCAGGTAAAGACTCCCTGTAAGCAAGCACTTAGTGACAGTGGAAAGGAAAAACTCCTTTTTAACAGGAAGAAACCGCGGGCAGAACCAGGCTTAGGGAGGGGCAACCATCTGAGAGATCTGTTGGGGGTGAGGACAGGAAGACCGGACAAGGACAGCAGAAACTGCACTTTCGGAAAGGTGCAACTTCTAGTTTGGAGGCGAACATTTTAATGCTTCGTTTATCCCTCACAAGTCGTTGGCGAGTGTTTGCAGACCACCTCTCAACCTCACACCAATCGCCCCACCCTAGTGACCCGTCGTTGCCGGTATCTGGGCATGGTGTCTGGGCATGGTATCGCACTTTTCAGCTTTGCCACTCATTAGCGAGTAATTTGCAGACAAGTCTGCATCTTCCCTGCAAATTACGAGCGACTCTGGCGGCGCGTCTTTGTTTCAGCACCGTATAAGTCTTTGCAGCTGATTTCACCTTGCAACTCTTGGCCACCTCAAGCAACCACTCATCGAAGATAGACGGATTTTTCCTGAGACACCTGTGGATGTCAGGGGGGGAATCGCTGGCCAGTCTCTAGACCTACGTGACTGCAGCTGAGGAGGACTTCAGACTCAGACCATCATCATGTTCTGCAGGTTTATCACTACAGCTAGTGAAACCTTTCACAGATCCACTGTTACCATAAAAAAACATTAATAATCTCTTATTATTTTATTCACAAAGTTTATGTCTGAACAAACGTGGGTTTAAAGTGAAATGTGGCAGAATTGGAGTTAGCGGTGCATCAATTTTCTGTAGGTAAATAGTTTGTCTTCCAGATGTAGATTAACTCAGTCTGAAGTTCTCACAAGCGAGCTCTGAGAAAGACGAGTAATAGAGGGTGAAGCCAGCTAGGTGTGACTCATCCTGTTCTGAAAATCACCAGAGCTGACATTATAAGCTGGTATGCATATCAATGAGAACCGAGCCACTAAGACAACTCCCAGTGATATGAATATTTCTCTCAACATGTATACCTTCCTATTCATTTGATTTTCACACTTCCTTGGTGGGGAACACATCAGCGTTTTACACAAACTCTGAATAGGTAGAATGTGAAATGTTTTCTTACAGCAATATTTTCACAGAAACATTGCTTTAATGCCTTTTGTGTCTCACAGAGAAAGGTGATAGCCGAGAGCAGGCAAGGTGCATAACAGGGCTTAATTAACTTAGCCTCCCAGTGTCCTGTCCTTTCCTTTCCTTTCCTTTCCTTTCCTTTCCTTTCCTTTCCCTCTCTAGGTGACTTTTGTGGTTGCTGTTGTTTCCAGTGACACCAGAAGGACCATCATTAAAAACCAGCCAACATGTAGCCTTCAGCTCGGTAATCACATCAAAAGGAAACAGTATAACAACCTCTGTGTAATCCTTCATTAGCATGGCCCCACCCTTCAAATCGTAACACCCCTACCCTTCCTCACCAAAGCACCAGTAATTAGCTTAGCACTAACGAGTTGCCAGAGGGAGCAATAGTTCATCTCAGCTGCTTCAACGCGTGTAACAATCTGAAAACATTTCTTAAACAATGGCATAAATCTGTGTCTGTTCCCCGCCATCCTCAGTAATGACAGCTGTAACAAACCAACATTTTTAACTGACTAAAGCAAACATCATCTCAGTTTCTTATCAACATAAATGGAAGGGCAATGGTGAACTCTATTTTTTTTTAATTACTAGGTTTTTTTGTGATTTTTTTGCTTTTACAGAAAAAAAAATTTGAGGATCACTGTGGGAAAAGAAATTCTTGTAATTTTCAGAAATCTTCTTTGTTAAGAATTAGATGTATACCACTAGGAGCTCAGTGGAAGCCTTTTTCAGACATAATATCACCATAAATCTGTTAAAATGATGACATCTGAGTCACTTTGACATTAATGTTCCTCTCAGCTTCATCCAGGCGTACCAATAACAGTGACGCTATGGGTGTGTGATTGGGCAGTGCATCAAGCAATGCGGTGTATGAGGTCAGAGGCGCTGTGAGTGTAATTCAGCAAAAAAAAAAAAAAAAAAATCTGTCTTCTTCTTCCTGCTTAGAGAATTCTCTAACCTAACAAACCAGTAGACAAAGTGATGGAGGCTTAGTCCCTCTGTGGTAGGTATTTATTTACCATATATGAAGGAAAGGTATGACAGAAGTATAAATGAACTCATCTGTTTTTGAAGAAAGCATCTGCAGTGATATCTGCTGCAGTTTTGATGAGTTATCTTGATGCATGCTCAGTCATCCAGGTAAGTAAATCCCAAAAGGTTGATTCTGTTCATCTGGATGTAGCGTTTTCAGTGCTAATGCTGGGATGCACTCAAATCGGCATCATCTACCCCAGGCAGCAGGAAGTAGAGCAATAGGGGCCGTGAACTCCCAGGTAGCTGTGCCTAAAACGTCTGCCCTGTTTAGACCCTGGCAGTGAGCGTCAATCGTCGGGATGATGATTTAAACCCCAGGGATAGATTGTAAATGCTGAAAACGTTACGTCCAGATTAACAGAAACAACCTTTTGGGGTTTTGATGAGTTGTTGCAGAATCAACACACACACACACGACTCGCATAGAGTCGCAGACATTGTGGAGCCGTACAAAGAACAGGTTGGACTTGTAAACCATCCCAAGTGAAGCAAATAGAACTAATTTCCACTTTACATCTAATGAGAATGATTTACTGTTCCTAAAAAACTCGACGGGCCTTCACTAAAACGTTAGTCACGAGTGTTAATTGCATGTTTGCAGCAGTACCCACTGAGCCGCGAGCATGCATGAATAGGACAAAGTGGGAGTTTACCCGGTTTACGCGGTCGTACAGCACGCGGAGTAATATTTTCATCAGAATTAAAAGAATCGTCATGGTAACGTGATTTATTGTCAAAGGGGTTCAAGTGAAGGGAATAAGAGGAAGCTGAGCCAATGGTTTCATGAAAAAAGCTTTCTCAGCGTGCACATGTGTAGTTATGAGTTTCTGTACTGTGTTTACGGGTCCAGCTCATTCCCGTCTGACTAAAAGCCATAATTAATTTATTATGTGCACATTCTCCTAAATATTCCAAAAGTATAAACAATGCATTTATTCTGAAACTTACTGACTTGAAGTAGTTGAATTTTTTCTTGTGAGTGATGTAGCCTAAAGAACAGTGCCATGAAATAATTGAATACTTTGGCAAGATTATGAAAGTTAAGTAATGGGATTGCCAGAAAAATCTTAGCGGTCTATTTATTTACTGTTCATATAATCCCATATCAGAAGTGTGGGGGTAATATTTTTTAATTCAAATGGCAGATGTAGAAATCTGCATGATCTATGGAACTGTATGAAATTCATAAGAAATTATTAAAATGGTTTGCTATTTGAATGCTAATAAAGTATCTGCTTTAGTGCCAAAATGTTATCCTGTGTCAGTGAAAAGTGATTTAAGATCATGTCGCAGGAAGATGATCTGTGTGACGTTCTTAAAGTTCGGTCACTTTCCACAACAGGTGGACATAAAGAGCAAGGATGCAGTCGATTAACAACCCAGCTAACCACAGGAACACACACAATCATAAGATCGTGAAAGCATAGGTGAATGAAAATGTTGGTTTATTCAACAGTTTATTAAATTTTACCTCCACTTTTCACCGCCAACATCGATCTTTGTGCAGAGTTAAACTGGGATTGTTTCAAACCTGTTTGATTGCTTCTGTTCGTGATGACTCATACGCTCTTCTGTAATAATGTGTCGAGCCCCGGCAAATCGTTTTTGTCATTAATCCTGGTAAGTCAGGGGTTTTCATGCACACGATACTTTCTCTGTGATGTCAAATGTTCGAATTTGTGGTCCAGCACGCATAACAAAGGTGTAAAACAGCTGATCTTCCTTTGATACAGACAGGCAGTCAATGCAGCCACGTTCACTGATGATGCTTTGCAGCAGAGTCCCTGCAGATAAAATCACATATGAGCAGAAAAGCAAAGCTTGATCAGAATTGATCTCTGGAGACACGTTTGAGATGGATCCGGACAGAATCTAGATATATCTGAACACGAGGTATTAGACCTGAACGCAGCCATTGTTGAATCACGTTCAGCAGTGCCTTTCATGCTAAACACCCAACTCTTCTGCTCTGGTTGCCAGAAAAGATACTCTTCTTCCCCTCACAGATGCTTTTTCACATGAACTTCTGGGTAAAAATGTAAAAATCCTGATTGTCTTTTCCAGTTAAAGGGAAAATTTAGGCCAAAATAAAGCTTTCTGAAAAATCCAAATAGATTTAAATCTATCTATGCAGCTTCTTCCACTTACACAGTTTGGGGTAATGGGGAGGCTAGAGCGTATCCCAGCCGTTATAGGGAGTATAGTGGAGCGTCGTCAGGTCGCCGGTGTATCACAGGGCTAACACAGAGAGACAGACAACCACTCACACCCACGGTTGATTTAGAATCGCCTTTAGGAGGAAGCTGGAGTTCCTAAAGAAATAACAGGGATAACATGCAAAACTCCATGCAGAAAAGTCCCAGACATCAGATTTAAGCCCAGGACCTTCTCGCTTTGATGCCGCAGTGCTAATCGCTCCAACAATGAGCCACCTGAATAGATCTGTAATGAAGAATAAAGACACAAAAAGATGTTATGTTTTCACAACTAGATGCCTCAGAAGCAACCCTTTGAATGGAGAAAGGTCAACCATTACCAAAATTCTGTTTCAAATTCACCATCTCTTTACCAAGGCTTCCAGATTTGTACTTACACAGATCATCAAGGAAAGCAACAAAGTAACAAATGACATGTTATAAAAATGTTGGACGTGTTTAAGATTGTTTTAAACGTGTAGTTTTTGTTTATACCCCAAAAAGGAATTAACCCTTGACCTTGCTCTGCTGAAAGAGGTAACGGCAGGCTGGTGGAGGTTTTACTGTCACCTTGGCGGTGCGTGCAAACCTAACCTTTTACCCTGCAGGTGTTCACACTATGATTTACTACTTTGGCAACATTCAGTAGGAGGATCACCTTCCTATATACGGATAAATCTCTCTCTTCCAGTCTTCCTCTCACTTTCCATCTCTTTCACTCTGCCGCTGAACCCAGCTGATCTGTTCAATCACCCAGGAGCACTGAGGCAGGACCCTGTAAAGGTGATTCACTCCATTTCAGCCTTCTATACACCATTTCTCCCTCTGTGATTCCCCTCGGCCAACCATTGTCGACCTAACAGTGCTGCATGACATTAAAAGAGCGAAGATGAAAGGGTAGTTTTTAGCATGGCTAATCTAATTTTATCCAGTCTTTAATTAACAAAAAATCTTCACGCATAGGTAATCCAATCTATTTTCCTCTTTTATGCAACTGTCACTTAAGCTAGTTTATTTTGGTTTGCTCTCTGAGAGACTTTGCTGTAACTTTTATGACATGTTGAAATATTTGACAGTTTAAACAGCTGTAGAGTGCTAACAGGCTCACTGTGTCTGCTACCGGTGTCTTGTTTGCAACCATCGACTGACATCGCATTATTGATGAGGAGGGAGAGCCCAGTGGCTTCGAAAGTTTTGTATATGTCATTATCACACATCTATGAGGTTGCTGATAGGTGATTAAGGATTAGCCCCCCAAAAAAGTAGGGCGAGGCGCCTTGCTTCAAACCAAACTTTTGATTTTGAGAAAAAGAAACTGAAAGACATTGTCTTTGTCCGAAGAAACATGGTAAACAATTACCCTATGTTCCCCATTGTTTTAGCCGCTGACCCGTGAAGCCTGGGAAATGACTGATGTCTGATTGTATTGTGTTATGGCCCCCTCATCTCCCTTCAGTGTGGCCAAGACATGTAGGGGAACTGGGCAATTATTTCTGATTTATCTACTTGGACAAATCCTGGCATACTGAGCAGGGCTCCAGAGTCTAGTTGAGGTTTGTGTCCTCATTATTGATACTTTCCATACTGTTGGCTAACTTCAATCCTTGCCAAGAGGTCCGGTTTAGAATTGGGGTCTATAGTGCATGACTGATTTCGAGAAGCATGATTTTAAGTCATGTAAATTAGTTCGTGGGTGAGCAGGTCATTAAAGGAGAAGAAGCCGGCCCGATTTTGCCTTAAAATTAAACATAACTGTCAATCCTAGAAGGGATAAGGAAGCATAACACTGTGAAATATCGAGTTATTGACCAGCCATTAAATGTGTGATTCGATGAGATTTAATATTAGATCTTATGCAGGACTTTACTTCCTTTTTAAAAAATAAAGACATCTACTGCTTGTGCTGCTGTCTCTTACAGCATTCTGCATCTCTTCGGATTGTTTATTATTTAATTACCACTGATAATGATGCATATGGTATATGCATTAAATGGGTATGTAAACCCAGGATTTACACCACACTCATGTAGTATATGTAACAGTGTTATCTAAGGAGCTCGGAAAGAAAAGCGTCTGGACATCTTTAGGTTTCTTGAAGACGTTTTATCCGAGAAGCTTCTTCAGTTCTAAGAGCAACTGGTGGAGAATCCCAGATTTTAAGCTCTATGGGAGTGTCTCCAAGAGGGTCATGGACCTCCTATTGATCCCCTACCTAATCACACGAGTCAAGGTGTGAAAACGGGTGTGGGTCACAATCAGACAAGGTTTCAGTAACCCATTGTAAAACCTAGCCCGACCCGATCATGTGACTTACTGAGGTCAAATGGCCCAGGATGTGAGTGGGCATTAAGGTGTCGGGGAAGGGATCTCAAAACTGGATTATAGATGGCAGACAGGTGGTGTTGTAAGCCCAGTGTTGGGAAGGTTACTTTTAAAATGTATTCCAATACAGATTACAGAATACATTCCCCAAAATGTATTTTGTAACGTATTCCGTTACGTTACTCTAATTGAGTAACGTAATGGAATACTTTGGATTACTTAATGTATTATCATGCTTTTTGCAACTACATGAATGTACTATTGCTGTGTAATTTATTACTATTACTGAAGGTTATTCGCTATACCAATACCAACTAGATTTTTAAATCTTAATATAAAAGTAGTAACAGAGTAACAGTAGGGTGGACATTAGGTAAGGCTGCACTTTTTGCAGCGATCTCGTATAGAAAACTATTCCGCACATATAGGTCCGTTGCTCCGAACCGTATTAAAGGGACCTCTGGCTAATACCTCAGGTTCTGTGTCAGGCTTGTAGCCGAAAACTAGCTTTACTTTTAGTGAGAGACAGAGAGAGGCGTTGAAAGACTGCTCCAATGGAACTTATTGTTTCAGAGGAAAACACGAACACAGTGTACAGTCGAGTCTTAATAGTTTACTTACAGCTGGGCTCGTCAGGCACTCTTTTTGGCTGCAGTGGTTATTATTATATTTACATGCTTCCATCTCCCGTTTCTGGTCGGTGACAACTCGTACTTTCCGACCTTCCTTTTTCGCCCTCCCTCACGCTCACAGACACATAACGGGTATGGCAGTCCATTCTCCCTGCAGCACGGACTACATACATTCGTTAGGGCTGTGTCTGTAACACTCTGCCTATTGCCTTCATATTAAATAATTTTTTGAATATTTTTTTAAAAAATATTTCTTCATGTCATTATGCGGGCCGCAAGTAGAGGTGACATGGGCCTCGAGATTGAGACACAGACATTTGAGCCTCTTAATGCGTGTTTTGTTTGGGTTTCCACTGGCGTGGAATTACCAAAAATACAGAGGGCATAGCCTAATATATGAAACAGGAAAAGACCACCGTGTAATCCATTTATTTCAACAAAGTAACTGTATTCTGAATACCACCCTTTTAAATGGTAACTGTAACGGAATGCAGTTACTCATATTTTGTATTTTAAATACGTAATGGCGGTACATCCCCAACACTGCGTAAGCCCCGCCCTCTGTTCAAAGATGGTCGTTCACAGATGGCTTCTTTCACTCCTCTTTCAAACCATCTCTATAGGGTTTTGTTCTACGACCTCTATGACCTGAATGATTGAGAACCTTCACAGACTTATGTGCGCAGTGCTCTGCACACATAAATTGTCAGCATTATTCTTTTTTCGGGTCACTTGATGCATGTACAGTAGCTCAGCCGAGCTTGGACGGTGCTGAATATACCTTACCTGCCATAACACCACCCGCTCGATGCTGTATTGCGTGGGTCCCCTCGTTCCTCTGAGATAGTTTTGATCCATCAGGACATGGATGGCGAACATGTTCTGGTGCTTTTTTTGTTGGACTGGGCTTTGTTGCAGCACATTCTGTGGTTATTCAGCTGAACTCGGGGTGTTTTCACACCTGTATTGTTTAGTCAGGTTGAAATTAAACCGTTTCCCCTTGGTGCAGTTTGTTTGTGCTGATGTGAACACAATAACCACACTCAGGTGCACCCCACAACAAAAGCAGCCAGACCATTTGGAGGAGGTGGTCTCATTTATGGTGACAATGTGATCCAACCATGATCCAACTGATCTACCAGGCATATGAGGCAAATTTGAGCCACACACCTTCCCATAGCCTGATAGACAACTGTAGATACACACAGTGATAACTAGCTGTAAAACGGATGTAAAATTCTCCATATTATCCACTAGTCCAGGGGGCACCTTCCTGTATCTGACCAAGAAGTGGACATGCTCTCATGTTTGCAGTGAAGCTTTTGGTTTAATGGAAACCGTAGAAAAAAGCTGCAAGTATTCAAACTTATCAACTGATTAAACAAACTGTAAGTGCGAAAACACCCTTAGATCTTGGAAGGCTCTTTGTTTGTCTTGCTGGAGGCATTCCTGAACCCTTTTTGCAGTGTGGTGGGAAGATTATGCTGCTGGGGGAAGCCACTGGGAATTCCCTTTGTCTGCAACAGCATTTAGGAGGGTTGCACATGTTGAATTAACATCACTATGAATTCCAGGTTTCCCAGCAGAATTCTGCACTGTAAACTGCATGACCAGTGTCTTTCACCAGGCCTTTTAAAGTTTGTATTGTAAAACAGTGATCACCCAACTCTGTGAACCATTTCTCATTACTCACCTTAAACCGTATTTCTGCTTCTTTTTCCTGCTATTCCTCTACTCAGCCAACTGCCCAACCCAACACTAAACTGGCACTGCTCAACACTTACAGCATGTGTCATATTCACTGTACACGGAGCAGCCTATTCAGTTAATTCCCAAGCAAGCATCTAGTCATCCAGCCAGTGAGGCCGGCAGCCAGGGAGGAAGCATTTTTCAGTGGTGTACCATGTTGCCTTGGCCAATCGCTGGTAAACGTATCTCGTAGCTATGACTGCATCTCTGTCCTAGCCAGCACTGTGGCTCTGATATGCCTCTTTGTTCCAACTAAATCCTCATTAGTCATGCCAAACTGACACACACGTACACACTGACTGTTCTAACCTTTCCAGCATCCCACCTCATACGATTCAGTTACTATAGAACAATGACATGATCGCTATGTGGCACGAAACAAACCAATCTCCTATACATTTGTGCTGAGAGCTCAGTGTAGAGTGAAGTCTTTACGTGCAGAGGAAAATGTTTTCCTTATATGAACCTTATTCACGACAACATTAAAATCAAACATTAGCCATATGCAGCATTTTAAGTCAGTGAGATTATCCGTCAAAGCATCAAAAACGCACTAGAAACTGGTACCAAAAGACAACCTAAAGAGTTTTGTTTTCCATTTAACATCACACTTTATAGTTAGCACTCTACTGATCATTCAGCAGTGTTACTTGATTACTCTCCATGCAGACAGCAGAAATGCTAAACGTGAAACTTCAAAACGAACATTTTATAAATCAGGAAAAGCTGCCTGGTGAGCACGTGTCCCCCATATCAACATAACCCGCTGACATCTAGCTAAATGCTAGCATGCCTTACAAAACAAATACCTAGCATATGAGCTTAAACTAACTCACACAACAAAGTAAAGCAGATGGAGACAAACAGACCATGATTTAGGAAAATTAATGAAAAAAGTCAATAATAATAATTATTTAAAAGGGTTTTAGGAGATGATTTGATGTTGCTGGTGAGGGGCAGATGTACTGACTGACATCCTTAGAGAAACTGTCAGGACCAAACACGTGAACCTCAGTTTTACTGGCATTGGGCACGTGTGTCTTAGGCTACGTCCACACTAGCGTGTTTTCGTTTGAAAAACGAGACGGCGTTTTCCCTGAAGGAAAACATTTGAAGACGGTGCTTTTGCGTTGCAGTGTGGACAGTGAAAACGGAGACTTTCGAAAACGATGACGCATGTTAGTCATATGATGCAGTCATGTGACCAATTAAACTAAGATGGCGGAGGACATTATACAGCAGTTGTTTTGTTTGCTCTCAATTTTGACAGCCCTATTAAAGATTAATATCAGTCTGTACATGCTCCAGATAGCTTTTCTTCAAATTCTTTCATTCTCACTCGCTTTTGCAACTTTATACTTTTGTGTTACTCGCAGCAACAACTCACCTCATTGTTGGTCCTTTTAAAAAACTCGGTGCTTTTCCTTGACATTTTGCCGTGATGTTTCAAAGAGCCGGAAAGTAAATAAGCAGCAGACAGAAATGAGGCAGGCCGAATCTTCTTGCATTTCACGCATGCGCAGTACTGTAACGTAAGCGTTTTCAATGTGGACGCACAACTCTGTGAAAACGGCTGAAAACGCTAGTGGACGCGGTGCATTTTCAGACGAAATTTCAAATCTATCCGGGCTAGTGTGGACGTAGCCTTACATCAAATAATGCACAGCAATAGTTTAAATAAAGTTTTCTGTGTTTGGAGAGTTTCTGCTGATCTTTAAATGCGACAGATCCACGGTTCTTCTGCTACTATTAACATTTTATTTAACACGTGTGCTTTTTCACAGCTATACATCTCTTTCACCTCATCTTCAAGGTGTACTTACAGGACATTAATTTGGCTGCCACTCAAAGAGCGGACCTCGCTATTTTTCCAAGCTTAGCTTCCACCCAGGCTGCTAAAAATCTCAGAAATGTAATTTTGCCGCAGCTTTTTCAGCAATGCTGAAGATGCTGACTGTTGTTGGAAGGAACTAAAGAAGCATAAATGACTTATGAGCACAAGCGAGCGAGGCAAGGCAACGGTTGCGCCGCCATTTCTGAGAGCTCGCTTCATTTTTTCGAGCTCACTGTGGAACAAAAAGACCAAATCAGTTCATTTCAATGCTGCTTCAGACAGCCAATGATTCATATCAATATATTCAGGTCTCGGTGAGCGCACTATTTATAAACTAGCGTTATAGCGCTCTGACTCACCAGCGCCTTTAGTTTGAGTCTTTTTAAGAGGTCTTATGGCGGCAGTGACCACTGTGTTCATTGTGCTGCTTAATCATCAGTGCGCAGGAGAAGCTGCAAGGTGCCATGACACAGAGTAATGCCAAGACACTCAAGCAGAGCCTGAAATACAGAGAGCTGAATCTGTTATATTTAAGTCTGGATTCTGCGTCACTGTGGCAGAGCCTGTTTACAGAATACAAGAATAATGTGTGTCTGTGTGTGAGCGTTTGTAAATCTGCAAATATGTGTGTTGTTTTTGAGCCACTGTTTCTCTCCTGAAATAAATATGCACAGCACATATACTGTTTGTACTTAGGCAAAATAGATGGTATTGCTGGTGAGCAAAACATCTATCATTTCTGCCTCTGATTAATAGTTGTCCTGGGGATGGCTGTTCTGCAAAGAGAGAGAGGGGAGAGGGAGGAGGAGATGAAGTGCAGGATGACAGGAGGAGGGAGAGGAAAGAAAAAGCAGACAAACAGCAGAGGAGAGAGAATGAGGAAAGAGCTCCTCCTGCTCAGGGGTCGGAAACAGTTGAGCAGAGAAACAAGCTCGGAGATTTCTGAATGTCTCCTGATGTGTTTAAACTGTGTGTTAAAAAGGCTTTATGAATAAATCCTGACAAAAGGCCCCTGTCATTGTTGGTAAAATGGTGATTCACCGACCATAGTGAATTGAATCCACCTTTCCCCCTCGGTCGCCATAAATATCCACTTAATTGTTTACCCTTCGACGTTCTGTGTTGTTCTACATTAATCCTTTACCATACAGTAGTGTTATGGTAGTGATTGTGTTTACTGCACTGTTTGTCATGTTGCACTCCACATGGATCAAGCTGGCCACAGGATTGCTCCATATTTACGAGTCCTCAGCAATGAAAGGGCTAAGCTGTTGTTTTGTCATCGTCGTTCAAAGCGATCCGTTCTGATTTGATGTTGCTGTTGACAGGACACAGTTTGTTGGTGCCTTTCAAAGAGCTACAAATTATGTCACAAACAGTTTTCGGACCCGCCACTTCTGTGGTTAATGTTTGGTGGGTTTAAAGACAAATTACTCATACAAACTTAGGGCCAAATCATCAAAGGTATAAAATTGAAGAAAAATTCAAATAAAAAAAATGCTTTTGTGTTAAAACAAACAAAAAAACCCCGACTTGGCTAAAAGTAACTAACAATCTGTTACAATCTGTACTGGACGTGATAAAACTACCGGCCGGAGGAAAAAAATGTGGATCCCCCAACTGGTTTGGCAGTGGTTACTGGATGGTGCTGGCACTTGCTGGGTGTGACTGGATGCAAAGAAGCTTTTAAAAATCTCCTAGTGATTGCTCTGGTTGCTTCAGAACTTGAAAAAGTGTGACGCAAACCGGAAATGGAGAAGGTTCACCTGGGGAATTAGACTGGACCACTTCATATTCTCTACTGTTCACTGGTTGCACCTTACATAAGCTATTGTGCAGAGGTCTGGGGCAATAACTATAAAAGTAAATGACATTCACTTTTTACTCCTAAAAAAGCAGTTTGAATCATCCACAATGCAGGTTATAGGGATCATACAAACTCACTATTCTTACAGTCTGAAATATTGAAATGTGCAGCTCTAGTGACATTCCAAATAGCACAAATTCTGTTCAAATCAAAAAATAATGAACTACCAGGTAATATTCAGAGTATGTTTTTTGTTTGTTTTTTAGAGAAAGAAGTTTTAATTTAAGGGGTTTTTGTAACTTCAAATCTCTGAATGTGCGTATTACCAGAAAAAGCTTTTGTGTTTCTGTGCGTGGAGTGAAGCCGTGGAACAGTTTGGGTGTCCAAACATAAAGAGTAAAAAAGAGTTGAAATTCAGTGAATGTCTCTGTTTAGGAAATTTTATTATGTGGTGTATGTATTATATCAGAAATATGTTCATTATTATTACTATGGAAGCTGATTAAATATTGGAAATATTGATGGAATTAGGAATCATACCAGACAGAAAAACACACAGGGGAACAAAATCAGTCATGGATGGGCCTCCCCAGAGCCCGGACCTCAGCATTACTGAAGCAGTGTGGGATCATTCTGACAGAGAACATCCAAAGAAGAGCTTTGCATGTCCTTCAAGAACCCTGGAGAACTATTCTTGATGATCCTCACAGAGATGACAGAGAGCTGCTCAGAGAGCTCAGACTGTTAGAATAGTATAAACTCTGTTTTCGCCTTATATGAAGCATGCAGGTGTAAACAATAACAGGAAAAAGCCTCAGCCTGATATATAAGACTGATACTGATACTTGGTCACATTTGTCGTGTGTGGTTATTTATTAACCTATATACGCTCTGCTCAGATGGTTGTGTTGGGAGCAGGATAGTTACAGAGTGCCCTCTGGTAGACAAACGATATGACTCCAACACTTAGACGGGCTTTAGTCATCTGCCTTTTTCATGCCATCATCACAAAGAGACTACCTGTTAGAGTTTAGGATTTAATGAGAACTCTAATTACCTAGCTTAAACTGCTGTTGTACATTGATCCATAGTGCATTCAGCAGAGTGTGAGCATCATCATCATAAAATTGTTTGCCATGCAATCATTAAAATGTTATTTTTTTAGCAACGTGAATGTTTACAGATTTGTTTGTGTGTGTGTGTGTGGGGGGGGGGGGGGGGGGGGGGGGTGCGCACGTGCGTGTGTGTGTGTGAGGAGAGTGCCATCTGCTCTGGTGTTGAGACGGTTAAAAGGCAAACAAAGAACACAGTGCAAATAATGTAAATAGCCCTCTTCTTGGCTGTCTCTGTAACACGTCACTGTAACTGGCCTTTGTGTGTGCATGTGTGTGTGTGTTCCCATGTTTAAGACTGGGTGTATGCTAATCAGAAGCCACTTGGATATGTAGGTCACATCAACCTATTTTCTGCAAGCCTTACACCCCGTTTCCATGTCTCACGCACACACACGTGTACTAAAGCACGCACACACAGGGAAAGCAAAACAGCCCCAGTAAATGCTGCTCCCACCCACCCCCACCCACTTCTTAACACCCGTTTTAGGTTTGAGCCACTTTAAGTGAATGTAAAGTTGAGATCAAAAGAGACAGAGGGGATGATTTTACATCCCTCAAACACACTTGTATAAATATACACATGTACACACACTCTTCTTATGTACCCCCCAAAAAAGCCTCTATCACAATATAGAACCTGCGGTGGCGTTCCCCTGGCGTCCCATAGTGTTAGCTCACTTTTGATTTTACTCTACAAACTGAAACAAAAGCCTCCGTGTGCTGTCCCCTACCTTCTTTTATTTCTTTCTTCAAGATCTTTGCAATGAAGTTTAAAGCAGGAGCAGGGTTCACTCGAAAGACAGCCTCCCACGGGTCCGTCTATCGAGACGTTTAAGCGGAGATGAGGGTGGGGGGGTGAGAACCAAACAATACCTCCATCCTCCTCTCCTGACAATGCAGGCAGCTCTAAATGCATCATCCCACTGAGGCTATTTTGGGAGCTTAAAAATTAGGAATACTTCATATAGAAGTGTCTCCAGATCCTCTTCTCTGTGTTTGTCCCTGTCTGCCCCCCCCCCACCCTATCTATCTGCCAGTCAGCTGGTGTAGGAGTTAAGAATGGCTGTTTACTTTCTGTGTGGTATTATTCATATCACCGAGCCCAGCACCACCCCCGCCCTTCCTTTATAAACTGACAGGATCACAATCCAGTCTCCCCGCCCACTCCTACACCCTCCACACCCTTCGCATAACACCCACCTCCAGCGATCCCGTCAGCTACTGTCCCCTCAGTGACCCTGCCTTTACATCTCACTCAGTTAAGTCGAGATAGACAAATGTACAAGCAGCTGACAACACATTCGTCTCACTCCATTGTCTCCATAAACCAGTCACGGCGTTTTTCTCTTAAATACCAGTCATTCCACTTCCATTGCGTACAATGCTACTTCCATGGCACTGTGAATGATTTCTGTTGTTCAGACTAAAAAGATCTGGAAAATGCGATGAAAAGAACAGAGCTTAATGTTTAATGGCAGCAAAAGTTGGAAGGTGTCATTTTCTTATGTATTTTCACCTTTGGAAGCTCGTGTTGTGAAGCTACGGGAGCCACTGATGTTCATAACAGCACCAGTTTTCTCTTGTAGGGCACAGAGGAGCAGACGAGCGTCAATGCCTGACTCCCTGGTGTTACAACCCCCATTACCCGTCTGCTTAAACCCCATCCCCCACTTCTGCATGCATGCATAAACACACATGTGTGCGTACACACACACACACACACACACACACACACACACACACACACACACACATACAAAGCCTTGAGGGCAGGGGGAGGTCACAGTGCTCTGTGCTGGCTGGCAGTGGTATCGGAGGGCACGTGGGAGACATGCAGCAGAAACAAACCAATGCAGAAAATGCACGCGCTAGTGTGGACATGCACGCTGGCAAGTGTGCTCATGTGCATGTTCTGAGACAGAATTAAAAGATGTGACAGAGCCAGGCGGGGTGGGAGGGCAGGGATGGAGCTGGGCGCTCTGTTAGAGGAGGGGGAGGAGGAAGAAGCGGGACTTGGCACAGCCTCTTTTTTTCAAGTTCCACTCAGGCGTGTTTTTGGCGTGGTGGCTGCCTTCACGCTGATGATGCAATTTCCCTGCCTCCTCGCCGGTCACAGGCGGCGCGTGTTTCTCCATCGCCGCTGTGCTCATCCTTATCAGAGTGTGACTGCAGTTTGCCGCGGCCCTCCGGGTTCAGCTTAGGGGATCAGGGTACCACAAAGCCTGTTACAGAAACAGCTAGCTGCCACTCTCACTTCTCACTCGCTCCCAGCCGACTGCGGCCCACCGTCCTCCTCAGCACTGTCATGGTAATTTGACTCTCCATCTGAAGAATTCAGAGTCTATATGGTGTGGTGGAGGGGAGGTGAAGGATGGCAGGGTGGAGCACGCTGGATAATGGATAATGGAAAGGGAGCGAGCAGATGTAGGATGTGACCACACGTTTCAGTGTGGCTTTGTTGGGTTGGGCCTGGTTGTCAGTGGTTTCCATCTAAAACGAAGCAGGAAGCCACACTGGAAAAATCCAGAGCAATGCTTCCTCAGTTATCACCCAGCAGTAATGGGGATGTACTGGTGGTTACGCTGCAGCCATGTTTTCCTGTATTGTATCAGACGGGACGTAGCGGGGACATTGCGATTTCCTCCAGTGGGAGCAATGCCATTACTTTCTCTGTGGTAGCACCTGTGGTTCATCAGCTACCATTCAAGTCTTTCTTTCTGTCTCAGTTGTGGAATACGCTCATCACCACGACTTTCTCTTCCCTCTCTCTGAGAGGATAGGACCCTCTCTCACAAGTTAAAAGATGCGTTGTCCTCCTGTGTGTGTGTGTGTGTGTGTGTGTGTGTGTGTGTGTGTGTGTGTGTGTGTGTGTGTGTGTGTGTGTGTGTGTGTGCGCGCGCGTGGTTGGGGGTGAACATAGGTGTGTGTTCATGCATGTGCGTGTTTGTACTGTGGAGGGGCTGCACCACTTCCCACAGAAAGAAAACATATGAGAGCATTACCACCACCGCCTCTCTCTCGTTCTCTCCGTCACTTTCCCCCTGCTTCTCTCTCACCCTCCCTTCTCTTCTCCTTCTTCTTCTTAAAGGCACAGGTAGAAAATAAGAGTACTCTGAACGCATCATCTAATTGGATCATATTGTATATTTTTAAATATATCCTTAAACATTGTGAAAAATGTTACCTGTACGTAAGAATTTATGAGACTGATCTGATAAACAGTCAAATCTGTGTAGGTGTATTCATTTGGAGGTGTGTCTGAGACTCAAAACACATTGCATTCTGCTTCATTTTCTGTTGTAATGTTTATTTATTATCGTTATTTTATTTCAGACACGTAGGTCCTTTCAAACACGAAGACAGGTTTGTATACATCTGTTTTTAACCGCTGCTTGCTCTTAATTTACCTCGGTTTAATACCATTCATCCATCCATCCATCCATCCATCGACCCATTTTCTACTGCTTATCAGGGTTCGGGCCACAGGAGCAGACAAGCCCAGACTTCCCACAGCCGGGCCACTCTTTCCTGCTCATCGAGTTTATAACCAGTTGTTCTCAAGCCAGCTGAGGTATATTGTTTCTTTGTTGAGTTGTGGGTCTGCCTCGGGGCCTCCTCCTGGTACAACATGCCCAAAACACATGAACTGCCTCCTTTCAATGTGGAGGAACAGCAGCTGAACTGTGAGTCCCCCTTTAAATGTCCAAGCTCCTCACCCTGTCTCTGGGAGAGAACAAAGCCACCCTTCGAAGGAAACCCAATTCAGCTGCTTGTGTCTGCCGTGGATAAGATTATCCCACCTTCCGATTCTGAGTTTTTGTTTAATAACCCAAACAGGGAATGCATGGTCTTCAAATTCAGAAACCCTTCTTTCTTATGATTAAAAACAGCACCTCGGTTCACAGCAACGAGACCATAGCACTGCCGTGGACAAAAACAGAAAAGCAACCAACAGAAAAGTTGAAATCGAGAGAACTAAACACACTTTCAGACAAGAGTCTTTTTTTCTTGTCACTACTTTTTATCTCTGTAAAGAAGGTTATGAAATGAGTTATGGTTATCTGTTTGTTTCTTGTCTGCTTGCAGGATTACTCAAAAAGGTGATTTGCATGGAAAATTGAACAGAGCTTGGATTTGGCTCATTTTGTAAGCGATTAACATTTGACATCACTCCCAATGTCAATCTGGACCCGGAAGTTCTCCTTAACCTTGTAAGAAAGGGCCAAATTTGACATTGCATAGCATATTTTCATAGATAAATCTTAAGACATTTTTTGATGTTCTAAAGAAATACTAGTCTTGATCCAGATATGATTACAAATTCAGGGCCTCAATTCACATACAGTGTGGGGGGAATTTTTGGCCTTGCCAGAGGCTTGTAGTCTCGCACCACTCTCAGCGTAGGTTGGGCCTGACCCAACCGGAGCAAAAAAGTCATGTGATCCTTAAAACGAGCACGAGGCATTGCATGTTGCACGCTGCTCACAGCAGCAGCAAGTCCAAGCATTCGTGGCTGCGTTTGTCTTTGCAGGTTGTTGCAATGTTTTTACTCCATCATAGTCAAACCAGCCATCCATACTTTTTTTTTCATCTTTATTTCATCATTTTCATTCCTGGTCAATGGCCAATCAGTTTTCCTGTAATTACTCACAGTGATGTCAAAGCACTTGTGGTTGGACAAGGTGTCGCAGTGGGATCTCACCCGTCATAGGTGCCACAGCCTTTCATGTCTTGGAAAAGACTGTGCCTGGGTTTGTTTGTCAGTTTTGGATAAGTCCAGTCTATCTTTAAAAAGTGAAAATGGTGGGATGTGTTCCCATAGCCTCATTTATTGTGGGATATGTTTATTCATTTATGTTCTTGTAGCGCCATCTGTAAATATGTTGTAACAGTACATATGTTCTGTGTTATTCTGAAGTACAATACAGCATGTTGAGAAAACCACAGAGTGAAACACAGTGGACGCAACAAGCCTAACAGCAGTGCCCTCTTTTCTTCATGTTCACCTTTTGTGTCATTTCAGAAGGTGGCCAGGGTCAGGTGATGGAGCGCGTCATCTTCCAGTTGGACCGTCAGTGGATTGATCCCTGGTTCCTCCATTCCACACGCCACAGGATCTTTGGGCAAGATACTCCGAGTTGCCCGTGATGCGTCCGTCAGAATGTGAGTGTGTGTGAGGTATGACTGAATTGCTTCTTTTACCCCAAGAAATTAGCATCTGCTACCCTAAAACAGGAACTTGTACGTAGCTTGTTCCCAATTTATATTTTCTTTTTGGTTTATTTTAATGCACTGTGTTTAATTGTGTATTTAATTGCCCTACCCTTGTTAAGCTCACATATGAGCTTAAGAAAAGGTATTAACTAGGTAAGGTTTGATTAATTTTGGTTGATGAGTTCCAAATTTTCCAGCACGATTAAGAGTTTTGTACCCGTTTCCTCTGTACCATTATTTTGTTGTTTTACTTTCTTCTTTCCATAGTTTTCTCTCGCAGGTCTTTGGTCCTTTCATCCTGCATCTCCATGCATTGCTGAGTATTTAATCATGTACTTAAAAAGGGCTTTAACATTAACAAATGCATTGGGAGAGATCAGTCACCGACCCCCGGCAACCTCCGATCACTGGGAAAAATGCGTACACTCCCACCAGTTGGCGAGTGGTTGCCGGAAGTTGTTGGCTCTTGCAAACAGGTTGCAACACTAAAAACGTCATTATGATTGCTTTGATCACAAGCAGATTTCCATGGTTACCCAAACTTTGCATGGAAGATGGCATCTTATCTGCAAACACTTACTAACTAACCTATACAAAGTGGATGCAACCACAGCAATCTGCTAGGGCCAAAGCAAACACAAGGAGGTTTTCACACCTCTTTGCAACCAGTTTGACCTAATGAACTATTGCATCTAATAGGCAGGGAATATTACCATGTTTCCTCACAATGGTGGTTCCCAGGCAATTGTCAGCTGGTCTCATGGCCTGTGTGAGTGGAGCAACTTCAAACCTTCAATCATAATAATACATTTTCAGTTCTCTCTATAGGCACCAAATAAAGCAAAGTCTATAAATTAAAATGATGTAGTGCTAGAAAAGCATGAATTAGAATCATGTGATTATAGAAAAAGGCTGACATGCAGTCTTACCTGTTAAATGGCATGTTTTAAACTAAAGAAAAAAGGAATTTGGGATGTTGGGAAAGCCATTGGGAAAGCCTTGAACAATCCAGAAAAAAATAAATAGAAAAAGGTAAAAGAAAATAGTTTTAGCCCATAAACAAACTGGCCTTAGCTCTCCAAAGGAAGATACGTATGCTAGATCAGAATTCGGTCCTCCTGCACATATACTACTGTTTCATTATGTTGCCATAGCCGTCACAGCGAGTTCAATTCAAGCATTCAATTCAATTCCTGCTGTCAGCTGTTTATTTTTAAATAGACACTCACTGGTCCTGCAACAGCAGGAATTTAACTACAAACTTTCTTTGCCCTTATCAGTGCTGTTTATTCTGCATTGCACCAGTGTTCCCTGTGGGTGATTGAAGTCGCTTAAGCACTTTATTTAGTTTGTCTCCTTGACCAATAAGATCGATAAGGTCTGTGCACTCAGGGTCCAGGAGTGGGTCAATTAAGCTGTTTTATCTTCATGTCATTCCAAACACTTTGTCAGCATTTATCAACCAACAAACGAGACATCATCTGGTTAAAAACAGAAAAGAAAAACTTGATGAAAACTATTAAAAATAATAGGTCACGTGATGATAGTTAACTCAACCTGTGCATAAATGGATATCAATCTGCACACTGGATAGAAAATTAATATGTACACAGTCACTACAATGATGGTCCAATGTGAAATTCAAAAAACATTAGAGCCTACGTTAGTGCTATTATCTCCTTTTCAGACACGGAGTAATTTAGCTGGCCATGACTGAACGTACTGAAAAAGAAGCAGGAAGGACATTTTTTTCTCAAAATGTTAGTGAAAGACACAACCACAGTAGAGCTATTACAACAAAAACCACCATACTATCTCATCCAATAAATTTAAAGTAGGTAAAGATCCTACAGTATTATAGAGAAACCCTCAACAATCGACAATTACTTATAATAAGCACTTGGCAACAGTGGGAAGGAAGAACTTCTTTTGAACAAGAAGAGACCAGGGATGGGGAGCTCTAGGAACCAAAAGCAAGCCAGCAGTCTGAGAGAGCTCAGTGCTCTATTGGGATAATGTGGTCTTTTGACAGGGTCTGGTTATTCTGAGAACTTAACTAGCTAACAAGGAGAAGGAGAATTATGGTCTCTTCCTAGTCCCCGTTAATACCCTCATTGAAATGTGTTAACTAAAGGCTTTTCAAGGAGCTTTTAGCAGAGACTAATAATCACGAGTTGCAGCCAGTGCGCCCTTGAAGAAATAATGAACCAGTTTTTCAGCATCACTCTGAGACAGTGAGATAGTCAGAAATAGTGCACAGGTGAAACAAAACAGTCCTGCATATTCATTTAGTTATAATTCAAATACAGTAGGAGGGAATTAAAATTACGTTTTTACTAAAGCCCATGATAATGCATTTCAGAGTCATTGTCTGGTTAGCCAACTAGTTTCTTTTTTTTAATTTTTTTTTACAGCAACATGCACAAATCTCACTTCTGACCAAATTTTTGAGTAGGAAATGACATTTGATCCAGGCTTTTATATCTTTAAATCTATACATTAAGTAACTAATTTGTGCTTCCTGGGTTCACAGTTAAATCTAACATTGTCACGATCCTGGGTCTTTTGATCCAGCGTTTTGGAGTTTTGGTTTATTCTGATGTTTATGGTATGTTTAAGTTATTTAGGTTATCTAAGTTCATTTGCTTATTAGTTTCCCCTTGTGTTTTCAACCCCTGTTAAGTCTCCCTTGCACTTCATGTGTTTCATGTCTGTGTGTCTTATGTTGTCAAGTTCATGTTCTCATGTCTGCGTCTCATTATGTTTCCTGTTTTATTTTGAAGGGGTCCTGTGTTCCTATGTTCAATGTTTTTAGTTTTACTCTCCCCTTGTGACGTTGGGCGTTTCTCAATATGCGTACTTGTGCGTACTTGCATTCTCGTGTACTCGTGATACGTCATCAGTCGGAGACCAAGTACTGTTCCAATTCGAAGTACGCATCAAGCCGAGAACGCGAAAAAGTCCCGGATGTGCTCTCGCTCCGCCCGTTTTATCGAGCATGCATCGGTGTGGACTTGGTACAGCTAAATATCCCAGAATGCATTTCGTCCAGAACAGCGGACTCCCGGCACATCGCCGAGAACGCGAGTACGTACTCGCGTACTTGAGAATTGAGAAACGGCCGTTATGTTCATGTGTGTCAGCTGTTTCCCCATGTGTTCCCACTTCCCTCGTTAGCCTCCTGTGTGTATTTAGTCCGTGTGTTTTCAGTCATTCCTTGTCAGGTCGTCTGTTATTTCACATGGTGTTTTCAGGTATCCATGTCAGCTCACCATGTTTAAGGTTTTTTCATGTTTTAGTTTTAGTTCACCCAGTTTAGGTTATGGTTTAGTTTTCACCCATGCCCTTTGTTTGTACCTTTTTTGCTAGCCTTAATAAATGGCGTGTGTTTTTGTTAATCCACGTCACGTTCTGTTTTTGGTCTGCGTTTGAGTCCTCTTTTGCAAACACATACAGTCTGCCCCTGCCAGACTGTGACAAACATAGCATCATCTGCATAGAAATTAATATGTGTAGAGATTAATATCCTGGCATACAACCCTGGCAAGATATGCCTGTTTCTTTAACAAAATCTGCCTTGGCCAGGTCTAGCTTGGAAGCACCTTTCCATTTAATCAGTGCAGTCTTCCATGCATACCACTGGAAAACAGTCAGCTTTGGTAAAAGCATTGGTCTTACTAAAATTAGAACAGAATCAGATACATTCAGCCTTATCTGTTTCCAAAGAGAGACCCAACTGAAGAATTAACATTTGACAGATGATGATTATGTAAAAATGATCATTTTTACATAAGGTTGGAAATTGTTGGAATTGGCTATCAATATAATCTGTGAACAAAGCTCTCACTGTGGTAAATGATCTTAGAGATTCCAGTTTAAGATTTTCTGCAAAATTAATATTATTGTTTGCTTCAGAGACAAAGGCAACATCATAAGGCTTTAATAAGTTTATATCAGTGAACTTTCAAGCTACCTGATAACCACATTATCAGGCGTTATCAGGCTCACCATTTTTCGACTCACCACTAAGCACAGAGCTAGTGGATTCCCTACTGTGTGTCCAAAGAAAAGTTTGATATGATTGGAACCTCTGCTGTCTTGAAGCATCTCCCTAAGGCAGGCCCGCTTCACAGTCCCAAGAAAGTCCACTTCAGAAGAAGTGCACGATAGATTTCTGTGTTCCTTCAGGTTCACATGCACATGATGGCTCATTTTACATCTTTTGCACACATGCAAAATGAAATGACTCTCCTGGTCTGTTTGCACAACTTTTTTAGACACCAAAGGACATGAAACAAGTAAAAGCCTTCAGTCTTAAACAGTGTTGGGCAAGTTACTTTGAAAAAGTAATTAATTATAGTTACTAGTTACTTCCTCCAAAAAGTAACTGAGTTAGTAACTGAGTTACAAGATTCTAAAAGTAATTAATTACTTGAAAAGCAACTATTACGTTACTTTTAAAAAAATGTCTAACCCTCTGGGGTCCAGGGTATAATTGGCCATTTTTAACTACTTTTGATGTTTCCTCTACATTTCACCTTTAAAAACTATTTACTTGTTTGATATCATTCTTTTCAGCACAACCTCATGTGTCTGAATTTACAGTTATGTTTTCATTTTGACATACTGTATTAACACAATTGATCTAAAATCAGACAAAAAACATAAAATCAGAGTAGAAAAAGTTATATTTGTTACTATAACAACCACAAACATGTTTAATGTATCATATTTCATAACTTTAAATGCAAATATAAATTGTCCGTTTTAAAATCATATGCACAAGTTTTGCAAACAACAAAGTTATTTGCAGCCATTTACCTTTTACCCCTTTTTTTATAACCACTTTAAACTATTTACAGAACAATCAGCTGTTCTGCATTCAATAAGATGCCGCACAAATTATTTGTGCCACTCCAAAAATTTCTGTTCACTTTAAAGGAGAACATCACAGCCTGATACCTGCAGGTCTGACAGCAGCAGGTGTATCACTCCTGTTTTCTACCTGGAGACAGCAGTCGCCTCATTGTTCTGACACACAATACAAAACTATCCACAACACTACACACTAACTACACAAGACAACACATTAACTACACACTCCAAACATGCTAAACGTCACAAATCTCTCACATCTCAAAACTCGCTCTGTCTCTTTTTCTCCTGTCTCTCTCTCTCTCTCTCTCCGTCACTCCTAAAACTTCCCCCTCTTCCTAAACAACCAAACGTCATGTTGCCATATCATTTTTGATTGGTCGACATGGTGCATTTTTCCACCAAGACAAAAGGGCGGGGTTTTTTCTGTTGTGTTGGTTTTTTTTGTTTTGTTTTTTTGACCATGAGCAGAGAGTACTTGCTAGCGCTGTCCTTAGACAGTAAACGTGGCGAAACTATTGAGGAAAAAACATGCATATATATTGTTTATCATGACTCTGGTTTTACATAGCCTATCAACACAATTTAAAAACTGGTATATATCACCTTGTTGCTTTGTCATCTTGAAAAAGTTAGTAACGCTAGTAACGTTAGTAACGCCGTTACTTGTAACGCCGTTATTCCCATCACTGGTCTTAAACGGGTGAATGCTTTTTACACATCACAGTCAACAAGAAGTCAATTCCAGCCCTACTCTTTGGCAGTAGCCCACACAAACCATATCAGATCTTCAAATAGCCTCTGAAATGGGGTACAGTGGAGCTCGTATTATCTGTTGGTTGAAATTACAATTTAGTTGAAAGCTACTGCAACTTTGACATTATACTGTTAAATCGTTTTTCAGATGAGGCAAACAGAAATGGAAGAGCATTTATGGCAACTACACGTTCAAACACAACACGTTTTTGTGTTGTGTTCTTTCATATCAAATTTAAACAGAAGATGCAAGTTTACCCTTACAGTTCCAGCCAGGATACACATCTTTTGCTTGCCTTTATCAGCTCCAGCTTTTGTTCCACTTTTGCTCTCCCTTTCCATCACTACCTCATGTCTCCCTGTACTGCTTGAATTCAGACTAATCCCTTCTTCTTAGTTTTTGCCTTTTCTTTCTCCAGTTGCAGATTCTGATCAAATGATAAAGTTCCACCAAATCACTGTGAAAGTGATGTAGTCGGTGGAGCCTGGACTACCGCCAGAGGTTTGGCAGTCATAGTTAGTTCTTCAACAGGGCTTCTTAATTCAGCCCTTTCTGACCCTTTTCCAGTTTTTGACCAGCCCAACTCTGCTGCTAAATCAACCATATCTGCTCTTTGAAACTGAGTGAAAGCATTGGAGCTGGGCCTTAAACTCAGATCAGCACATCAACAATAACTAGGAATAGAAGGAAATACCAAAAAAAAACCATTCAAAAAGCAAAGCAAGACAGTCTGAGCAGCACACTATACACAATACCCCCCCAGCAGTGCATTCTTACGCACCTGCAAACTCGCTGTATTGGTGAGGAAAAACTGTCACACCCAATTCTTCAGGGTGTGCTGGAGCTAAAAACTTCTAACCACACAGACGCACAAAAATAACTAACAGGCTTGAAAACAAAAGTCAGCAATTTGTCCTTATGAAATAATTGCTGCTACCACCTATCAGGGGGACACAATGGATGTTCCGGTCAGACAAAAGTGCAGATTCCCAGAAACGATCGTCCCCAGAGACGTGAATACTATATAACCCACACTCATACCTCACTGCAACTAACCTCTCCAACAAATGTCACTCAAATATGCAAATAAATAAATAACTCGGAGTCCCCCAAACCTGTATTCCACCTGTTTTAGATATTTACTGGGTTCAAGTTGGTTTCTTTTAGGAAGTAAACTCCAGCAGGTGAAGACAGGTGGGGGAAACTGTGGCTTAACAAGCTTAGGGTCATCACATCACTTACCTTCAGCACAAAGGAACACACAGCACTAAAAACTGCGTTTCCACAGTTTGTTCTGCGCATTTTATCGATCTAATTGAGCAATTTAGGCTTGAGTAGCTCGCCGCACTCCACATAAGGACAGCAGGAGTTCGATATTGAACTATAAACCCTCTGATTGATGGACAGTTGATGGACTGACTCTACCTCCTGAGCCACATTGCAGCTACTCCAGTCAAGAGGTATTAAATTACTTCTGGTACTGTTACCTGGTGTGTTTTATGAAGTCCTATGATAAGGCTTCAACACATGGATCTGTTATTCATACGATCCCCCCGGATCATATTTCCTCATCGTAAGTGGCGTAAAAAACACCAACCAGTGAAGGCACCTGTGCTGTTTTAAACATGGCAGTGTTTTCTATTTAAACGCCCATGAATGCTTGTTTTGGGGTTCCAATAATAAATAAAGTGGCATTAGATAGCGATAAATCTGAAAGCAGTGGCATGTTCAGGTTAAAAGGCAAAAGAGCTAAAATGCACCACAGATGTGTTTTAGCATGTACGGCTTTTTGTGTTGTCAAATGCAATATGATAAACTGTGTTTTTAAAGTTTGCAATGACTTTAAACGGTTTTACAAGGTTGCATGGCAAAGATGTGTGATGGAGCTGATTTTGATTTCTTTCACGTGTGCCTGCAAACTGTAACTGCAACAGCGGTGCACAGCAGCAATGAGAGACTTGTGTCGTTCTTCTTTCTGTCTTTGTCTCTAATTATGGCAGTGCTGAAGTGCACGCAGCTTTTCTTCGCCACAGCAGAGGCCCACAGTAGCCGCTGGGTGTCAGACGGATGAAGAGGGGTGGGGAGGGTGCCGACCATTTGGGAATGGCACAGAAGAACTTGGTGACCAAGAGGAGTGACGTAAATCAAAACAGACAAACAGACAGGAAGGCAGGCGGCTAGATATAACAGCATGTAGGTAGGCATGCAGACGTAACAGCAGACAGACTGACATAATAACAGACAGACAGGTTCAGAGTTAGGATAACAGCCGGTTTGAAGTTATATAAGCAAAGGCTTACAGTTTCAAAAATCTTTCAGTGGCAGTAGATGTGTATCGAGGCAGTGCAGATGGATTTTTTTTTTCTCACTGTTGCATTTTCCTGCAAGCTCGCTATTTTCTGTGGTCTTTGCTGAAACATGTAGTTTTTCAGTTAAATAGTATATAATAGCTTACACCGTGCATTATTCAAACCTAGCAACAAAACACAGCCTGTTTGTTTATGAAGGCGGGATTTGGAGACGCTGGTTTCAATCCAGTGATGGACTGACAGCCAAGAGTTGAATAGGCAGTGTGTTTTATATTAACAATGGCTCGGTGATGTAGTGACTGATGCTGTTTAGCTTCACACTTACATGGAAGGTATGATAATCAGTGATAATTTTTCCACATGAGAGTGGTCCCGTGTTCACTCCAACCCCAGCTGCATGCACACACATGAACTCCATCCAACCTGTTAGCCCAGTCACTGACGCAAAGAGGGCAAAGAGGCATGTGATTAGAAACTCGGAGAAGCGGCTCCAAGAATCCCGTTCCCCATAATGTGTGCAAAAGTGCCGTTTTTCCTTTGTAAGTCAAGCTGAAAAGGGGAGGAAAGGAGGACCTAGAGTGAAGGAGAAGAGAAGAAGCAGATCAAGGGGCCACTCCGAGTCAGGGCTGACTCATATGGACTGCAGGGCGGAGGGTTCACGGCTGTCTTGTGTTTGGCTGTTTTGAGGTTGCATTCTTCTCTTTCTACTGGCTCTCCAGAACCCCCACCCTACCCCACTTCACCGCCGCCACACAAACATATATACAAACATGACCTATACACACACATGCACACACTCACACAGGCTCTGGGGACATCACTGGAGGCAGGTGCCGAGAAATGGGCTGAAAAAGGCTTCCATTCGTTTTGGCGCTGAATTATTCAACCTGTGATTAATTATAATTTGGCCTCACTAAGGCAGGGACTGGGGGAATTCCTCTGTTGGTCGGGATCGCAGCTTATTGTGTTTTTCCTTCCTGTGGAGGCCGACGTCGGGGCAGAGCTGAGACCTAACAGGGGTACTAGATGCCTGCACATCTATTGTGGACCCTTACTCGCGAAGCTGTTGCATAACATGAATGGAAAGAGTGCACTCTGCAGACTGGAGCGGGGAAACGAGAATTTAACACTCATTTCAAGGAAAAGAAGACCACTGTGGTTAGAAATAGCTCGTGTTCAAGGCTGTGTAACTACACTGTTTATCTGAATGAGGATAAGCCCAACCAAAACAAAAATAGAGAGAGAAAATAAAAGGAAAAAGTAGAGGTACGTTCCTCTCTATTTAATATGGCGCGACACGAGGCACAAACAGTTTGTGTCTTTGTTAGTTGTACACTTGGTTTTATTTAAGGTAAAACACACAACATGCTACTTTTATATTGATATAATTTCAAATTACAGTTTTACACAATTAAATTAAACGCTCAGCCCACTAATTTCATTCATTTATTTACTGCCCATCCTGTGAAAACGGGAAAACTTGCATTTTTTTCCTGTTTACGGTATAATGCACAGACCATCTTTTGCAGTGAGCCAGCATGATAGGTGAGCATGTTACAGGATATAAAAGATCAAAAGTACATCCTTCCTTTACGCTTGGGTAACAAACGCCACAAATGTGACTTACTTAAAGGATCTAGCAGCTAATCACAGGAGCTGTTATACTGAGCTGATCACACTCAGTGATACGGAATAACATGCTACCTCCCTACAGCTGCTTTGTAATTGGAGTCAGATATGTAAGTCCCAGAGAAAGAAGGAGGTTACCCTTGGGTCACTGAGGTGGCAGATTTGGAAAGAGTAATAATAATCCATCCCGCTTTCGCTAACAAGAAACCAGCCAAAGATTTCGCCATGAGACGGCGGCCTTGTGCGAGACGTGAAATACAGTAGAAGCTTTGATCCGACTGCAAGATGATTGCTCTCCGTGCAGAGCAGCGAGTGTGACTTGGCACAGGACGCCGCTGCTGAAGTCTCCCTTGTGATAACCAAGAACGCCCTTGATTAACTCACCGCTTCTCGATCCAAACACAAACCCTTCATTATTTATTCTTTAATTATCTGAACGACAAAAGATCTTTTGCTGCTGAGAAACCAGATTCAGTGACGCAAACCTCAGAGCTGTTTGTAAGATCTGCTCTGACAAGACGGCAACAATGCTTCTCATTCGGAGTCAAATTTGTCAGAACTGTGAATAAAGAGGTGCATAAATTATGAACTCGGAAGATTATGAGGAAAATACAAGTAGAAATAAAATCAGTGAGAAGAAAAAAATGCCCAGCGCTCTGCCTCTCTGTGACAGTGTGAACCAGTGATGGATGCTGTAAACACAGTTCAAGCAGTTTCAAGGTTCGGCCTCTTGTTAATTCAGCGTAGATCGATAGTTGGTGAAAAAGAGTCTTTTTTTTCTGCGTTTAATGACATATTCAGATGACCTTCAACAACATCAGGGTCTGACTCATGTGATGACAAGGTTTAACAGGACAGGTAATAATGTGCTGACCGCTGTCGTGCTACCTGACCCTCGGCCAACACGCACTCTATGCCCTGGTGACGCTCACAGAGTTCATTTCCATAACAGATCATAGAAAACAACAAGCTAGGTGGCAACATTTCCTCACTGACAAATCCACAGGGGCCTTATTTTATCTTATTTATTGTGCATAGCATGTCTATAAGCCCTCAGACCTGGAATCAGTCAGCAACCCTGAAAAATGGATGTTCTCCGTGCCGTTGGTGAATGGTTGCTGGCTGTCACCGGGTCAAAGTGCTCACAAAGAGGGCGCTGATGCAAAAGCCTCCTTCTGGCTGCTTTGTTTGCTAGCAGATTGCTGACTTGTCTGCAAACACTTGTGCACAGAGGTTTTATTACCCGATGGCTCGCTCCCTTTTAGTCTCCTCCTTCTGATTTACTGTCCTGAAACATGGTTGAATCTCTGGAAACATTTGTGTGTGGTGTATTACATGTAACAATAAAGTAACCTGAACATGACTGTGCAGAAATAATGGAAAGATGCCATGGGACGCACACAAATACGAAGCCCTGCCCACAACATACCAGTGCAAGCAGTGTTTACTGAACTGAGCCTGGTACTTTCTCTGTCTTTGTGTCAGAGAGTACATTACAGCAAAGTGTATTTTACTGCAATCATAGTCACAAACACAGAATGAGTTAAAAATGTCACACTATGTTCACGACTTTAATCTAAAGATGTTCAGAGGTAGCCTGGTGCAAATAAACCCAAAGCACAAATGCTATCATACAGACACATAGGGTAAGAGTGAAGTTTAAGTTTAGTTGCTTCTATCACAAAAAACAAAACAAAACAGAAAATATGCAATAACTCAGTCACAGAACAGGAACACTCAGGGCACATATGACTTTTATGTACAGTTACATTGAAGTAGGGCTGTAAACTTTACAGTTTGCAGTGAATTTCATCACAAGACAAGAACATCAGCATTAGATGATCAGCTTCTACGATATCTGCACATGGAGATAAACTGGCTTGGTGACGTTTGATGGACAACATATGGATAAAAGTTCTGGGCCACACCTCTAAATCTTCCAGTGTGTTTTCAGCCCCACTGAAGTTTGTGTATAAGATCACCTACCTGTGCAGCTGGCCCTTAGAAACATTTGTGACAGTATGCTTCGTCGTTGTAAAGAGCTCACTGAGCATTGCTGAGTGCTGAGAAGCTCTGCTGAGCTCCAAACCTCCACCAGGATCACCATCATCATGGAAACCGTACTCTTCACGGATGATCAGCCCCTGTAGGTGTGACATGTAGGTGACCCAGCACACTAAACCATGTAGTGTATGCTTAAGGTAACTAAGAATTCACTGTTGTACAAATTTACAAAATTCTGTTTACTGTTGTCTATTTTTAACTACTTTAAGTACTGTGAGCTTCATGTGTGCATGAAAGTTGATATGAAATTAAATTGGAATTGAATTTATGATGGAAGATAAACTGAAGGAAAGTCAAATCCACACCTCCAGCCTCCACACAAGTTCAGGTTCATTAACGTAAATTAAGTGTCATTTTTACTGCACTGAATCTACCGCGTAGCGTGCACAAGAGGCAGACGTGTGTGGTGTGCCTCTGTTCCTCTGCAACTTCACGACCAGCGTGCAAAGGAGGCAATGATGGTCCTGAAGGGGCTAATCGGGCTAAATGGGTTTAGATGGACTGGTAGATTTAACTCCGAAACATAATCCACTGGAGGAGATTGCTGGAGTTATTCTAAAAACATACTTACACCGTATTTCTATAACACGAGATCTCTGGAGATCCATCTTGGGCGGCTCTTACCCTGGGAGTGGTGACGGGCAGTAGTAGTAGACAGCTAAGCCTTTCTGTTGGTCTTCTCATTATTAGACCAGAGCACAACACTGTGCCGTTATTGAAAATCAGAAAATCACATTTGTTCTTTCCATGGATGTTTAAAAAGTGGAGGTATCACCAACTGGATAGCCTCGAGTTATGAAGCTTTGAGTTTAGCGTTTTCATCATTGCCCATGTCGTGGATTGAAAAACACCCCCTGAAGCACACCCTGCATAAAGTGTCTGACATTAATAATGACCATAATTTAAAAAATGAACATCATGCTTAATTCAATATGACCCGAAACTGTGGACTAAGCCCAAAAGCTCTCTGAAGAAGTGTTTACTTTGGACGTAATGGAGGACCTTTTCCCCCATAGACTTCTATACAGCGGGCAGTGTTTATATAGCCTGAGGTGACGCCCCCTGCTGGCTCCTCTTTGGCTTCACCTTTCAGGACACCATCCATCTTTAACACAATCCACGGTTAAAACAAATAACCGACAGGTAAAGGTGCAAAAGCACTAAAAGTGGGCACTGACATTTAAATTCACGGGATGAAGAAAGGAGGGAGAAAAAAAAACTCGCTCCACAGAGCAAAGTCCTCGCCAGCGTGTATGTCCCATCTCCCCCTCCTCTCTCCTGCGGTCCGCAAACAAGAAGTGTGTGTTTCCCTTTAAGGAGCCCCCACCGTTTGTTTAACAGAGGGAGGAAGAGCAGGCCTGCGGAACAGCGGCTGAGGAGGGGAAAAAAATCCAACGGAGGACGGTTTCAAGTCCCCCCCAGTAGAAACTGTGCCTGATTTGTGGCCAATGTTGGAGATGTAAAAAAAGAGAGAGAGAGAGAGAGAGAGAGAGAGAGAGAGAGAGAGGGAGGGAGAGGAGAGAGAAGGAGGAGGGAGGAGGAGGAGGGGGAGGAGAAGGGGGGAGTAAAAACACTAAAGGGGTAGCTATGGAGATGGAGCGTTTTGCTGGCTGCTTTCTTTGACAGGTGTTGAGTGGGGCAAAAGTCTTAAAACAGAAGCAGCATGTACGCCAAAGGTAAAGGAGCCGTCGTCCCTTCCGACAGCCAGGCGAGAGAAAAGTAAGTGACCGAGCCGCCGTGTGTGTGTGTGTGTGTGTGTGAGCGCGCGGAGGAGCGAGCGGCACAACTTTGTAAAGTAGCGAGGGTAATTTCACAGGAGCCGCTTTACTCTTTCCTCCCTCCTCCCCGTGACCCCCTCGGAGGTGCGCGATAAACTTTTTCCTCTGCTCGTGGCTCCAGTTTGCGTGTTTGTGTCTGAAACACGGCTGCCGTGCGCACACGTTGTCACTCGTGGGGAGCGACACTGTTGCCGTTTCCTTTCCGTCCTGATACTTTGTTGCGGCTCTGGGCATCAGAACTTCCACGCGCGTGGAGAGGAGCCTGCTCCAGCTCCTCTGGAGGGGGCAGGAGCAAGGGGCGGGATGGGCTGCCTGCTCTGCGGGGTCCCGAGGCGTGAAGCCGGGTCCACGCAGGGAAAGTTCAGTGAGCGGGGCCAAACTTTTGCAGTCACGGGAAGCAGAGCCTGAATGTTGAACTGCTGCTTCTTGCAGGACGCCGAGGAACGTTAGGCTGAAGTCTGCGCTGTTATTGTGTGAACACATAATATTGGACAAATGATTAGAATTTCGTTTATTGCCTATTTCTGCTGTGTCTTATTATTTGTCCACATCGTCCTCCTTGCCTGTGCATCCTTCCAGGATTTGAGCTCACTACACAAAGCCAGTGTAACTTTTAAATGCCCCTGTCTCTCGTGGAGGGGAGGCTGCCGCCCTCTCTCCTTTATGTCCCTGCTAAGCTGGAGCATGTCTTTCAAAGAGTTGGACTCTCTTTGCATCACAGCACTTTAGATCAGAGCCGTGTTTTATCATCATTAGCTATTTTTAAGCACTAAACAGTCTGAGGTTAGAGGAGTGTAGGGATCCCTGCTGGGATGCAATTGTAATCTAAAAACACTGTCAGGTCCTGGGAGGCTGTGCTGTTCTGCTGCACCTCATGCATCTGTAATAGAAGCCAAATTTCTTTAGAGACTCTCTTGTATTTTTTGATGCATTGCCGTGTCATATTCAATTGATTAAGCCTCCTAGAGATGTGGCTCGCTTATGTGCTTAGTGGAAGCTTCCTCGAATACGACTTTGTGCATGCCTTGTGCCACAAGCCTTTGATTTCACTCTGAATTCCCATCAGTTTATTTGAAAATTGAGCAGCTCTGTGTGTGTGTGTGTGTGTGTGCTGAGGAGTGAATCCTAAATGAAAACAGTCCCATGTGGTTCTCATGAACAGCAGGCAGGGTGACCTTTGAACCAGCATATGATGCTTTAATATTGCACATGAACCACCAGCAGACGCCGAGGCTGCGTTTACACCTGTTTGTGTGGCTCAGCTTCATTAGTTTATTTACAATACGCTAAAAGCCATCTATCATTTGAGTTCTGTGTTCCCATTGCTTGTTCGGGGACTGTGGATTATGCTCCGTGTGTTATTGGGAGTGAAATCAGTGCAGAGGCAGCATGTATTTCAAATGATAGTGTAGGAGGAGATTAATAATTGAACTCATAAGAAATACAAGTCTTTGGAGAGCTGGAAATGATGAATGCTGGTGCGTTAAGGCTGCTTGTGAATAACAGCGTTTCTGAGTTTGTTTTTCTGCATTTATTCCCACCTTTTCTTTACGTCTCTGTGTATATTCGCGTCCTTTCGGCGTGTCACAGGCTTACAGGTGTTGTCCACACATCACAGATGACGCCTGCCCTCTCCGCTCACCTGTCTTGTCACCCTAACCTGCCCTGCAGGGCCAACACATGTTTCCTTGTAAGTGTAGAGCTCGCAACAGCTGCCTCAATGCATCACTGAATTGCCTCATATTCATATTTACATATTCATACAACTCTTTACATATTCAGATATTAAACAGAGGGCATCCCTGATGGGCTCGTATCTTATTAAAGCAGGCGTGCAGTGTGGCGTCACAGCTCCAGCTCTTGCGTAGAAGATTATGGTGTGATGTGCTCAGTTAGGTCATCTATAAAGGAATAATATGACTTTACGCTCTTGGTTTTGTACAACAGCTCTAATCATAATAAAGTGTGAATGTTTCCCCACTTTTATTTTTGTGTCCTTTTGATTTTAAAGGAGCTGCACGGCTCTTAGATTTGACACACAAATTTGCAGAGGAACATCAGATACACACATTTAAGGCCAGAGAAAAATGTAATTAGTTCAAAGCATGTTTTCCTTGTGCAGCTGAAAGCAACTGGACGATTCATGACTGTGGGCAGGCCACGCGAGTTACACCAGGGGAAGAAGTTATAGAGGGGACTATTTACTGATAAGTTTATATTGTGTTTTATTAAACTGCTTCCTTGTCTTGTGCCTAAAATGTTTCACGCATGTGCACGTGCATAATATAAAATCGACAGCATGTTTTCTTCCTGTGGGGTGTCAGAAATGTGGTGATGGCCAGCTGCTGGAGCTTTTCAGGGATTAACCTCACACTGGAAATAATGGAACCAAAACAATCACGATATGTACACTAAATTTTTACACCGCTCTGTTTACGGAGCCTAAAAAGGGCCTGTAACTGGGAGCATGCTTCAATACCGAGGTGGCAGCCTAACTTAGAAAGCAGTGCTTCATTTACCGAAGGACTTGTGAGGTTTTGTTCTTGATGAAGTGTTTAATAAAGCTGCTCTGTATTTACAGTACTGAACGCTGCAGGTATGTACAGTAGCTCTCAGGGTCACTACACAAAATGTTCCAGCATGCACTCTCAGTTTTGCTGTTAATTGTGTTGTGACACATGTACAGTGTGCTTTTTATTTCCGTCACAGCCTTGAAGCCAAGGCTCGAATCCAGCCCGTTTGCTCAGAAATGCAACATGAAACGGTCACACAAGCGGTTCTCACTTTTGTGGATTCCGCTGCACGACCAAGGCCTCACCATACAGCTGTCTTGAGATCACAGGTAGCAGGAAATGCAGGGGGGTGAGGGAGGGAGAGTGTTTTCTTTGCAGATCCTTGAGAAACGTTGTTGTGATGAGGCGTCTTGTAAAGCGAAAACAAGCTAATAATACTAATAAAGGTGGAGGAGGAACCGGTGCCCTCACAGCCAGAGAAATTAATTACTCTCTGCACTTTTCAGTGTTTTATTTAATTTAATTTGGACGGGAGTGACACAGAAGCTTCGGTATTAATGTCTCCTATGTAACTGGAACCTCTTTGAATTGTGCGCTGATGGAGCCAGCACATTAATTAAAGGCGCCATTCACAAAAATGTTTCACAGATCGACGCCACACCTTATTTTTATTGATTTTCTTCTTTTGTAAACTCGTGTTTGGTTTCTAAAAGAACTTGCTCCTCGCGTTTGTCCGTGTGGTTTCGAGTGCTGTTGGATTTATGCGGGGAAAGAGCTTCAAGTGTAAAGTTAATCAGTTTGTTTTGAACATGGGTTTCTTTACATCCTCTGCTCCTCCCCCGACTCCTCCCATGTATTTACATGCACTTTAATGGGGATCTTCAGGTCTGAATGCATGGTTTTGATTCTACACAGATGGCTCTGCCATCTGCATTTTAGCCTTTTGAAGGAAGCATAAAGAGCTGCGCGCTAACACAAGCAGAAACACTGCTCTAAAAGTAAAGAAGCCCTCGATTTACCCTCAGCACCCTTTGGCTGACTGTGCTTTCATTCAGATATGTCAACAGTCAATTAATGCCGCCTTTCGTCAGCTGCTTCTGGTGCATCCGCACAAATTTGCTAGTTTTCTCACTTGAAATAAAGAAGAGAGTATAAATATTGAAGCTACGTGCCTGAAGTTGTTAATCAGTTTGGCAACAGAGCACACAGATGAGAAGTGCGCGTCTTTTATTAGCACACGGGAAAAAGCCTCGATCGAGCAAACGAGGCTCTGTGTGTTCCTAAACATACGTCAGTTACAAAACAAAAGCTCCTTTTTGAAGTTGCATCATGTTATCGTCCTCATTACCTGCTGAGGATGGTAGTCAGTTGCTCTCGTCTGCCTCTTTCACCTAAAAATGGCTTTTGTGGGTTAAAAATTCAGTTTTACTGTTAAACTCTGAGAAAAGTTCCACGTGATTCTGTCAGCAGGTAACATCACAGAGCCGAGAGGGAGAGAGGAGGCTTCATGTGTGCTTGTGTTTGTCTAACAATGTGTGGATTAACCCATGGCTAAAGCCACTGCTGTTTACATGCTTGGTGACGCTGATTTGTTTTGACAAAGGAAATGCCATAACTGAGCCCAAAAAATATACACAGCCGCTGCGCAGCGGGAATAAGCTTTAGTGAAACAGCTTCACTCTATCACAGATGTCTCAAACGGGCATCCACCCTCTCATTCACCTTTAAGTGATACATCACTGCATCCACACCGGGCACAGCCGTACTGTGTTTATATGCTGGGTGTAAATGTTTCATATTGAGGGAAGAAGATATCGTGCTTTTATCCCGTCGCGCTTTAAAATCAGTATTTATTGTTTCTAAAAGGCATGTATGTGAAAGCAGATGCAGTTAGAGGCCCTGCCTCATCCTCCATCGCTTCCTTCCTCGGCCTGCCGCCGCTCTCGCTGCTGAATTATTGAAACAAAGACATGAGAGTTAATTTGCTAACTGTCTGTGTTTTAGCTCGCTAAACTCAGCCGAGATGCCCTTGTCTCCTGAGGCGAGCTGGGACAGCCTGGGGCTAAATGTCAGGTGTGTGTTTCCCGGGGACGTGACAGTGAGAGAGATCTCCTTGATGTGTGGACATGGAGCAAAGTCTTAGTTTGCTTGTGTGACGTTGGCGACGCGAAGGGAGGGAAGAACAGAAGTGATGTTGTAGAGGGTTTTCATTGTTCTCCTTTGGAGCTGCTTATGGTTTAAAAATTGTTATGAATCATTTTGCGTCTTAAGATAAAGAAGATGAGGACGAGACAGATGCTCTGCCAGTTGGCTTTGTGGCTCTTTTAATACAGCCTGACACACTTTATGTGACGGGCCTTGATATTTAGTCGGCAGTCAAAGCACAGGTCAGATGTTCTTCCTCCCACTCAGACTGATCTCCCACGTCTCATCGACTAATTTGCATCAGCAATTTGTTTTTTTCTGTTAAATTTCCTTTGTGAACCTCTTCAGAGGAAGCATAAGCTGCGGAGAGGGCTGTTTGTGCTTGTGCTTTGTCTCGTAAGCATCTCACCTTTTATTCCTGACTGACACGTGTAACCGGAGCAGGGGTCACGGGGAAGCGTTCTCACCGGTGCTGTCCGTAGAGCAAAGAGCCGAGGCCCTGACCTTCAGTTTCCCTCTGCCACAGCTAACCCCCTCACGCCTGCTTTATCTACCTGTTCTTCCTCAAGCTCTGCTCCACCAGCTCGCAAAAATGTCTCCTCCTCAGCCGGGTTACACTTACTGGTTCTGACAGGGTAACAAAAGGTGTCCCCTGAAGCCTGGATTGAATGAGTGTTTTTAAATAATGCATTGCAGCCAGGGCAGGTGCCCATCGCTGGGGCACGGAGCCCCTCAGATCACACCAGACTCTGCCATGAAAATTTCATCGGCGCAGTGCTCATGGGAATCTGTTCGATCCTGTACAGCGTAGGTGCAGCATATAGGACCTGGCGCCTGCTGCTGGGTGTTCGCACTGCAAAGGCAGGGTTGATTTTGAACGTTACAACATGTGGCAGTCCCGTCTTCTTGTTTTGAGGAAGACCTATTTTTGTTTTCTTGCTCTGCTGCTGTCCTAAAATGGAGCAGCTTCTTAGGAGGTTGTGAAAGGGTCTATTTTGACCTATGATCTTTTGCTGTGTCCCCACTTTAAACAAACAGCGAGCGAAAATAAAACTAAATAGCAATGAAGGCAAAATTTCAAGTTTAAAAACAGAAAATACAAACGTGCCAGAACATCGGTAGGATACAGGAGTCGAACCCTTTTCTTCTGTATGAAAGTCCTGTGATTTATGCACTTTTTAAACTGTTAGGTGGGAGTAGAATTAGCTGTCACTCAGAAACATCACTGAGAATGCAGTTTAATGTCATGTGAATGTCATTTTTAGGAGACAGGGTCGCTTGTGGAACCTTGCTAAACTGCAAGTACAGTTTCATTGCGATTCATTATTTAGCATACCTTCTCTCACCCCAAGTGGTCGCGGTAGATGGCCCCCCCTTCCCCGAGCCTGGTTCTGCCGGAGGTTTCTTCCTGTTAAAAGGGAGTTTTTCCTTCCCGCTGTCACCAAAGTGCTTGCTCATAGGGGATCATATGATGGGTTTTTCTCTGTATGTATTATTGTAGGGTCTACCTTACAATATAAAGCACCTTGAGGCGACTGCTGTTGTGATTTGGCGCTGTATAAATCAAATAAAATTGAATTGAATTCAAATGGCATCCTCTAAATGCAGATGCAGCTGCCAAAATGCAGATGTGAGAAAAAGGACAGGCGACCTGAGTTGGCTTTGGTTGGCTGCTTCCACGCGAGTCCTTTCCCACACCTCTGAGACTTTGACTGGAAGAGCGCGTCGGCCTCTGCTGGTTTAAATGCTCAAATAATTAACCACATAACTCTTCCGAGCTTTACATACGTTATTGACGCCCGTGCCAAAGGAGTCATTTTGGTGTTTGATGCTCCAACTAAAGTGATCAGTGTTTCTGTAGCAGCTCGTTTTCACATTATTGCATATTTTCATGATTAGCTCCACGTGCCAAAGCTGCAGTCGTTACTCTTGGCTAAAAACAAGAAGCTTACAAAGCTTTCTGTGTTTAAAAAATTGATTGCTGTGATTATTACCGTGCAATAGACTGAACCGGAAGGCTGTATATGAAGAGGGGAGGAGCAGGCTCTGATTCCTGAGGAAGCTGAGATCCTTCAGTGTGGGCAGCAAAATGATGGAGGTTTGCAGCAAGGCCTGTTGTGTTCTGTGATTGGCTGCAAACTGGACACTGTTGAAGCTGTGGTGGAGAGGAGGCCACTGAACAAACTGTGATCCATCACAGATAACCCTGCCACCCTCCAAAACAAAACAGGCAGGGGAGCTCCTTCTCCAACACACTGATTCAGCTCCACTGCCCAAACATGCTTTACCATTTATATTACAATACATCTGTGTGATAGAGAGGGAGCGTCCAGATATTATTATTATTGAATGAAAATAGTATTTCTCTTTCTCATTTAAAGTTGAAATTTTTTGCTAAAAAGCACAAAAATTTAACATGAAACTAAAATAAGTACCAAAGTAGTGCCGTTTCCTTCGTATCCTGTTCTAATGAAACACAGCTTAAGGTAAAGTCATAATCTGGGTCATGTTAGAGCCAACAATCCTCTGAAATGTTAAAAAATAAAAGTGATTTTGCTGCACATTTTCGCAGATGACTCTTAGTTACAGGCGATGGGCATTTTCCTGAACACCGAGCTGATCACTTGCACTTCAGCAGAACAGTCGCTGCATCTGAGATCAATATTAAACATTAACAACAAGCAATTTGCTCCTACATGTGACTCTGTACAGAAACCCTGCCCAGCCGTCTTTCATCGTGTCCCCTTTACAAACAAACACACACCGTGTTTTCATATCTTTGTGGGGACATCTAATTGACATAATGCTAATTCACATAGCCGCTTACCCTGACCCCGACTATCAAAAATGAATGCCTAACCCTAAACATAACCTAATTGTAACCCTGACACTAAAACCACATTTGAGTCTCAAAAATGCCTTCAAACTCATGGGGACTGGGATTTTGGTCCCCATAAGGGCTTTTGGTCCCCACAAGCATAGCAAACTTCTGATTCTTGGTCCCCACAAAGATATGTAAACACAGCTACACACACACACACACACACGACATATATGTTTTCCTTAAACTGTGTGCTTACATTAGGCGCTGATATGGGCATAAACAGGATGGTTTCAGATGTTAGAAATACCGCAGGTGATGGGATCGCGTGTCTGGCTGAAACTAGTCTGGACCAGCTGGAACACTTTAGCAGATAGTTCTCAAGACGCTGCAGTGACATCTTTAAAGACATAAAGAGTCAGATTGTTCAACTCTGTTCCGGCTCATTATTGATTCATTCAGTATCACCCAGCAACAACCCAAACATCATAACTCTGTCTGGTCTGGCCTTGATGCATGTGATCAGCATAAAATCTATCGCCCCCACCGTACACAAAAGCACAGCACCTCCCCGCACTGTGCTGTAGACGCGGGGAGGTGAATATAGATGACTGCATGGTGTGGCGTCTGTCTGCGCTTCTTCATCGTAGTAAAAATATTTAGTAGTGCAGTTTGCTTTTGTCCTGAAATGGTGAACCCGAGGGAAGCATGTGTCTCCGTGCAGATTTATGCAGATGAATTTGTTGTCTAACCGGGAGTGGGTGCCAGTATTTGAGTTCTTTGTGATAATAATGTTGGTAAATACTGTTTACCTGAGTTTTGTGAGTCTGGCCAAGTAGCAGTAAGATGAGTATTAATAAGGGAAGAGAAAGAAAGTAATTGGCTGGTCTCTAAAAACTGATGCTATTTATGATATAAAGTACATTTATGTTTGTAATAAGTCCTTTGCAGCCACTGAGAAATATGTTTGTTTTCTTCTCTGTTGTAACTAGTTGAGAAGATCAATACCACTTTCAAATCTGTGCATCGAAGCGGGGCTAAGACGCTTTTCTTTACTTTCTGTCAGTTTAATTCTGTTACCACAGCACATTCTCATATTAATCACAGACAGAGTTTCATTTAAGGTTGTGCAAGTGATCCCTGTGAGCGAAAAGCTCAGGTTACCGTGAGCTTTTTTTACTCTCGCCTCTGTGTGATGTCAGTGAAAGTGGATATCTTTAATGTGGTCATCTCAGGCATACAGCTGTGGCTATTTGCACAGCAGCACCATGGGAAGCCAATCAGGAGTCGGCTTAAAGGGTGAGCAGCAAAACCAGCTTGTTTCACATGGAGGATGAACCGAGCGGCTGCGTCGATGCTCCGTATCAGATAAATATTTTTTTGAACTATGAATTGTCATAATTCACTTTACTGAAATCCAAGAGCTGGAAATTTTCATAATGGGTTTAAAGTTACTACAAATAACTTTCCTGTATAAAGACAGGAAGCAGGGGCAGGTAGATCACCTGGCTCTGTCCACAGAATACAACATTTGTCTGTCAGTACCTCTAAAACTCAAATAAAAATCACACGGTTTTAATCTAATGTTCCACAAGCTGACGTAAAAAGAGGACATGGTGGGTTGTAGTAGGATAATGTGTCGTACAGACTCAGGACACAAGCTGTGAGAGTGCGAGGATGGCCGAGGAAGGGAGACCTGTGCTGGTACCGATTTACAAGAGCAGATCTGTAGAAACTACAGTGGAATAAAGCTGAGGAGCCATACCATGAAGATACGGGAATGGGTTGTGGTCTGTAATGAGAGTAGGGAACAGGTGGAGAAGAGCCTGGAGAGGTGGAGGTATGCAGTGGAGAGAATAGGAATAAAAAGTAGTAGAAACAAGGCAGAGTACATGTGTGCAGCAGGGAGGATGCTAGCAGAGGTAGTGAACCTGGGGTTCACTATCCAAAGCACAAGGGAGGTGTAGAGGAGAGTGCGGGGAGGGTGGAGCAGGTGGAGACGAGTATCAGGGGTGATTTGTGACAGAAGGACAGCAGCAAGAGCGAAATCGAAGGTTTCCAGGGCGGCGGCGAGACACGGCATAGTCAGAGAGGCGAGACCGAGGCGCTTTGGACGTGTGTGGAGGAGAAAAGGTGGATGCTGAGGGTGGATGTAGTGAAGGAGGACATGCAGAGCGTTAGTGTGACAGAGGAGGATGCTGGGATGGGAGGAGGTGGAGGCAGATGATCCGCTGTGGTGACCCCTAAAGGGAGCAGCCAAGAGAGGAAGGAGAAGAAGAATGTGTCGTACAGTTTCTTGGCGGGAAACGATGACTTTATGAAGTCCCACCATCTTGTTGCTAGGCAACCGGACTTTTGCTGGTTCTCGGATCGACACATCACACGAGCCGAATTCATTTTCTACAGCAAAAGTTAAAAAATGTGTGTTTTTATTGGTGACTGGTGGGAAACTGTGCAGTCAAAATGTCCACGACTTGTTTAAAGTCATGAACCAGCGTTTAAAAAAAAAAGATTAATAGTAGAACCGAACGTTATTCTTTTTTTCCTGTGCATGAATAAATAGTTTAACTCTGTAGTTTGATCCTTTGTGATCAGGCCTCACAGATAGCAGGCTCTGGGTTGGAAGCAGCCGGCTGACTGGGGTCTTTATCCCTGTGTTGATGCTCTGGTTGCCGCCATCAGTACAAAGACATGCAGACTGTGTTAATTGGTAAATGTCACATGCAGGTGTGAGTGTGAGCTTGAACAGCTTGTCTGTCTTTTCGTACACGATTGACTGGCAGGTGTAGCCCACCTCTTTACCCGGTGATTGGCTCTTGCTCACTGAAACCCTCTAAAGGATATGCGAGTAAAGCTTCGGTGATGAATACAGGCTGAGCTGCAAAGTGTAAATATGAGGACATAAAGTCTATTGTTTAGTGTGAGAAGAATACACTATATTTTTGATATCAGCAGAAGTATAATATTAAAGGCTTGTTTGCAGAGCCTCCTCAGCCATTTCCAGCAGCTGTGTTTCTGCTCTTTTAGCTGGATGATCCTAAAAGCTTTTCTTTTAATGGACCGAGCTTAGACAGCAATATTTGATTTAAGATTTGTCTCACAGGTGATTGAAAAGCTGCTAATAATTATCAGCTGTGCTTCTGTCTTAAACTAATTGCTGTTTATATTAATGAATCATTTTTGTCTCTTAAAGAGTGATTTGTGTTATCATTTCTAACACGTAGAATCCACAAGGGTGTGTTCGCGTCTGGGAGTCCTGTCTGAGGATATTCTTCATCCACGTTTTTCTCTGTGCCTCAGCAGCAGTCATCCTGAAACCCGCATATCACACATTCATGACCCCGTCGCTGTGTATATGATATCTGTACTGTAAAATCACGTTTATCCGTGCGCCATCTCAGATGACACGGCGATGATTTTCCGCCAGTTGTGCACAAACGTTTGACTTTTCCTTCACTTTTGAAATCCTCCTGAATGAACGCTCACTGTGATCCTCAGCGCTCACTCCTCCTCTCGTCTCTGCTCTTGTTTTTCAGGTTAGCTTTATATGTGTACGAGTATTTGCTGCATGTTGGTGCGCAGAAATCAGCACAGACCTTCCTGTCAGAGGTAAGAAGCTCTTTTAGTTTGACTTCCTGTTCAGCGAGGATGAGTGTGATTCCCCCTCTATTGTATGACTAGGAATGGAATTCACATTATGAGCTGTTATGTGTTCGAGCAGGCAGCTGAGGTCCCAACTTTAAGAAAGTGTAAAAACATGAACATGCTAGTGAGCCTAGTCCTGTGTGTGTGTGTGTGTGTGTGTGTGTGTGTGTGTGTGTGTGTGTGTGTGTGTGTGTGTGTGTGTCTGTTTTATAGTTGCTGAATAACAGCAGTACTTTGAAGTGTTTATTAATGTGGGACAATGTAAACATGCTGTCAGTTGGGCTTCTTAATGTGATTAGCATCCCTTCATTATTAGCTCCAGTTTAATCAGCTGTTAAATTGGAACAGTTTGACATGTTGTAAGCTGGTGTTGTTGCTCCTGTCCTGTTCTGACATTTAACAAGTTAAACCGATCGTACCTTTAGTATTGGAAACAATTGCAAACTTAACCATTTGTTTCATGTCTGCTAGACTTATTAGCCTTATATTATGCCCTTGAACTGTCGAGGAGGTAGGGTCTCTAATGTGTTCCTTAATGTACATCCTTCCTGCTAATGGCCTGTGCATAAATAAAATGCACAGGCATTTTTGTGCAATTTATTTATGTTTTATTGGGGAAAAAAATCACACTGATGATGTAGAAGTCTCAAAAACTCACAAAAGCCCACTTGGAAACCACCAGTTGCTAGGGAAAAATATGTATTTCCAACTGGTTGGCGACTTGTTGTTGAAAGTGATTGCAGAGAGATGCACGATGCTGAAAACCTCTGTGCCATTGCTTTGTTTGCTAATATTAGCTTTGTTTAGGTACTTTATGCTGAATATAACATGTTTAGTGTATTTATAACACTGAACAGTGAATACAAAAATAAACAAACAGCAAAATCAGTTTTCAAAATAGCAAACATCAGTTTTTTGGAGGACAAATGTCTGACTTGGCCAGGGTGAAAAAATAAGGTGTAAAAGAACCATCACAGTCAATATAAAATATCAAAATCCCCTCATTTAAATCAATAAAAAAGTTTTATCACTCCCAGCTCTGCTGAAAATGATGAGCTCTTCAATGAAAAAACACACGTACCCGCCTCACATCGCCTTTCCTGGAACAAGGATGCATCGGTCAGATATAATCGGTCTTTTTTGCCTTTGCTTCCACCAGCGTGCAGGCAGGCAGGCAGGCAGCAGGGTGGACGGGGCTGCTGGAGGTCGGCCCGGCTGCCAACAACCAGGAGTCTGAAATATGAAGTAGAGATGGTGGAGCGGCACAGAGAGATTAAGTAGCTGAGCTGCAGCGAGCCTCGCTGATTTCAGAGCCCTTGTGGGTGAATCCTCTCCCAGAGATCGAGTGTTATTGGTGAGCCGCTGGAAAGGGGTGAAGTTCTGGGTCGCGTGCAACCCGAGGCACACAAACACGGATCCGCACACACGCTTAAACGGCCTCAAACAGGAATTAAAACATCTACCCAGACAGGGATTAAAACGGCAGACACGCAGAAGAGTCCACATATCCACGAGGCACGCACGCTAAGACTGCCAAGTCAGTTTGATGCCAGTTGTCTTAAATGTAGCGCCTGCATCGGTGTACTGCTTAAAGATTTTGAGTATTTCAAGCCCGTCTTCAGGTTTATTTAGTCTCTATATATGCTGAGAGTCAGTCACATGACCTGCGTAACATCAGTCTGTTAGAGTGATGACATCCTGTCACTTCCTTTACCCACAGAAGTGACGGAGAGAGCCACGGCACGTGCACCATGTTTGCATCATCATTATCAACACAAGTCTAGTGAAGCATAGTCACACTTTTAAATGCTAAAATCTTTCAGTGCGTGTATGTATGTGTGTGTTGCACAGTGTGATATCTATAAAAGAGGTGTTCGCACCCCTCACACACGCACTCTGAGAGATCATGAATAGTGAAAATTCACCATAGCTCATTCTTAATCTTACTGTAGGAACAGGGCTGTGAGAGTGGTTTATCATGTATGTGTATTTGCTCTTTAGGAAATATTCAAGAACAGTTTAATGAGCTGAAGAACTCTGACTAATGAGAGAGAAGAGCAGTTGTAACTTCTGGTGTTTGTGAAGCTGTGGATTTTACAGAAATCAGAAATTTTACAAAGTTTCACCAAAAGTAAAGCACAAACGTCCTGGATGATAATTCCAGTCTTTTAATTCCATTAAACTTGACGCCGGTGGAGAGGTCCAGTTCAGTGACTCAAATTAGCAAAGCCGAGGCCTAGGAGGCAGCCACAGCTGCTGCTGTCTACCTTCCTAACTTTGAGCCTTAACAGTATCTAAAATGTCTGAGTTGTTTAAAAACTAAAATCACACCATGCAGGTGAAACTATTCACAGAGACAAACCTGTGAACCTTGATGCTGGGAAGCTGGCTACATTAATATAGGAGTCTGTGGAGACTCGCTCGCTTTTGGGGTCGGTTTTTGGCACTCCTTCGTTCAGCCTCTGAGGTTTCCACTTAAATCGGACACGTAATGACAGTAACAGTAATAATGATGTATGTGAGCAAACGCAGCAGCTTGGCCTTCCACTTTCTCCTGCCTTAATAAAAATCTAGCCACCTTTAGCCTCCGTTCTATTAGTAGACTAGCTCTAACGGCAAGTCTGTTCTTAGAGCTCAAACTATTATCAGTTTGACTCAGTCAGGAGTTGGACACATGACTTTCTCTCACTTGCCGTGAATTCTGCGGTCAATCCGCTCTCAGACGAACGTCACGCAGAATTTGTGCGAGCGAGCTGGCTCGGTGAAACACTGTAAATAGCCAACACAACTGACATTTGCATTCTCTGCCGGGTAACATTGAGAAAATTTCAGGGCTGCGGTGCATTGTGAAAAAGGCTCATGTCTGGCTTTTAAGAGTTCTCATTTTGCTTTGGTGGCATTGTGGGAAGTGCACTGGATTCCCTGAAAACAAACGAAGCACAAACGAAGAACATATCTGTGCCAATAATGAAATTTAACAAATGCCAGAAGTAAATGAAACAAAAAAAATCAAATATGTTACGACGACAGGAAAAAAAAACACGAGCTAATCTATTATGCTGTAGAGTGCGCCGTCAAAGATACACAACATGCCTGTATTTGGTCCTGTGCTCTGCATTTGTAGCGCGTCTTTAATGCTTCTCGTATGTTGTGCAGTTTTATATTTTATTCTTCCTTCAGAGATAAAAATGTGTGATCTATTGGCCTCTGCATCTCCCAGCCTCGTGCACAGAAAAACACACATGCATGTTTCAGTAGATAAGGGACCTCTATCGTCGCAGGTAGACTGAAGGCGCACGCACACCTGCTCATCTAATGAGAGCACTATCACCTGGACTCTCCTGCCTCAATTAGCCTCTGTTCCTCCTTCAGCGAGAAACACACACACACACACACACAGAAAAACAGAGTCACTCAGGTTTATAGTATACACACAATACACTTCTGTCCCCAAGAGGACTTCGCCATTCTATGCTCTCCTGCACAGTGCAGCACTCAGCTCTTTAGCAGCATTAAATCAACAGGCCCACACCAACATACGGCACATCACATCATTATAGGTGGCACTGGGGAAATGTGGAGAATGGAAAACCTGAAGACTTTTTTTAGTGTACATATATATATATATATAGCGCACAAGACAGAGCACATATAGGAAAGAAATGGAGATCTTCCAGCTGTCATGCTGTCCTCATTGACTGTGGTGAAGGATCTCTCGGGTTGTATATACAAGTCTGTGTGTGTAGAGTCGTGTTAGCAGGAGTGTGTGAAGCAGGCAGTTGGTCTGCTATCTGTCACCGGATCTTATCTTGGTGTCCAGATACAGACAGGAGCTCTGCTGGTTTGTGAGGGCAGCAGAGAGGACCGCCGCTTCAAGACAGTCGCAGTTTCTTATCCACAAACTCGGCACCGCGCTGCTCTGCAGAGCGCCGTGCTTCTGATCGGCCTACTTTCCTATGCGACTGTCGCTCTGTCAGTCTAAAGTTGGGAGGACAGCTGAGCAAAATGATTACATTATGCATTAAATATGCTGCAGTGTCCAATTTTTCATTTTTCTCCTCTGTCTCCTTCAACCCTCTTTCTCCGTCCTGCTTCTTTCTAACAGATCCGATGGGAGAAGAACATCACACTTGGAGAACCTCCTGGATTTTTACACTCATGGTGGTGGTATGTATACATTGATCTGTACTTTTCTATTTTTCTTGGCTACATACACTTTTTTTTCCAGCAGTTCACATGTATACTGTAAAGGTACCCTTAATGGAATGAAAGGAAGTGCAGAGGTGGAGAAGGACGGTAATTGCAGGGAATGCTAAGTGCATCATCTCACACATGTTTAAATGCTGCACTCCTGGCATCCCTCTGACTGACAAGTGAGTTAACGTCCCCTGGTCTGTTATTTAAACTGCTTTTTTATACCTCTCATTGAAGTGTGTGCACTGCTCAATTAGAGTCAAACTCAGAGACAGATCCTCTGTCCTGTGACAGTGTTTATAGTAACTCCAAACTGAGTAAAAAGCTAGCTGTAGGGAGATGCAGTGTGTATCTGTTATCCTCCAAAATGAGGGTAACAGCACATATTTTCAGACAGTCTGCCCGAGGAGATGTTGATAGTGTTGTAATGGGCTGTACACATGCGAAGGGCGAAAAATTGGGTAAAAAATGAAATTAACAAAGACAGTTGGAAAGACAGCCCAGTGGCTGTGAGTACCAGATGTTTGGTTTTCAAAATGTTCAGCGAGAATGTAGGCACCCTCTTAGAAACGTACACATAATTTTTATAATTTTGCATCTGCGATCCTAAATCAAATAATCAAGATGTGCATGAAGTGCAGACGTTCAGCTTTAATTCAAGTAGTTTTAACCCTAACCCGTTTTTGTACAATGGCCTCCATTTTTCAGAGGCTCATACGTAATCAGACCGTAGACTGACGAGCAGTCTCATGGCCAGGTGAGTCCTGTTCCCTCTTCTGTTTTTTTCATGACAAATTGAGCAGATAAGCGATCTGCTGCTGATTCCAAGTGTTGAGCTTGAATTTGATATCTGTTCTCTGGAACTTCCACTGTGAGATCCAAAGAAGTGTTGATGCACGTGAAGTAAGCTATCACTGAGCCAAAAAGGTAAAACACACCTATAAGAGGGACAGCAAAAACTTCAGCAGTGGACAAATCAAGAATTACTTTTTATTGGTCAGCTCAGCAGTACCAAAGGCCTGAAAGACCACAGAAGACAACCAAATGATTGTAGTGTTCTTTATTTGGTTAAGGACATGTGGAGAGAGCGTTCTTAGGAGGCAGGAGTACCACTGTCAACATCTGGGATCAAGACGCCGTCACGAATGGAAATCAAAGTGCAAACTGCTGGTTACAACCAAGATAAGACTTGACTTGGCCAGAAAACATCTAAGAGTGTGCCTACTTGTGGAAAAAGATTGTTTGGACAGATGAAACCCAGGTTAACTTTTACCAGCCTGATGAGAAGAGAAACATTTGGAAAAGGAAAGGAAGAGCTCATTACCTGTCAAACACGGTGGAGGCAATCATGTCTTGGGCATGTATGGCTGCTAATGGAACCGCGTCACTAGTGGTTACTGATGACGTGACTGCTGGTAGAGGTAGCAGGATGAATTTTGAAGTATAGTTCTGACTGACTTCCTATCTCACCTGCACCTCTCTTGGATACTGTACAGAAAGGTTATGTCTGCAGTGAATTTGTAAAAAGATCCTTGAAATGTGTTTATTCTTTTGGTGTTTTTAGGATGACTCAGGTATGACTATAAGATAAGGAGTACGGTTTCTGTCATGGCATGCCACGACCTCGCCTGCTGCGTGGCAATATCAGTGGGTTGAACTAAAATAAACAACCCTCTTTTTTTAAAGAACCCTGGCATGCACTTGACCCTTCACCTCCTTCTGCGTGTCCGTCCCAGCTGTCCCGCTCCCCTCTGGGGAAGCGAGCCTCCCGGTTTGAAAACCTCTGCTCTGTCATCAAGCTTGTTTGGCCTGATGCTCCATTTAATGGAACAAGGCTCTGACGTGGGCCGTGCCTCTTTTCTTTCAGCTCCTTTAAACAAATCTGTCAGATCTCTTAATGCTGGGTAAATAGAAGACAGTGTTTTTTTTATCTGGCTGGAAGAACAGGGTCAGTGGAATTACAGCCTGGCACGTACCATGTTTTTCTCCATGTCTGAATTAAAAGGAATAAGAACACCCAAAAGTAGGATTTCCCCTTTCCGCTTGTCAGCCAGCTAATAGAAAATCCAACTCTAATGCGAAGAGGGAGAGAAAACAGGCAGGACAGAAGAAGCTGGGTAGCTGGAACGGACGCAGACAAAGAATCGAGCAGGCAGAGCATCAAGGAGGTTGAGAGGCTGAATCCTCAGCAAGGCAGCAGGAGAGGCAAAGAGAAGGGATAAGAGGTTTGACAGGGCCTGCTTTGTTTGTCATTCATGCTATCCTGCTCATCCCCAAAGCCCCCGGCTGGCCCTGTGTAATAAACCCGGACATGCGGCTTCGTTCATTCATCCTCGAGGTCCCAGTGTGTGTTGTGATTGTGTAGCCTGTTGACACGGTTCATAATGGCCCTTAAAGAACCTGGCTTCTCTCAACCTGACAGCTCTCAATTGGATCACTACCAGTAATACTGACAGAATGACATACACAAACATACAGTGCAGCCCAAGTTTGCTCTTGCCTGAACCAATAAGAGCGCTCAGGGAGCCGTGTTTGTGCATGCACGCGTGCGTGTGTGTGTGTGTATGAGGCAAATGGAAAGGGAAACTGAACACTTTTAGTGTATTTTCACTGTACTGATATATTTCAGTAGTGCAGGATATGATACTGTGTGTGTGTGTGTCAGAGAGCAGTTGGAGAGTAGGCTGCTGATTAGCCATGCAGGGCAGGGCAGGCTGAAGTGTAGTATGACCTAGCTAAGGGGCGTCTGTCTGGGCCACACAGCACGTGGACACGGATACTCAGTGGGAGTGGGGTCTGGGGGGTTGGCTGTGGGAGGAGAAAGAGGGCGGAGCCCCCTGTCCACCCCTAAACCAGCCGGCACCCCCTCTCCCCTCCCTCCCCCCTCCAACCTCCAGCCTCCCCCAAAACAAAAGCTCCAGATGGTAGGAAAGCCACCAGCCTCCCTCATCCCTCACCCTTCTCCCCCCACCCCTCCCTCAACCTTTGTCTGGAGGCCTGTCCCTTTGTTTGCGGAAGAGAGACCCCCGAATGGATTAACTCTTTACATTCCAGCCTCTTTTGTGTTAAAAAGCCAAATCTAAGACCCCGACCCCACAGCCACCCTGGCCCCCTCCCCCCCTTTTAGTGTCTCATTGGGGCTTTCTTCCCTCTGTCTTTGCCTCTGTGGCTGTTTCCTGTAGGGCACCGTTGGTGGGTGGGGGGGCTTCAGAATAAGAGCGTGGCTCTAAGAAGGGGGAAGGGGAGGGAGGCTGGTAGCGGGGGTCACTCATCCACGTCTGTTGTTATGGGTGGACGGATAAAGAAAAGGCTCAGTGAGGGCTGCAGGTGTTGATTGTGTCATTAGCTCGCTCTCTATTGGCCACCGCTAGTTGTCTCCTCCTTATCCCAAAATCGATTGCTTTAACCAGTTTTCACTGGATGGCCACTGAATCCTCCTTCATCCCAACGCACACACACACAGCCACAACAACAGTATGTACTGTAGAGGGATCTTCTCTGTGATAGCCTCTAGCTGAAATTCTTGTTTGTGGGGGCAGAGCAAACAAAGTGAGAGTAGCCAGCCGATGCTCCCAAATGTCTGGACTGTTCTTTGACATCCTTCTGTATCTCATTCTGTTTAGTGCCCTTTATTTTTGCCTAAATAATCATTTATTCTCACTCTTGATTGCTTTTTTTTCTTTTGTTTTTAATTGATGGTGATTAAACTGTAATTTTGTTGGCCTCATGGTTTATATTCCAAGGGGGAGATACACTACATGTAAATAAATAAGCTACTTTTAGGCTGCTCCCTTGATCATAAGGGGTCACCACAGCGGGTAGCTCAGCACATTTTGATTTGTCAGAATTTTTAAGGTTTGCCGGGATTTCCTGTTTCAACCCCCACGGGATCTGTGTCTCCTTCCAGTAACAAGGAAGAGACACAAACAGGGGATTTTTTGATTCTTGGCTGAATAGTGGTGGTAAATACATGTAAACATAATCCATTATTAATGCTAACATCACCAGCAGTGAAATCCTCTACAGTGACAGAGACCTCAACAGCTGTGATAGTTGTTTGGTGGTAACATGAAGTGTAAGCACAGAACAAGGACGATTAAACAAGATGTGCCTAGCTTGCTTGCTAACATGCTAGCTAGCTTTGTGTCATAGGCATCTGCAGCCTTTCTCAGTTTAAGAAGTCTGTGTAGACTCAAAGTTTGAAGTCTCTTCTTCATACTTTTTAGTAAAAAGTTATGAGCTCCAAGTTTAACAACACTGTCTTAGTTTCAGTGGTGATGGCCAAGCAATGCATATGCAACACTAGGAGGTAGCACTTTACTATAAATCACACTTAATACAGTCAAATCAGTGGAAACCTGGAAAATCAGAAAAGCATACAGTTTCTGTTTACTGCTGCAGTGAGCCGAATTTAACTTTGCAGTGTGTGAGAGTTGGATGAACTGAAATCAAAGGTTTCCTTATTCTGTCAGTTATTTCATGGTGCGAATACACTATAAAAGAAATTTGGTGATTTGATTCTTACTTTACTAAAGTCATCAAAAGGTCGCTTACTGAACTTAAATTGGTTCAGTCCAGAAGAATTAGTTCCCGTAACGGAGGCCTAGAGACTTCTTGGCAACCAACCGTGCGTATTCCCCGATTGATTGGCGAGTGGTTGCTGGCACTCACTAGGTGATATTAGTCACAAAGAGGTTGATTTCAGTGCGTTGATTTGACACAGTGGCTGCCAGCAACTTCAGCTGATAGGTGAATATACATTTTTGCCAACTGGTTTCCAGCCCTGTGTGGTGGGGTCTGACTTTCAGATACTACTCTGTCGACCAACTGCAAATGCTTGTGAAATCAGTGAAAGCTGAAAGAATACTATTTTGGGATTCCTAGACAGACAAAATGTTTCCTATTAGCCATGTCATGCACAGTTATACCCCATGCAAGGAGAGGAGGCCCAAATGTCTTTGCTGTTACTGCGTAATTATTCTGGGCATCATTAAGCTTGTAACACTGCCTCAGTCACTGCCTCTGTGACTGTTGTTCTGTGTGAGCGGGCTCTTTGTCTTTGGGTCTCGAGTTTGACAGCTTAATTTTTCTCATGGGTCAGGTTTGTTTTGCAGGACTTTCTTCAGTCACAGTTACTGTATTATTACACCATTTCCAAAGGCAGGTCCTGTGACGGACAGGGAACCTGTTCAGGGTGTAACTCGCCTCGTGCCCTGGGATAGACTCCGGCCGCTCTCTGCTACCTAAAGTTGAGAAAACGGACTGTTGAATGTGCACATGGAGCATTTATGGTTTATAAGGCACGATGATGATAAATGATAAATGCGTTGGTGACTTGTTTTTTTTCTTTTATACTCGTGCCGCATCCTGATCTCCATCTCTGTCTTAATTTTTATTTCCGTCTCCCTGCTGACTGACCGACGGACTGAGTGACGCACACAGGATTAAACCAGCTACCAGCAGCCTGCGTGGCTGTCTTTCAGTGTCTTTGTTTACCCTCTTTATTGTACTGGAAAAGCACATTGTAACCACTGGCTCTGTGAGGCCACAGTAAATTGCAAATAATTATCGTGATGGCATTTAATTTTAGTAATTGTCATCTTCTGGACGGCTGGACGCTAATCCTTTCCTCCTCCTCTGTTCAGGATACAAAGAGCGCGTGTTTGTGTGCGGCGGCCGCGCTGGCTCGTATATTTTAGTCTCGTTTCTGATTTGAATAAATAAAAGAGTTTATATGACCCCCAAGCTGTAATTTAAATCTCTCCTGTGACTCTTCAAAGTAAGAGCTGTTAAACTTTGCATCCTTTGTACAGAGTCGTGTGGCTTAAACCACCAGTTACATCCCATAATACTATAAAGAGCTTCCCATGATGAGATGATTAGATTGAAATGATTAGATAATTGGATAGAAATTTTACTATAACAAGGGTGTGCAAGATTTCTCGCAGATTGCTGTTGCTAATTAACTGCAAATGTTGACTTCCTAGATCATTTCTACAGATTAGTTTTTCTGAAAAGGATGGGACAACAACTGTGTGTTATTCTTCTAAATGTGGGTGACCCTATATTAAAAAGGGGGGAAAAAAACAAAAAAGGCGCTGGCAATGGTCCCATCCCACATATACCTGGATTCGGTCCTAACGATGCACCGAAGCTGCCCTATGGGGTCTAAATTGGGGGAATATTAGAAAGATTTTGCTCGTTAATCTAACACGTCCTCACACTTTCTGCCTCTCTCTATGCAAAAAAAAGTGTAAAACCTCAGAAATAATATCAGAAAAATGAAAGTATTTGTTTCCGCGTTTAGTCCTCTCCGGCAGTGATCCTCCTTCAGATTATGCAGAGAGACGGAATGAGATTTGCCTGCGCCGGCTCAGACAGACGCAGGTCAGCTGTTCAAATCGTAATATATTTCAGACTTCACAGGCCAGGAGATGTTAGATCACCTTCCCCTACCCCTGCGACTGCACCTGGTTGTGTCTTTTCTGTAACAAACTGCAACCCGCGTCCCATTTCATTTCCCCGAGAGCTGATTGGATTTGCGATGGTCGCGCCTTCACACCGCACCTCGTCTCTGACAGAGCAGCAATCTCTTTAACACCAACCGATAGATATGATAATGTACACTGGCTTTATTGTCGAGTGACAGAAGGGCGGCACAACACGCAGGCACGCGCACTCACGCACAATGTGTTCACCACCAGCTTTGCACAGTCCCGCCCTGTTCCTCGGTGCCCTCTTCGTCTAGAAGGGACCCCAGCGCGCACTGAACGCCTCAGGGCACCGACTCTGCCTTTTAATCTTTAAATACTCTAATAACACATTTCTATTTTAGTTCAGATGCTTTGAAAGGTTGGTACCTCGTGCTGCGGGGTTCAAATTTATTGTTTATTGTTCGTTTTTATTTTTAGGACACCCATTGTTGCACTCTGGTTTCCTTGACGCCCTCAAATAGCAAAGAAAATTAAAAAAAAAATCAAAGGACAATGAAGGAATGTGTAGATTGCTGATCAACAATGTCCCGTAATAACTATATTCAAGAGATAATAACACAGAAGCATGAAAATCACGCATCCTGTGCAATGAAAAATGACCAGTATGTGACAGGGTGCTGCCGAGCCACTCTCTGACAGTTACGGGTGATCAGCTAATATTTTCTGCTCCATTTCGCAGTCTGTCACATCAAGTGTCACGGCTGTTCCTAACATCAGCACAAAGAATGCATGTTAGAGTTTATTTGCACCTTTTAAGTGGCAAAAAAAAAATCCTCCCGTGACTTCAGCATTTCTTGTTTTTAATATTCTGTCCGTGAAGTCAGCACCGAGGAGAAGCAGCACTCCTTTATTTCAGTGCAGTAATTAAGGGCCCATTTGGAGCGGGACCTGGTGGCCTCCGATGCCCTGGAGGAGTTGGATTGGTCTAATTAACTAATATGAACACTGCTGATTGGGCAGTAAGTAACATAATCACAGCTGATTGGTCAATAACCTGCAGGTCACCGGGACAGGCCGAGGGGAACATTTGGAGGTCCTTCCTGGTAATTTGGACCCGAGCTGCTGGCTGGACTGCGCGATAGTGTGGAGGCTAAAGAGAAGCCTGCTGTGGTGTATGTGTGTGTGTGTGTGTGTATGTGTGTGTGTGTGTGTGTGTGTGTGTGTGTGTGGCTGGAAAAGTGCTGAGATTTTAAATGGTTTTTAAAGCAAAAATGATCAAATCTGATGCGCTCCCTACAAAATATTATTTTTCTGCGGCTAGTCAGACAAAACAAGCAAATTAAAGGTGTCAGCCTTTAAAATTCTGATGACAGTAGAGACACTGATCAGCAGATTTATCAATACTGAAAATAATTGTTAGTCACAGCTAACAGTTGTCATCGTCAACCACATTGTCAGGTCTTATCACATGCTCTGCCGTTTCTATTGGACGCGTTTTGATCACATAATATCTCGTTCATATCATAATGTTGTTAATTTTAAAACACATGTTCTTAGAAACTTTTGCAATCAGGGCCAAGAATCAGTCAATCACACTGATGTTTCGGTTCATCTGTGCCGTTTTGTTCTTTGGATGGTTCTGTTGAGACAACATTGAAAAGTGCTGTCACCGGAGCTCGTGACTCATACTGACGTTGACGGCTTCTTGGTCTATTTTTGAAAAGTTTGTCTCAAACTGAGCTATCAAGAAATCATTTTATACCTGCTCTGCTTTTTAAACATCTACATGATATTCTTCTGCTTCTGTTAACACTTCTGTTTTAACCACTTTTTGCCATGAACCTGGTGTGTCTGTGGCCTACAGATGAAAGTGTCTAACTGCTGTTGCTGTCCTGTGTGCACAGTGTATTCTGGGATCTGTACTGCGCTGCCCCGGACCGGAGGGAGACGTGCGAACATTCCAGCGAGGCCAAGGCTTTCCATGACTATGTGAGTGAACTTAACCAACCCTCCCGCGGTGTACAAGTACACACACATCCACATGCTCGTGAGCACCCACGATCACACAGACCGTGCATCAGAAAGAAGGGACTATCCTGTTTGAGATAATGCTGCTGGTTCTTGTTTTGACACGTTTGTGTTTCTTACCGTCTGCGCGTCTGCTCTACCTGGTTGCAGCCTCCGTTTGTGGACGGGGCAGACGTCTGAAATGGCGTGCTTTTAAAAAATGCAACACCCGTGAACACCACTTGTATATTTTATGGGAAAGCCCTTAGACTTCCATCTTTGAATTTTTAAAATCCAATAGGGTGTTTGTGGCAACGTTCAATATTTAACTCGATCTGACTGATTACATATATTTTTCCTATCAGCTGCTTCAGCGGTGCAGCTCAGCTGGTGGCCACACTTCCTGTTCTAGTGAATCTGTCACTGAGGTTAAAGGTCACTGTACTGCCTGACTATTTATCGGTTCACTCGTGGCTTCAGTAAAGGTCAAATCACATGAAGCAGCTGGTTGATCACACCATCACATCTACACACACATTTGCACACAATAGCTGCTTATGATAGTTGTGGCACAGGATGGCCCGGGTGCTGCAAGGTCAGGGCCTGAGCCCCCCGTGACCCCTGTCTTCTGCACAATCAGACCAGTAGATCAAACGTGCACATTTTCTGCAGGCCGGCACAAAGCGAGCGGCTGTTTTCTCGTGACTGCGGACCACGCAGGCTTAACCTCCTCACTTTCTGTCATCTTTTTTCAAATTGTTTTTTTGTTCTTTAGCTGCAAGGGTTTTCTCTTTCGGCTTGTCCACACTATGATAAATATTTGCATCATGCCGCGTGGTGTATATTTGAGTAAGGATTACACGGTGTGCGGATGTTGACTGGACAGACTGCTTCAGCTGCGAGATTATCGTTCCACCTGGGCAGAAGTTAAACCTGAAATGGATTAGAGGCGCGGTTCTCGCCGTCCGCGTTTCATTCAGGCCGTTTTAGCTCGTAGCCTGTCACCCGTCCAGTTGAACTCTCTTATGAGGTTTGACGGCAAAAGTGCGAGCGCTTGTCAGCTGAACAGATTACATCTGTCGCGCATGTACCATGCATGTCTGCGCGGGCACTAGTTGATGTGTGCGTCTCCTCGCCTCGTCTCTGTGTGTGTGCATGTGTTGGACCACCATAAGATTAATTACATGGTTAATTAAACCTAGTAGTTAATTAAATCTGACAACTGTGTCTAATTAATCTAAATGCCATATAATTTCCTACACCTTTCTCCAGAGGTAGGCCAGCTGGATACCTGCATGTCAGCTATTTAACGGCTCTGGTTTGACAGCCCTGGTCAATATATGTCTGAACCTCTGGCTTGAAATTCTGCCAACCTGCCGACATATTTTAAATGTGTTTCAGTCTTTGTTTACGTAAACTGGTTAGCTGAGAATCCGAATCGCTGCTGCTGCTCCTCGGCATTGGACTGCATAGACAAAACATAGAGTCAAGCTGCAGTTTAGGAGTTAAAGTGCTGATGTGAATCAGAGGTTCAGGAGTATATTGAGCTTGTTTTTACTAAAATATAGTAAAGACAGGTAGAGAGAGGAGGCAGGTGCTCTGTTGGTGTTGTGGTAAAGTGATGAACGCACCCTAAAGGGGAACCTGATGAGCGTTTAGAACTGCTGAGACGCTCTGTTTTTGATCTTCGACCTCACTCAAGTTCACAAGGTCAGCCTGTGCGAACTCTCAGCTCGCGACTGCTGATTTGCTGCGATTAGGAGTTTAAAGATAGAAACATTTGTCATTTTATGGTTTTGCTTGATGATGCTTGTGTGCATGCGATCTGCCGGTGTTTTTCACAAACTTTCAAAAAAAGCTAGTGCAGCCTTCCGATGTGAGATAGACACAAGGTGCAGGAAACTGTTTGCACACAAATGCAGAAATCTGAATACAAATCCAACGAAAAAGAAAGTGTAGAAAAACTGCATTTTCCGCAGGGTCCCCTTTTATAAATCATTGTACCCACGTACTCCCTTATTTAATCAATGGCATATAAAATCAGTGTTTGCACCTCAAGTTGTTGGACACGGCAATTAAAAGAAACACAAGAAAGAAGCACAAATTTCACAGAATTTAAAACTCAGACGCTCACCGGAGAAGTGGGGAAAAGAAAATATGTCTGCGTGAGCCGGCGGTCTCAAATCTGTAATCGTGAATGGCAAAAAGTGCAAAAATGTCACGCAGGTTATCGCCTTGGCGAGGACCACAGCAGAGAGGAAAGGCAAGGCTGTAATACAAATAAGAGACAAAAAGGCATCAGTTCACACAAGGAAAGCAGGTGGTTATTTATAGCTCCCGCAATTAATTTAGTGTATGCTATGAAGAGAAAATTCTCTATATCAACATAGGTAGGCGTGTTTGAGAGGCAGAAACAACTATATTTATGAGAAGCAGCTGTCTGTTTTATCTTATGTTTACATACTTTCACTTTTCACCTTTGCTTTCACTCACTGGTTTGGTATAGCCACAAAACTAGTTAGTGATGTTTAGGACAAAAAGACTGCACCTGGGTTAAAATATCGTCTTAACAGCATTAACTTTCCTGTTTAGTGTTTTACGTCGACGCCGATGACAGAATGTGCTTGAAAATCCAGGCCAAAGGTCAAAAGGAAAGAAAAACGTGTGCCGTCAGTTTGAGTCGGTAATCGTGGACCTCGTGCTACCTTATTTTAAAAGAAAACTATAAATTATACTGCTTTGAATTCATGCTTTGCTAAATAAAGTTGCAGAGTTGTTTTGGCTTAGGAGTCCTAATAAAGCATAGAGGGTGTGGCAGAGGCTCTGACAGTGCACGAGAAGGTGCGAGTAAGCACATGTGCTATTGTGACCATTCCCGCACGTGTCTTTGTGCGTCTGCGTGACAGCGAGAGCCAGAGCATCGGGGTCGAAGCGCGTGAATCCCCAGGGTGACGAGGGGTCTGTCTGCCTCTGATTAACTCTGGCTCCTCGGTCCCCGCAGACTGACAGCCCGATCGAGTCTCTATCAAGGCCCCTTGCTGATAACGGCTCCCTCGCTCCCCCGAGTCCGCCCGGATCACGGAGTGAAAAACAACACGGCTCCCGGGAGCCGCGCACTCCACTCTGTGTGCAGCTCAGCAGGAGCGGTGGAAGGGGAACGTGTGTGAGATAAACCAGGATTGCTTTTGTTTTTATTAATGCTTCTTCTTACATGTAATTTATGGTCTGCCTGGCCTCTATAGAGGTATACGCTGTCACTTTGCTGCGGATAACAATGAGAAAATATCAGCAAAGTGCCATAAAATTGATATCTAGAAACACAGTTTGCTTATTTGTTTCCTCAAACTAATTTGGTTGCCAGGCAACGCTGAGCCGGAGTACAGTCTTAGTTACAGATTTGGTTTGGCTCAGCTCAGTTTGGCTCAATTTGGCCCGATTTGAAGGCACCTCTTACTCAGCCCTGTCCTGCTGGCTCCCTCTGAGAGCAATGATGTAGACTTTGTGGACTCTCCAGTTTGGGAAAGATAATGGAATATAATGTGCTAATCCCCAGATCTGGGGACTGGTTGACAGCTAATCCAGGGGAATGTGGTGGGATTGGAGCCCTGGCCTCCCTCCCAGAACTGGAGGCCTCTGACTAGAAGGGTAGCTGGTTGCTTTCACCCTTGAATGGCGAATCTGCTATCGTAGACACTCGCACGTAAACACTCCCACTTGCAGCAGCGCTTGTGTGCATATCCCACTCCCACACGCTCTCATGCAAATGAATACACGCACTCAAAGTAAGCGAGATGATGCCGTATCATAAAGAGCTGGAACAGCCTGAAGTCTTGTACCTCTGTAAAGTAATTTGAGTGTTCGCTCTTGTCGTCTTAATTGTCGGAATTGTGTTTCTGTCCTTCCTCTTCACGTCGCCCTTTAATCACGTTTATTTCCTAAAAGAGATCCGCGCATCTCATGGTCCTCTTTTCTGCTGGAATTTGGATGTTCCTCAAAAGAGCACTTTGTTGAGGAAATGTGTTTGATTATAAGAACATGGCACGTCTTTAGTAACTCAATATGAATGATTAAAGCACGCGAGCTTTGTGATGAAGAAAGCATACATATTGACGGACGAGCACGCACACACACAGAAGAATGAGTCTCTGTCTTCTCCGTCTCAGACACGCGTGCATGCACTTGCAGTCACAGACAAACAGTCTTTCAGGAAGCGATCCGCTCGCCTCGCTGCTGCAGACATTTTGCTTTGCCCCAGCCAGAGGTCGCAACCCCAAACATCTGCGATTCACGCCAATCCGGGTTCACCGCCTGCAGAGCGACACGGATTTAGTGCCACAAGTGCGTCACTCACGTCGCAGTGCTTCACTGACTCCTCTCAGCTCTCGGCTTACTGATGCAAACTGTCACGATAATGGCTGAGATGGAGGAGTCAAAAACGGGGATTCAGCTTTGAACGTTTCACCTCATCCCGAAATAGAGCGCATTAAGAAAACCGTCATGAAAGCCCTCGTGAACATGATAAGGCGCTCGAGCATTAGCTGCATATTTGATTGTTTGATCGACAGAAAATTTTAACATTTTAAAAATGCAGTCACTCACTGAAGTTCTGTCTTTACATGAGAAAAACTTCCATTTAATTTTTGGTTTTTTTTTTTCATTTTCAGTTTTTTTGCTAATTACGTTCTTGATTAATGTCAAAAAAGATGTCAGAAAATATTCCCCGCCAGTGTTTTTCAGAGACCAAGGAGACATTACTTACAGTCTTGTTTCACCATTCTGAAATCATATTTGCTTTTATTAAAAGACTAACAGATTAATGACAGTCAAACAGTTGTCAGTATATTTTCTGTTGGTTGACTGGTTGATTGAGTAATTAACTTCTTGCTTCTGCTCTACACTGAGTGACTTCAACCAGGAAAACGAGTGGCGCAGCCCTAATCTGATCTTTTCCCAGCGTGCCGTTTGCAGACCGTAGATAGATGGAGATGCAGTGTTGGCTGTTGCCTGGCTATTCTTTGAGCGGGTTAAACATTTGTTAGGCTCGACCACAGTAACAGGTGGCACGATGGGAGGAGCTGCGCTCTGTAAACAAGCGTTGATGGCCAAGCCTTTGTCTGGACTCTGTGTGGGATTTTGTGTGGTTTTTTTCATCACTGCTACTCACTACGTTGCCTTACCAGGTGCTCACTTGCCTTTTTTTTTTAATGCCACACGTCTGCATGAAACCTTCCTCCCCTGTCAAAGCGCTCTTTGTCCCCGTCCATTTCTTTTTTTCATGAAATTTACTCATCCTGCACCGTTTTTTTTTTCCTGCTTCAGTTCCTCTCAGGTCTTTTTCGCCATCCTCCAACCCCCTCCCGCCGTGCTTTCTTTGCCTTCCTCTCTGTTCCACGCTCTCTTTCTTATTCCTCCCCCTCTCTCCTTCGCCGCCCTCCCTCCCTCTCACAGGAGATTGATTGGGTAATCTGGCTGGGTGCCAGCAGTGCCCGCTTCCTTGCTCGGGGGAAGGAGAGAAGCGGGGGCGACATGACGACATGCAGGAATAATAATAACATCCATAATATAGGCAGAGTAGGTATGGATGGAGGCATGAGGACAGAAAGCGAGCGAGAACGCAGAGGACTGGAGTCTGCGTTGGCACGGCGATATCTTCCTCTCACAGATTCTGCTGGCTGTTTTCACTTTAAATATAGCCTACACACCAGCGGCGTGCCACAGCATTGTGTCTCCATTCCTGTCCGTCTCCCGTCTTCTCTACCTTTCTGCCACCGCCACCGCCTCCTCTGTTCATGCCCGTGTCGTCTTTTAATATCAAACAGTGCGTGGAGTGCAGGCTGCAGGCAGACGGGCGCTGAGCGAGAGGACGCCGTCTTTGTGTGCCGTTGTTTACCGTTGTTACAGTCTAAATGAAAAAGGCCGGTCGGCTCCTCTGTCTGTGTATACCTTTCGCTATCTGAGGAAGGCAGCAAAGCCTGAAAGTGCTGCCCTCAAGCTGCGTGCGTGTTCGGCTGGAGGTCTGCAAGTGACAGAAGCAGAAGATCAAATGTTGCTTATGATTCCCTTCCTTGCAGGTTCATTCTGGGCAAGCTTAAACCGAGCTGCGGTTTAGCATTTGATCTCAGCTATGTAAGCACGAGCCGCTGGATCTGTGTTTGACAGGGACAGACCGGGACATGGACGGATGCAGACGACCATCCGGGGACAGAGGCGGGGAGGGGATGTTTCTGTGCAGGGAGAATGAGGTGTGCGAAGGCACTAGGGACTCTTTTTGAAGTCTGCATGTTTTGCAGTTTATCTGAGTTTTGGTACTAGCTATGCTTTGCGTCCCACTAGCCAGAGCAGCGTAAATGCCATCAATCTGCCCGCACAAAGTTATTGTAGAAGCCAGGCCCTGCAGCGTATACTTTCCCTCCTTGCATGCAGATTTCCAACCCAGTCCCATTTAATTTCCCTAACCCAGTTACCCATGAATACCCTCTTAGTTGCAACATCATCATCCATAAAATTTAAACGAATGCTTTAAATGAATACTACATTCAGGGGAATAGTGAAAACTCCTTGGGGCATTTGTTTATCTCTCCCAATGAAACTAGCGGGTGAACACTGCCAATTCTCTTTCAGTTTAGTCATTTTCAGGAAACAAATTATGGCTCAATAATTAAAAAAAGCAGCATTCATCACTTGTTTGCCCTCGACTGTAACCAGTTTACTGTGGAGAATTGAAGTGAGCAATTTGTCAGGGGGCTGGAAGTTTGAGGGCGACCTTCCGTGCTGGGGGTGCCTGCGATGCTTCTCTTGGCAAGCCTGCATCACGCACGCCTGCCCGCACACACACACACACACACACACACACACACACACACACACACACACACACTCCCTCCCCTCTTTCTCACCATCTTTGAAGCTCCCTGACACCGGCGACTTCCAAACCACATCCATTTATCCATTTATCCATTGTGTAAAAACACACTGTCCGGCTCGGAACGGCATAAATTACTGCAATTATGATGCTTCTGCTGTCTTTGTTTCTGCTTACTTTGAACTTTCCTTTGGCAGGCTGCTCTGGCTCTGTGTTTTTATAACTTTGTGTCCCAAGTCTCAGAGGAGAGGGCAGAACAACCTGGTAGAAGCTTAGACGAGTGTGTGGTTACTGTCGATTTTACTGTTTCACTGAGTAAATTTCTTCAAAGTGAAACGACTCTGCTGGTCTCCAGTCAGCTTTCCCAGCTGTGGCGCTCCCCGTTCTCTCCTCCCAGAGAAAAGCTCGGAGCGCTCCATTACTGCCGCTCCTCATTAGGTCTAAAACGTTGACGGCGGTTGCAAGGATTGTCAGGCAGATATGAGTGAAAGCTATCTTTAAGCATACGCTCCCGTTGGTTTAACTGCGAATCGAGAAGCCGTTTCCTTCTTTTAACCAAGATTCATAATTAAGTCAGCTTTCATCAGTGACAAGAGTCTGATTTTAAAGTCGAGCGTCATTGTTTGCTGCTGTTCAGGTCAACGACTACACATTTAGTGTCCTTTGGGGAATTTAGCATTTCGTGAACTGACTCAAAGTTTTTGAGAAGGAGAGGTAAACATTTCAAATAGGTTGACGGAGGACGGGCCAGCGTTTATAACCTGGAAGGCACGGGTGAACCTCCCATGCAGGTCAGGGCTTCCTGAGACGATCGCTTCTGATGACGTCATCACAAGTTTGTCAAACTGTGCAAATAAGAGACGCACTGAACTGGGAGGTTGTGTTTAAGTGTGTGAGGACACAAAAATCAGTAAGATAATAGATTAAATGAGCATTAAAATATTTCAGGTCAAGAAAAGACAGCATGCGGTGTGTGCGTAACAGCAATTGCAAGTAAAGAAAGCAACCCAGGTTATGCAAGGGATCAATAGAGATATCTTTCATAAGATATGGAGATTGAATGAAGCTGTATCAAGGGCAGGTCTGCTTTCAGAAGTCAGTTTCTCTTCCTCTCATGGCCTTGCGTCTTTTCTTTAAAGCGTGCCGTCCTTTACTGTCCTGAATCATGTTCAGTTTATGCCTTTTGGCCTTTTGGGTGAATGGAAAACAAATAGAACTTTTCATTCAGACTATAAATGACAAAAAAGAAAACCATGGAAATCGCTTTGAGTAAAAACATTTGAGATCATCACTCACCTGAATTGTGGTGGCCAGACAGTCTGTGTTTAGGTTCAGGAAGGTTTTTGTGCTAAAAGTGGGCACGTCGTTCCTGCCACACGCAGTTTCTATGGAATACTGAGCTTCCTCATTGTATGATTATTTATGGTTGTTCCCACTGACAGCCAACTGCATCCCATGAAAAGTTAGAAACCAGCTTAACTTTTATATAACCTGAGTTTTTCTCAGTGACTAGCACTCACCTGTTCATCCGTGATATGATCTGGTGAATTCAAACATTGCAAATTTGGAGCGGCAGCTTTAAATTGCTTTGAGAAACTAACAGTTTGTGGCAACTTTCAGAGGAAGTCTTTTCACTTCCTCCCTCATGTTAGTCTTTTTTCCTGTCAGACACTTTGAGCATTATCCTTTCAAACACCGTAATTTCTCTAAAAGATGCTCCTCAGCTTTTTGTTTTCTTTTTCATATCTTTGTCCACTCTCACGTCACTCTTCTCTCTCATGCATGCACACACACACACACACACACACACGCGCACACACAGACACAGTCTATCCTGCCCTTTCTCCTCTGCCTCTCTTTGTAGCAGTGGGCAGGCTTGTAACTGGCAGACATTGCAGCTTGGCACAGTGTGTCCCTGGAACTCTGTGTGTGTGTGTGTGTGTGTGTGTGTGTGTGTGTGTGTGTGTGTGTGTGTGTGTGTGTGTGTGTGTGTGTGTGTGTGTGTGTGTGTGTGTGTGCGTGTCTGCTGTCTCCTACTGCTCTGCCAGTCCACCAGTCTCAAGTACCAGCTGGGCACCCAAACTCACAACCAAAATAAACTGGCGGCCCTAAGCCCATTGGTTGGTGCGTATGTGTGTGTGTGTGTGCGCGTGTTCTGGTGAGTGCATGCACGTGTTCATGGCTGAGTGTGTGTGCGAGCGCGTGATGCCGATTGGACGCCCTTCTTATTAAGTCTCATTGAAGCGAGGGGTGACACAAACACAGACCTTCCTCAGATGAATGCCTGAGATGTTCGCCTGTCTCAACTTTGCATTACAGTGAGGCCCTCCCTGCTAGGATTAAAGACTAAAACAATTACAAAGCCTTATTTGCAATTTAAATTCTCCCAAATGCAGACTTAATCCCCATTTTCCAAAGGCAGCAATACTGAGAGGCGGAATAAATGTGCGAGAGAGATCCAATTCAAGCCTCTGTTGGGGTTTCTGTTGCTAAAATAACACTTATAAGTTATAGGGGGGGATAATGAATGTGCTTTGAGTTGGTTGAGTTATGTTTGGAGAACAGTTTGCTTCTGTTAAAAGCTCGTCTTGGTAATGACGGGATGAATGTTGCAGAATCAGCAGGGGGGCTGATTTTTTTTCTTTTTTACACCATTTGTGCAGAGAGACGACTTCACATCCTCTGAAGTATTTGCATTTATGTTGTTTGCATTTAGAAATTCACGTGTGTGCACGTTAAGGTGTCCTGATAGCAGGAGCCGCGGCAGGCATGCTTTACTGCTGCTCGGGGTATATTTACAGACAGTGACTTTAATGCGGTGTAATGATTATTTTTATTCCAGGTACTTCGGCAGCCAGTTCGCTCTGAGTGGAATGACTCCCCATTGGCCCACTGATTACCTCTGTGGCTGCTGCCACACCTGGCTCCTTCAGCTCTCCACTCGCGCCACCATTATAACCTCAGCCCTCCCCCTTTTATTACTACACCTTCATCTGTTCCCTCCTCCCTCTCTCTGTCTCAGTACACCTTTACTAATGCAACAGTAAGCTGCTCCTTCTTTTTATTAGTCTGCTTTTATGATACAACTCCTCATCTCTTGTAACTTTTCAGATTTAGCGCTATAAATCAATCTGCCTATTTCATAGATATGCATATATATATATATATATATTTGTTTACCTGTTTTAACCTTAAAGTACGTAAATATGTTAGGTTAAAAACAGTGGATGGGGACGTCCCGGTCTTCGGATAAACTGCACCGCAGCAGTTTTATTAGATGCCAGATAAATAATAGCCCTCCTAATTATTAAAATTAAAAATGTGTCGATTTCAGCCCGTGCATGTTTGCTGTTCATTCTTAGGTCTCAAACACTTTTGCATTTCTGTCGCTGTTTTCACACATGAACTTTGGACAATGTCTGGGAAATCGAGTCTTTCGCTGTGAATTCACAATTACCGGGAATATTCTCACATCGGCTCGACTGGACGTTAGCAAGACTTTCTAGCAGAGAGCTGGCAAGTTAAAAAAAACCTCAAACACTTAATGTCCACTCTGCTGGGTAAAGTCTCAAAATTCGGCGCTGCACGTGTGAAAATGTCTCAAAATGTGCACAACTCTAAATATATCCAATGTGCTTTTTTCTTGTTCCTTCAAGACTTTGTGCATCAGTTATAGTCAGTTTAATTTCAGCTACACTCACCAACTAAACTTTTCCTTTTTTCAGAAGGAAATATGATATATTTATCATTATTATAGGGCGGTAAGTGGCTTTAAGAACAGCATGTATGTGCAGAGAGAGCAACACCTTGTTCAGATTACACAGTTTGAAGTCAGCATGTACTCGTTTTCCGTTTGTGGCCATTTTATAAGGTCAAGTCTTTTCTTTTAATTCGGCGTCTTCCTCTTCTGGTTCTCATTTGAGCTCAGAGCTCTTGCTTTCTGTCTGCTTCTCCTCTTCAGTTCCTTCATCAGCCACTCTTACTTCATTTAAAGAAGAGAAAAGTAGCTTTCCCAAGCAACATTAGCTATCAAACAATACTATTTTAAGATTGGCCTCCTTCATTGAATACAGGTAGAAAGTTTGATTTGTGCCCATGTACCTATGAGTTATGCATCTAATAATAACCTGTCATAGCTAATGGAAACCTCTAAATTAGCTGTAATGAGTTAATATTCACGGGAACTATTTCAGAGTTCTTTTTTGGGTGGTGGGCAGATCTTGAAATACTCCCGCGATTTCTTTTCATTCATAACTGCAAACAAAGGTGGAAAAAAAGATAAAACCTTGAGTCGAATGTTGTAGTACTTGCTCCACCTTGCTCTTTTATGTAGCGACGTCACTGCGATTCCACTTCTAAAAACAGCTTTGGCTGCTTTACAGCGACGCACTGAAGAAGCTCAGCGGCGTTTGGGTTTAAGGACAGAGGCCGTCTTTGCTGCGCTGTGAGGCTGTTTTTTTGTGACGTATTTGTATGGTTTTATTTATCTGTTAACTGTTTGTTAGTTTAAATAATCTGTTATGCGTTTTTTTTTTTTTTTTTTTTTCATATTTCCTGAAATATATCTACAGTTATCGTACAGAGCCTATACAGGCTTGGCTCTGTGTGATGTCAGAAAGGGCAAAGTTCCCTTGGTAATCATCTCAGCCGCATGGCTCTGGCTGTCACTGCAGACACTCACCTGCTGTTCAGTTCTCTGTTTTACGAGGGGCAGCCAATCAGACGAGAGCTGGTTTAAAGGTAGCCTTAAAAAAAGAGGACCTAAAAGTGCTTATTTGTGGCACAGAGTCCCTTTCAGAAAGAACTGACTGTCTCCAGCGGATAAAGATAAGGAGTTTGTTATTAGAAAATGTCTGCGATTTTTATAGTAAACATAGACCATTATTATTAGTGTGTCTGTTTGGGCATATGTTTGATGTTGTTCCCCTGAAATCAGAGCAAACCCTGCCCCTGCTGCCGTTTGGGGTTAATTCTTCCGAGAGAGCCGGAAAATCCAAAAATCCACATCGTGTACTTAGCAACAACAGCGACGTGTGAACTTCCAACCTCCGTTGAGCTGTCTGGATCTAAGCCTTCAGATCAGTTATTTATATCTCCCATGATTAAGTTCAGTGGATAAATAGGGCAGCACATCTGTTTCACTATTGACTGGATGCTTGGACCTGTTCGAGCTTTAGCTCGTGCTCACGGATCCATGTGTGCTTGTGAAAAGACCGAGAGCTGCACAGGGATGCGCACACGTGTTACTCCTCGTGTGTGTCCTGTCTGCTCTTTCTCGTTTCTTTTTTTACACCACATCAGATCTTTAGTGTAAAAAGTGACATTTGGGCCAGAGATCCACTACACTGCACTGCACTGCACTCTGTTGCACACTGAAAAGGTCAGCTTTCATTGAAGGAGTGTGTGGGACCAGCCACTGCTTTGTGAGCGCGAGGGAGAAAGAGAGAGGAGTTTCTTTGAATAGCTGGGCCACTTCGGTTTGCTTGGATAAACTATACTGTGGATTCCTGCTTCGTGTCCTCACGGCGTGGACCGTCGCCAGAGTTGCTCTCTTCTGTGCTGAACTGCTCTGTGGATGCTGTAATCTCCTCAGTGCATGGCCAGATTACTGTCTGTTCCATATTGTCTGGTGGCGGGCTGCAGGATGGAGAGAGGGAGGGACGGAGGAGGCTCTGCTCTGATCTGTTGCTACATAAGGAAGATTACCTTTTTATTAATGTATCCATCTGGACATTTGCTATATTTGGTTGTTTGTCCAGTCTGACACACTGTATAAATCTTATGAGATTTAAATCTAAATAAATAAAGGCAGAGATTAGACATAAGTGTTATTTCCCAGGAGTTGTGATGAACAAATGAGTAAATCAGAGCGTAATTTAATTGCGATTAGATAGTATTAAAATACTGTAAATGTTGGATTCTCGTCATGAGTAATACTATTCATTTATTATGCTATTAATCTGGAAATGATTTCCCGAAACTGAATGATTTTCAGCAAAGAAAAATGAAGAAATGTGAGTGTTCATTGTGGCCCGCCACCCCACCACCCCACCCTTCCATGCGTCTTCCTCTCCATCTCTTTCTGTCTCCTGTGCACTCCATGCAGAAATGATTTCCATTCCTGCTGAATTAATGAGGTTCTGCTGAACTGAGAAAAGGCAAGGGGAGTGAGTACACACAAAGGCACACACACATGCACATGCAGAAGCAAGCTGGGAGACACACACACACACTATATCCACTGCTGAAGCCATATTTAAGTCTGCATCCACACTCGCACGCAGACAGTGATTCACCGAGGCTCGGACACTTTTTGGCTTCTTTTAAAAAAAATTTTTTTTATTTTCCTCCCTTCGCAGCTCAAGTCTGTTTTTTATTTTCAAGTAAATTTCAGGAAATGTTGCAAAGATGAAAGAGTTGGACGACAATCACAAATAAAGCCGAGCCAAACCTGAGGTTCAGTCAGCTTTACATGCCTGTATATCCTCCAGTGCAGGCAGTACAGTGCACACGACACACACATACACACAAATATGAGTCAGGCCCCAGTGCTGGGCCCAGTCACCATGGTAACACACTGCTGTGTGTATTAAACAGTACAGTGATTTGGGGCTGTCAGACGTCCTTACCCCCACACATAGATGTAGGTGCAGGTTTCCCCCGCTCAGCTTCTCTCTCGGCTTTGGCTGAAGCCACTTTACTCTTCGTGTAAGTCTCAACACAATGCCGACAGAGACGTGAAGCTCTCTCCCCAGCCAGAGGCCCGGTAAGCCGAGCGCCGGCTCGAGTCTGGCTCACGTACCGTAAACGGAGACGGTGGAAACACGTGAAGGAGCGCGCGGTCAAAAGGATGTAATTGCGGTACGTCTGCGCCGCTTGAAAGCTCCATCAAGGATCAGCTGAACAAAGAGTAGTAGAAAGTGCCGGCTGATTTTCGGGCAGGTTTCTCCTTTCGTAGCCGGTTTCTCCTCGAGCACGAGTTTTCGGGTTTGCAGCCGTCATGGGAAATGCCAGACTCGTGAACGCGGGCCACCTCCAACCACAAATGATGCTTGAGACCACCTTTAAAGAGCGACAGTATGCAGACTGGGCGTTCTTTCTTATTTCCTTTTTTTCTGGCTTCTTTACTTGCTTTCTTCATTAAATGCACATGATCATGCACATTCAGCCACACACACCAAAAGAGCGACCTCGCTCCTTCTCCCCTCTCTCTGCTGTCTCAGTATTTTTCTTTCCCATTTATCATCACTGAAGCAAAGGAACCGATTCCAATTTCATGTGTTTTCATTCCGTTCCTCTATTTACTTATTTTTTTCACCCCCTCCTCTCTGTTTTGATCCCAGGCAACCAGTCAGCAGTCAATAATCTGTTAAATAGCATTGATCGCCACCATTTAGTTTCCTGGCCAGCTACTTAGGTTATAAAGCTGATCAATGGCTTTGAATGGGAACCACCTAGATAGTGGATTGACTGCTGGGACGTGCTCCGCAATCATATCATTTGTCTTCATTTGCTGTTCAATTATTTGCCGTAATGGCTGCTGTCAAAAACAGCCTCACGCTGGCCCACAATGGCACGCCGAGCCTCAAACTGTGGCGAGCTCTCCGTGCCAGCGTGCCCGACTCGCTCGGCTCACCTTGACTCTGCCCCTCCCCCTCCGCCTCTCTTACTCACGCCGCTGCTTTCCGACAACACGGGAAAGACATTAGGCGGTAAACGGCACGAGAGGAGCAGTTTCACATGTTGAAATGAGTATGAGACCGTGCGTGTGTGTGTGTGTTTGGGGGGAGGGTTATGAGGGGCTTCAGAGAGTGTGATCTCTGAGTGCATGCAGATGGTGCCCATGGATGGATGTGTAGATGAAGCCTGACCCAGACTGGACTTCCTCTTCCCGAGAGCCCCTTCCTGAATTCATTAATCACCTGCTGTATGACACTGCTGTGTGTGTGTGTGTGTGTGTGTGTGTGTGTGTCCAAGTTTATTTACATGTGTGTGACTTGTGTGATTTCTTTTAGAATAAGTAGAAAAACTTTCAAAGTAAACTTTTTGGTAACACAAAGTATGTCATTCTAAAAGCCTTTCTCAAACATTTTCCCAGCTACGGCGGTTTAAATCCCCCGTGTTTGCTGGATTTTTGAATAGTACCTAATATACATTAATACTACACTGACCTGCAGTAACTAAACTAATCCTAATGCATATAAATCACTAGCCAGGAGGCTGTTTTGTCATTCTCCCAGGCCTCATTCCAACATTAAAGAATCTTTAGCTTTATGGCTCCTTTTTAGGGTTTAATTGTGCTTTTATTGCCGGGGCATCCCCACCCTCATTCACGTCTTTCCACTCAGGCTCATCTGGCACCGACTTCCCTCCAACTCTTTACTACTGTACCCCTCTCTTTAAATCTCTTGTCTTTCTGTCTGCCTCTTTTCTTCTCCTTCTTCTACCTCCCCTGGTTTTATTGGAGAAGGAGTGTCCCCCTCCCCCCTGCTTGTTTGAAGTGGCCTGCTCATATATCACAGCCTTTCCTCGCAGGATATCCTCCCTCTTCCTGCCTCTCCCTCTCTTTCTCCCCGTCTCCCTTGTTCCCTCCCTCTCTGGGGTCATTAACTGGGGGGTCAGTTGGGGTGCGTGGGACGGGAATACCTGTTAACTCTATTTCTTTTCTACACTTTAACCGTATACTCAGCGGACACACTCTCACACACACAGGACAGTAACGGTGAATGTCTCCTCGGAGGAGCTCGGTGTGGCGCGATTCAGAGCCAGGTGGTAGGGTACCTGGTAGCAGATGCCTGAATTTAAACATAAATTCAGTCACCTGAAGAGTACAGAGCTTGTCTTGATTTTCTGGGATGTGAGCAAATGTCAGAGTGACTGATTTTGTTAAACTGCTTGGTAAAAACCTCCTGACAAATATTCTGTACATCCCTCTCAGCCCTTCAAGGGATCCATCAGGATCAGTGGGTGTGTCTTGGGTTACCTGGTTATCTGCCAGTGGATCATTTTGGTCGGTTCAATGGGTCGATAACCAGTCGGGGAGTTGTTGGTTCTGAAGATCTGTGATGTTTTTCTGATGTTTCTTTCGGTGTTTTTGTGGTGGTACATACAGAAGTGACATCCAGACGGATGTTTTATTGTAAAGAGGTCGTCCACGTCACTCACCCCATTGAGTTTTTAGTGTTGTGGCCGAACATTTCCCCAAAAAGCACATTACTGTAAAAAATAAAGTGTAAGAACCAAGTTCTTCTAATCTTTTTTTTTTTTTTTTTTAATTAACTTCCTACATTCAAGCTGAAGTCCAGACTGCGTTTGCATTCATGCTTTACCCTTGCGTCTTGAGATCGACTGCATTTACGTGGAATTGGACTCTAGCTGGAGGCTGGCACTGCTCTCATTATTGAAACTGTCATGTACACAAATTGACTTGTTTATCTTGTTTGCATCAGAGTTATAATTGTGGTTTAACTTGATTAACAGGGCTGAGATGCTCATTGAGATGATCATCAGTGTTTCAGATTACTCATTGCAGTTGTTCTTGTGTTTTCTGGTCCTCCTTTAACTCTGCCCTCAGTGGTTTGAAAGAGAAAGAGAACTTTGGCTTTTGGTGGATGAATGCTTTGTTTTTGGACCCAACATCCGAACGTATACAGCTTTTAACTTACTAAGTTATTCATATTCATTGGTGTGTACGGTAATTATAAATCAGTGTTTTCTTTGCTCCTGACTGGCTGAGAATATTCTATTATATTTTAATATTTGTGCTGCAGGGTTGAAATCCAAATGCATTTTTAAAAAATGGCCGCGGCATCTCGTGGCGTGGCTGTGAATGCATCTGGAAGAAGGAGTTAACATAAGGAGCCACGGTGTTTCGTCGATATGCCGACTGATGAATTGGCGTCATTGATGAATCTTTTACAAGTCACCAACGCGACCCTCCCAACCTTACAGGCTCATTTTGTCCTGCTTGTTTGATGTGTCAGACACTTGTGTTGAGATCTGAACCGAACGTGAAGCGATGGCACATTTTACCACACGACTCCCACATTTTCATTATTACAGTGCTCTAACCCGGGGGCGCAACCACTCCGGGTCAGAGAGAAAAAAACGACGGGAAGGATTTGGTCTTAATTGGCCACGAGGGGAACTGTGTCATTTCCTACAAATTTTACACAAAACAAATTTCATCATTACACCATCACGAGGGTGTACTTCGGCGCGGTTTCCCGTTTGCTTCGTTTTATTTGCTCCGCCACAAGGATTACCCCACTGTCCTTCATTGGCCCCTCTCACAGCACAGTTTATTTGACTCTCATTCGTCCTTAATATCTTTCCTTTATGAGATTCATTATTCGCTTCTTCCTTTTCATACTCCTTTAATTCAGCCTTGCACAGCCCCTCTCTCTGCCTTCCGCTCTTTCTCCCATTTTCTCTCTTTCTTCTGCTCCTTGTTTTTCCCTCTCCGTGCCCTTGTTGTCATTTAGCTGCTTCCCCCCAGCCCAACCCAGCCCTCCCCTTCTTTTTACGTCTTAGATTTCCCCTCCACATTTTTCTTTCATCCATCCATCCATCCATCCATCCATCCATCCATCCATCCATCCATCCATCACACTCTTCGGCTCAGGACAAGGAGGTGAAAGCCAAGCGGATTACAGTGGCAGTTTAATCTGGCTGACCCACCAAGGGATTGCTCTCTACTTTGCTGTGAGGCTCCAGGGCTAGAGGGCTAGAGGGCAACAGGGCTGGGTGGTGGGTGGTGGGTGGGGGTCCAACAGAGAGGGTGGAGACCAGGTAGTAGACGGGGAGAGGGAGTTGGGGTACTGGGGCAACAGGGAGGGAATAAAATGAGGAAGAAGGTGGAGGATGAGAGCTGGTAAACTCAGAGAATTTATCCAGTTTGAGATAAAATGCTCTCCGGGACGGCGCTGTTGGTTAGTGTGTGTGTGTGTGTGTGGTGCCAGAGGTGGGGGAAGGGCTTTGGTTGTTATTAAGAGATGGAATATTAATGCTACTTTGCCTCTAATTTATTTCCATCTGTCATCAAGTGGTTGTGTGTGTGTGTGTGTGTGTGTGTGTGTGTGTCTTGTCTATGAATAGATACTCCTCAGATATTAACAGACAATTAGTCTGTTCTGTGTTTCAAAGGCAAAATCCAAACGTGTCCTTGGTGTGGGGTTTTTTTTTTTTTTTTTCCGTCCTTTATTCTGAAAACATCAAATCTCGTTTTACTCCATCTCGTCAAAGTCATTCAGACTCATGTGGCTTTCATCCCCAGTTAACGCCAAATTTATCGGTTCACCAAGTACTGCGCCAGATTCTGTCTTTGTCGACCGACGGCCTCACGTGTTTGTTTCCTATCGCTATTTTTAACTAACTCTTGAAATTTGGACATGAAGAGCCAGGATAATATGGCAATTAACGGCAGGGGTGCTCACTTCGATGGGAGGAGGGAGGAGGATGGGCACATGAAGTCAGAGGTGGTTCAATTAAAAAAAACTTTTAGGAAATTGCTTATCAGGCTTTTCATATTAATGGCAGTCTAATAAAATATTATATTATTAATGCACTAATAGTGCTTGAAACACTTTTAGTTTTTGTTAATGGAGACCTTAAACTTTCTGGTAGAAAGTACTTGAACTTTTCTCGGATCGTTCTGCAATACTGGGTTAGCTTTACCAGAACCTGAGCCTTGTTCTAACTCAGCGCTGGTATTGCTTGGATTTTATCATCATCTCACTGTTCCCTGTTGTCCTATGTCCTATTTTTTGTTCATTCAAAGGCCAAATCGAGCATCTTTCTTGGAGAATGTGAATTTAAAAAATGATTCAGATGGGTATGCAGGTGCTTCCAGCGGCTGCAGGTAAAGGCTGTAGTTCAGTTTATGAAGAGATTACGCTGAATAACCCTACGGACATGATGATTTGGGTCCCCGTGTCCCTCAGAGGTCACTGCACATCAGAACAGAGTTGTTCTGAGTGATCACCATTATCCTATGATGAGCCATTGAACTCTTCCAGGATAACAGTGCCCCAATTTATAGAGCACAAGTGGTCACAGAACGATTTAATGAGGATAAAAACCATCTGAATCATCACCGCGGCTATACAGGAGACGTTGGACCAGCGAGCTGGGAAGCGCTCATATCAAAACACTGAAGAATGACGGTGGAGCTCCCCCATAGCGTTTCAGAGACGTGTAGAGTCGATGCCAAGGTGGATTGAAGCATGTTTTGGCCCAACACCTTCACTTTAGTTTGTCACCTTTCTCTACTTCTGCCGCTTATTTCGTATCCTCGAGACTTTTCTTCATTTGGACTTTTTCCTCCAGTTGAAACAAATTGAAGTGCACTAACTTTAAGTAAAATCTAATGTTCCAGTTCAGAGAAAAGCGATAGTTTTTGTTAATAGTTGTTGGAGCACAGAGCAAAGGCTGTTTTGACATTTAGTGTCATAACCTCGGCATCGGATGGCGTCCACCTAAAAGAACGCTAGACGCAGCCTTGGAACATGGAAAGGACTGACAACGCTGAGCTGTTTTAATGTCCTAAATAGCTTGTTGTACAGAGCTGAACGCAGCGCAGGGGTCTGAGGCAAGCTGTGTCTGTGGCTCTGTTTGCCTCTACAATGCCTTTCATGTCCCTCATATCAGCGTTCCTTTCATCAGTCCTCCCCCGCTGCGGTGTTTCGGAGGAGGGGTCCGGTCGGCGAGCCGGATTAGCTTCCAACTGGTGCTTGTCCAGATTCTGATTTTGAAGGGGGGCTTAACCAAACTTGCCTCAGAAAAGACGAGAGGAAGGAACAGGAGGGAGGGAGGAGAGGAAAAACATTCCTGTGGGGGTGACGCTCCTCTTCGGTTGTTTACCTTGCAATTAACATGCTGGATTGTTCTGTGCAGAAGAAGAAGAAAGTCAAGTGTGTAGAGGACGGAGCAATAGGCCACCGTAGATACAGATACAGCAGGGAGGGCCTGAAGTGCTGCTCGACACCTGCTCTATTGGAATAGCTCTGCGTCCACACAAGCACTGCTCAGCTTTAAAATATAGAAAAACCGAGCCACCCCATACTGCGAGTGTCATGGCGAGGGCACAGACGATGGCACTGACCAATCAGCAACAGATGCCCCCTGGAGGTAAATGATCTAGACTATGATTCGTCTGTGTGTGTGTGTGTGTGTGTGTGTGTGTGTGTGTGTGTGTGTGTGTGTG